>NC_135535.1:56366067-56674713 GCF_045843805.1 Urocitellus parryii | reverse complement strand
TATATGTTATATGAGAACAGAGACTTTGTTTATTGTACTTCCTATTAAATCCCTAATAAATATTTGTTGAATTAAGTGACTGCACGAATGAATTAATGAGACAATAGAACATTGTGTACCAGAGATTTGATGGAAAAGTTTTTCTTCGTGTCAAACAACCTAGAGGCATGCTACTGCTGCTTTTTAAAAAAATAATTTTAAACAATAACTTTACTTTTTTTTGGAGAAGTTCTAGGTTCACAGCAAAATGGATCAGAAAATCAGGATAAAAAAATTCTAATATACCCCTGGTATCCACACAAAAACAAATAACTTTTCACGTTGTCAACATTCCCCAACCAGAGAGGTACATTTGTTACAGCTGATTAATCTACACTGATACATTAATACTCAGAGTTTAAAGTTTATGGTAATGTTCACTTTTGGTGTGGATAGTCTATAGGGTGGGGACAAATCTATGGTGACATGAATGTTGGCATTATGGTTTTGTACAGAGTAATTTTATTGCCGCAAGAATCCTCTGTGCTTTGCCTATTTGTCCAACCTTCCCTCTTACCCCTGGCAACCACTGATCTTTTGACTGTCACAGGAGTTTTGTTTTTTTTTTTGAATGTTTTCATATATTTGGAAACATATAGTATGTAGCCTTCTCAGATTGTTTCTTTCACTTGATAATATGCATGTCTCTTCATGTCTTAATAGCTCATTTCTTTTCACCACTAAGTAATGTTCTGTTTGTTTGTACTACTGTTTAGTTAACCATTCATTTATTGAAGGATGTCTTAGTTACTTCCAAGTTGGAGGATTATGAATAAAACTTCTGCAATTATATATGAATGCAAGGTTTTTTGTGGATATAAGTTTCATCTCATTGGAATGAATACAAAAAAAATGTGATTGCTAGGGCATGTGGTAACAGTCTGTTCAGTTTTCTAACAAATTGCTTACCTGTCTGCCAAAGTGGCTAAGTCATTTATCGCTCACACCAGCAATGAATGAGGGTTCATGTTGTTCAACATTCCCATCACCATTTGGTTTGTCAGTGTTCTGGATTTGGGATGTTCCAGTAGGTATGAAGTAGTATCCCAATATCTTAATTTGCATTTCCCTGATGTGATGTGCAGCATCTTTTCATATACTCATTTGCTAACTGTATTATTTGGTGATATATCTGTTAACCATCTTCAGACCATTTTTAAATTGGATTTTTGTGTTCTCATTCTCTTTTTGTTTTTGAGATTTAAGAGTTCTTTGAATATTTTCAATAACAGTTCTCTATCTCGTTTGTTTTTAGCAAATGTGTTCTCCCAGTTCGATAGTTTATCTTATCTTAGCTCTTCATTCACCTGAAAAGAGAATTCATTTTAACGAGTTACTTTTTCTTTCTTTGACTATTCATACTTTTGGTGTCACATCTAAAAAGTCATCACCAAAATCAGGGTCATCTAGATTTCCTTCTGCATGATATCCTAGGAATTTTAAACTTTTGCTTTTTTACATTTAGATTTGTGATCCATTTTGAGTTAATTTGAAAGAAATAACGTCTGCATCTGATTTTTTTTTCTTTTGCATGTGGACGTCCAGTTGCTTTGGTGCCATTTGTCTAAAAGCATATCTTTTCTCTACGTATTCTCTTTGCTTCTTGGTCAAAAATAAGTTGGCTATTTTACATTGGTATATTTCTGAGCTATTTTACTCCATTGACCTATTTTTTATTCTTTCATTAAATCCACACTGTCCCGATTTCTGTAGCTGTGTAGTAAGTCTTAAAGTCAAATAGAGTCAATCCTCCAATTTTGTTTTTCTTTTTTAATATTTCGTTGGCTACTCTTGGTCTTTTGCCTCTCCATATAACCTTGAAATCATTTTCTTGATATATGCAAAACAGCCTACTGGGATTTTTCAGTAGAATTTCATCAAATCAATAGATCAAGTTGCAAAAAAAGACAGCTCAACAGTATTGATGAACATAGAATATCTCTCCATTTATTAATTCTTCCTTAGCCAGAAATCCTTTTAAAAGACAAATCCTCCAACATTTTCTCTGGGATTAATTCCTGGCCATTATGAGCATTTAGATTAATGGGAGTCAGGAAAAGCCAAGGTTCTAGTTAAATCTTTGGTATGTCTCTTTCAGTTTTAATCCTGTATTCACTATCATCACTATCCCACAGTGCCTAACTGCAGAGACTTTCCAAGTATACTGAGTTCACAAGTACCATCTGCTTATAACTTCTTTCCTCATATGTTTGAGGTAATTTGAGTCTTCTCTGCTTCATCAGTAAAGTACTTTTAAAATCTGTTTTCCATGAATTTGTTTATATCTTTATCTGTAAAAGATTCTGGGGAAAATCTTATTGTTGAGGACTTATAATATTTTTATTCCATAATTATGACTTTGTTATAGTATCATCAGGGAGAGAGAAGGGGAAGAAATAAATATTTATGCCCAGTTTACAATTGTGAACCAGAAAGCCATTTCCTATCTCTCACTACTCTCATCTTTATTTCTGTGACACTGTGTGATTCTTTTCAAGGTTTGCACTGAAAAACAAACAAATTAAATTGATGTACATTAAGTTGTGAATCCTATTCTATTCTAAAAATGATATGTGAATAAATCTAATTGATAGAATTATAGACACTGTTAACAAGATTATTTTGAGTAAAGAGCTTTTCCATAAAGAAATTCTTTTTGTGTTTGTTTTGTTTCTGTTTTTTTTTTTGGGAGGGGGTGGGGGGAGTGTTCCGGGGATTGAACTCAGAGGCACTCAACCACTGAGGCACATTCTCAGCCCTGTTTTTGTAGTTTATTTAGAGACAAGGTCTCACTGAGTGCTTGTCACCTTGCTTTTGCTAAGGCTGGCTTTGAACTCATGATCCTCCTGCCTCAGCCTCCCAAGCTGCTGGAATTATAGGCAAGAAACTCTTTAAGTATGCTTTACTTATAAGTCCTGGGAAAGAGAAAATGGCAAATGAATTTCATGATTGTCTTTTACCTCTTTTTAGTGGAAAAAAAAAAACAGAAAAAAAAATTAGGTTGAGCAGGAGGTCAGATATCACAAAAGATCCCTAAGTTACTCTAGGTCTCTGGGGAATGATTCTGGAGCAAGAGGTAAAAAGACATATTTTTTGTACCCAAACAGATTTTTCATGTGTTTCCTATGTTTAGACTTCAACTGGTCTAAAACGGAGGTCAACAAACTATGGTCTGTGGGTCATATTTGTACCCTCAAACTTTTTTTATAACTTTTAAACTTTTGCATGTCCATTTGTTTACGTATCATATGTGACTGCTCTTGAACTGCAACAGCAAGCATGAAGATGCAACAGAGAATATATGGCATAAAGTTTAACATACTTGCTACCTATCTCTGTACAGAGAAAGACTGCCTCCCGGTGATCTAAGGCAAAGGGAATAACCCCTATCTCCCTTGACAGCAATTGGTTAAGGAAAGAGCATAGGACATAATTGCCAGTGACATATGAAGGAAAGACAGTTGTGGGGTTTTGGATCAAGATTTTCACTCTTTTAATGGAAAGGAATTATTATTATTTTTCCCTCCTGCTGAGTATTGTATCTGAAAGTTAAGGTGACCAAGAGGAAATGTGAAAAAAGCCTGGTTCCTGGATGATGCTGTGGGGCCATTTTTCTGTTTAGTAGTTGCCCTTCCTCAAGACTTTTGTTTTGTGAGATAATAAATGTTCCTTGTTTAAATCATTCTGAGTTGAGGTTTTCTTCCATGTAGCTGAAGGCCTCCTAACTGTAATTCCAACAGGCCTCCAACACCAAACATGGCTGGAAAAGAGGCAAGAAAACATGAGGCCTATTTCCATTTCCTTTCTTGTGCTGTCTTGAGGACTGTGCTTCCCTCCTTATATCTCTGTTTTTCAGAAGGAAGTGCTGAGAGCCACAGCCAGTCGGAATGGCCCCTTGGCATTTTGCCAGAAGTAAGGGTTGAGAGGCGAGCCATTAAGGTGATGATATTAAGTTAAGCTGTCTATAATTCCTGTGACTGGATGATGCTGGATTGAAAGAGGCTGTGTATTCAGTTGTATATTAGACCTTTACTGTCCGTTAATAGGGCGGCTCTTGCTGTTTTGGAGTTCCCGGTTGAGTTCTTGGGGGTTCCAAGAGTGAGTGCGCAGGCACAGCCTGGTGGAGGGAGTTCCGGTTGGTGTGGTGTGCTGGAGGGGGCCCCCGTGGGTGGGGTTCGGGAGAGTTCCCAGGGAGTGTGCGTGGAGTGCTGTTGGAGTTCAGGCAATAAAGTTTCCTGTTTGAACATACAAGTGCTTTGTGGCGGCTTGGTGATTTGTGCCCAGCCAGACTGCGGCAAGGAAGGCCAATTCTGTGAGTTAAATTCTCCTTAATATTGAAAATCATGTCTGTTGGAACTTCTATTTGTTCCTTTTATCTGCTAGAAGCTATGCTAGGGAGGGAAACACTTATTTAATAAGAATTTTTTTTTTCTGTCTGTATTCTTTAAGGTGTCTCTAAGTTGCTATCTCTTACTTGAGAATTTTTTAAAAAAAGATATTTAAGTGTGAACATCAAATATATCAGATTTCCTAGCTTCTGTAAACTTTTAACGCAGTTATAGATTTCAATTCTTATGTGTATATTATAGGTTTTAAATATTTTATTTTTTTTTTCTCCAGGTGATGGTATAAAATTATGATAGTTCCAAGAAACATAAAGTGATTATTTCATTTTTGTCTTACTAATAAATACTTACTGAGTGAAGCATTTTATGTGCTATCCCAGAGTGGTACCTTGAATTGAATTTAGTAAATTCAGAAACTTACACTCCTTTGATTCACCACCTAATCTACATAAATCAAGATTCCTCTGAGAACTAATTGAAGCTATTTTCCCATTTGAAGTTGAAACAAGTATTTTTGCAATGCAACCCCATTTCATAATAAAATTCTTGCTGGCAAATTCTGTTCTACTATGTAATTGTGATAGTCCTGAAGGCACTTTTAATTTTGTTAGGGGCAAATTGTTCATACTACTAGATGCAAAAATCACAAAATAAAGGTGAAATTCCCAATGCACACAGAAAAACTTGGATCTTATTATTTATACCATTGTATTTTGTCTGCTTAATCTTTTATAGTTTCTTTTTACCTCTAGGAAAAAAGAGAGAGAGACATATTTTTAAGAGGGGATTTTGAAGCATGTAGTAAATGCAAGTTAATGAACATTTTTAGAAATATGTTACTTTATTACATGAAAATGTTCTCTTTTTTAAAAAAGTATTCAATTTATCTACTAATTTTATCTGTTTCTCAGTCTGATGTTAGCAGTAAAATTGTAGCAGTTATATAATATTTTGTTCTTGATCTTTCACTGAGATTGAATACATGGTTTCTTTGCAATAATAACCCATTATGGTATATTATTACCATCAACTTGCAGGGTAAAAAAATACCCTAAGGTTTTTAGAGAAATTGGCCTATGTGACACAGTTTGTAAGAGATAGAGTTACCCTACAAAGTCTGGTCTGGCCAGAGCACCACCCTACAATATTCATAAAACATTCAAGCTAAACAAAAAGAATCACTGATACAAATTTATCTAGTTAATACATTTTATTATTATCAGCAATATTTTTGTCATAAACATCTATAAAATGTTGGATAAGCAAGAGTCTCAAGGCAGAATTTAGTGACCATTTGGATGATTTCCATTCCGTCCTCATTTGTCTCTTTAAAAATTGAAATAACAGTGAAATACAGCATCCATTTATTCAGAACATCACAATAGACTAAGTTCTTTCAACTCCATAAAATTCAATTTCCCCAAAACAAAATGGATTTTGCCTATCAAGAACAGTCTGAGCTCTCTGTCTCAGGAAAGGGGGACAGCAGCAAATCCAGAAACATAAAAATCAGAAAAAAATAGAAGGCATCATATTACCCTGTACACCTAAACCACCTGACTTTTTCATAAATAAACACACACACACACACACACACACTCTGAGTCACCAAAATTAAAATTACAGTAATGCTGGCTTTCTCAGGGGACCCTATACTTTTATAGATTTAATTTTCCATAGGCTATATCGTATAATGTAAGGGGGGTGGAGTTATAAATATTTAGTTCTCTATATGAACTCTAAATTGTCCTTCCTATATCTACTCCTGTCCTCCTCAGCCCACATATTTCTGAATAATATATATTTTTAAATTTTATTTATTTATTTATTTATTTTGAGACAGGGTTCCCACTAAGTTGCCCAGGCTGGTCTTGAATTTGCAATCCTTCTCCCTCAGCCTCCCAAGTAGCTGGGAATTACAGGTGTGTATTACTGTGCCCAGGCACATATACTTTTTATATATTTATCCTTCCTAGTCTATCCTTTACACTACATCTAAAGTGATTTAAGCCTGTTTCTGTCCCCTTCCAGTGTAAAACAATCAAGACCAAAATCTCCAGCAAGATTAAAAAGGCCTGCATTATTTGATTAGTACCTTTATTCATCCTGGACTCAAGCCACTTTCTTTTGCTCTGAATTCTCTAGTTACAATGACATTCTTTGAACACTTCAAAAAGTACAAAGCTATTTCCTGTATTTGTGGATGTACAATTCAATGAATTTTTAAAGATATTTCTTTAGTTGTAGATACACACAATGTCTTTATTTTATTTATTTATTTTGATGTGGTGCTGAGGATCAAACCCAGTGCCTCACATGAATGAGGAAAGCACCCTGCCACTGAGCCACAATCCCAGCCCAAAAATTTTTAAAGTTTCCACCTCTGCCTGTAGTTTTCTATAAGCGTTCTCTAACCCAGGTCCATGGTTAAGCTAATTTCTACTCATCTTTCAGTTTTAGATCTATGATTATTCAAGTTTGATTTCCCTGGAATTTAAAGATGGCACTATTCTTGATCCTTTTTGTTTTGGTTTGGTTTTTGGTACTGGGGATTGAACCCAGGGCACTTAACCACTGAGCCACATCCATGGCCCATTTTTACATTTTATTTAGAGACAGGGTCTTGTTAAGTTGCTTAGGGCCTCACTAAGATACTTAGGTTGGCTTTGAACTCTCAATCCTCCTGTCTCAGACTCCAGAGCTGCCAGGATTACAGGCATGCACTTGGCTCCTATCCTTGATCTTGTAAAGTGAATGCATCACATGTAGTTTAAATAGACATTCTTTTCTCACATTCTTTCTCAGCCATCCTTTCATCTTTCCTAGAAAAAAAAAATAATGAGGGTTTTATTTGACTACTTCCCCTTGTTAAAATTTTATGATTACACACACATATTTTGTCAGCTTTCCTAATCAGTAATCCAAAAAACAAGGATGCTTTCAATGAGCAATTTTTTTTTAGAAAAATATTTTAGCTCTTCATGCACACAAGTTTCAAATCATAAGTGCACAATTCTGTGAAATTTCACATTGTGGATACCTCTATAATCATCATCTTCTGTCCCATGCAATATTGCCACATGTGACTATTTATATTTAATTAAAATTAAATACAATGAAATATTCAGTTCCAAAATTATATAAATGGGACCAGATTTGCCCTCTTCACTGAAACAACTGAAAAACTAGAAAAAAATGTTTGAAATAAATGGTTTTCATGATATTGAATCTCAGATAACAAAGGAAACTTGAGAGATGAAAGTCAACAAAGTGGGCCTGGCCATTACCTAGATTACTGCTTGGAGGCCTCTGGGAAGTAAGCAAGGCGAAACCCAGCAGAGCCCAATAATCCTCCTGAGTTAAGTAGATGGGACTAGATTTCTAGATTTCCAAAGATAAGTAGCATTCACAGGGCAGTATTACTTGAAGGGAGAGAGTATGGTGAGTCAAGGGTGTATATTATGAACTCCAAAGCAATCACTGAAGTAACATAATGAAGAGTTACAGCCAATTATCCAACCACAAAACAAAATGGAATCATAAAAAAAGAATGGGAAGAAAAGTGAAATAAACAGACATGGCAACTAGAAAACAGAATTGGCAGATTTAAACCCAGTCTTGTTCACATGAAATGTTCATGGTCTAAACACCAGAAATGTAGAATTTGTAGGATTTAATAAGAAATCCTACACCATGTCTAAGAAACTCACTTTAAGTATATAGATACAAACAAGTTAAAAGTTAAGGAATATTAAAAATATGTAGTTAACACTTAAAAAAAGAGAGTTGTAATTGGTTTTCTTAATATTAGGTCAGATATATTTTGTTTTGCTTATTTATTTATTTTTCAAAAAAATTTTTAGATGTTGATGGACCTTTATTTTATTCACTTATTTATATGTGGTGCCAAGAATCGATACCTAGTCCCTCAGACATGCTAGGCAAGTACTCTACCACTAAGCCACAACCCTAGCCCCCAGAGACATTTTAAACAAGTAACATACTAGGGAGAAACAGGATAATTTCCTAATAATAAAGTGGCTAATTCATCAAGAAGATATGTAAAATCCTGAATGTTTATGAACTCAATAAGTTAATTAAAAATAAGTGAAGCAAAACCAACAAAACTTTAAAGAGAAGTAGACAAATCCATATGTACATTTGAAGATTTCAACATTTTCTCAATTATTAGTAGAACAAGTAGACAAGAAAAACAAGAAGAAGGAAAGAAAGTAAAAGAAAATGTATTGTCATAGAAGATCTGAGCAATACAACCAACCACCTTGGCCTAATTGATAGAGGACACTCCACACAACATGAGAACACCCTTCTCTTTGGGAAACGCCCACAGTGCATTTCCAAATGAGACCACATTCTGACCTGGAAAATAAGTCTCAAGTTATTCAAGAATCAAACCATGCAAATGTAATCCATGATGAGAATGGATTTTAACTGAAAATCAGTACCAAACCTGGAAAATCTCTAAATATTTGGGATCTTGTACAATATTTCTAATATCTTGGAGGTCAGAGAAGAAATTTAAAAGGATACTAAAAAGCCAGTCACGGTGTTGCATGCCTGTAATCCCAGCGGCTCAGGAGGCTGAGGCAGGAGAACCATGAGTTCAAAGCCAGCCCCAATGGCAAGGCGCTAAGCAACTCAGTGAGACCCTGTCTCTAAATAAAATACAAAATAGGGCTGGGGATGTGGCTCAGTGGTCAAGTGCCCTTGAGTTCAATCCCTGGTACTAAAAAAAAAAAAAAAAAAAATTAAAAAGTATTCTGAACTAATTGAAATGAAATAGAAAATATAAATATGTGTGGCGTTCAGCTGAAGTGCTACTTAGAGCGGAATTTACAGCACTGAACACCCATGGTAGAAAAGAAGAAATCAATAATCTGTACCTTTTACCTTAAGAACTAGAATAAAGAAGAGCAAACTAAATGTCAAATAAACCAAAGAAAAGAAACAATAAAGGCAGAGTGGAAATCAATGAAATAGAAACGAGAAGAAAGAGAAAATTAATGAAACTGAAAGCTGTTTTTTAGAAGTTTAATAAAAATTGAAAAATGGAGATAATATCACCAAAGTCTCTATAAATTTTTCTTAAATAATAAGTAAATATAAACAATTTTATTGCCATAAATTCAACAACATAGATGATATATAACTTCCTCAAAATACACAAACTAAGAAAGCTTACTTAAAAAGAAGTACATAATACATAATTCAAATAGCCTAATTGCTTTTTCTTATAATCAAATCTATCTTTCAAAATCTCTCACAAAATAAATCTCTATGCTTAGATGATTTAATTGGTGAATTCTAACAAACATTCAAGTATGAAATGACATAAATTCTACAGAAACACTTGCAAAAAATTTGAAGACACATTTCCTAACCCAGTCTATTAAACCAACATTAATCTGATATCAAAATTAGAACAAGGTCATTGCAAGAATGATTACAGACCAATATCTTTTTTTTGGTGGGTGGGGTAAATTTTCTTTTTAAAATTTTTAGTGCATTAAAGCTATACATATTTTGGGCTCATTTTGACAAAATTGTGCAAGCATGGAATACAATTTGCTCCAATTCAGTCCCCAGTACTTTCCTTTTCCTTCCCCTCATCCCTTCACCTGTTTGCTTTCCTCTATTCTCCCAGCCTTTCTTGTATTTATCTACATTAAGGCATTTTTTAAATTAATGCATCATTCATATATATATATATATATATATATAATTTACTGTATTATAGTCATATAGGTACATAGGACAGTTTGGATAGTTTTATTCCACCATTCTTCCATTTTCCTGCCTTCCTCCTTACCCTTTAATCCACTTACTCTACTAAACTTTCTTCTATTTTCATGGGAACCCACTTGCCCCCTGCTTCCCACTCCCCACCCTTATTTTGGTCTAGCTTCTGCATATGAGAGAAGATATTTAGCCTTTGATTTTCTGGGTCTGACTCCTTTCACTTAGCATGCTATTCTCCAATTTAATTTATTTCATTTCAAATACAGCAAATTATATAATTGTATTCTTCTTATGGCTGAGTAAAACTCCATTGTGTATATATGGAACATTTTCTTTATCCATGTATCTATGAATGGGCATCTGGGCTCGCTCTATAATATAGTTATTATGAATTGTGCTGCTGTAAACATTGACGTGGTTGTATCCCTATAATACACTAATTTTAGATCTTTGGATATATAACAAGAAGTGAGATACCTGGGTTCTATGATGGTTCCATTCCTAGATTTTTGAGGAATCTCCTTACTGCTTTCCAAGTGGTTGTACTAATTTTCAGTTCCACTAACAATGTGTCAATGCATCTTTTCCCCCAAAATCCTTGTCAGGATTTATTACTATTTCTACTCTTGATATTTGCCATTCTGACTATAGTGAGATAAAATCTTAGTGTAGTTTTGACTTGCATTTCCCTGATTGCTGAGGTACTCAACACATTTTCATATATTTGTTGGCCATTTGTGTTTCTTCTTTTTGAGAAATTAGTTCTTTTGTCCATCCATTGATTGTGTTATTTTCTTTTTGGTGTTAAGATTTTTGAGTTCATTATTCTGTGTATTAATTCCCTTTTGAAAAAGTAGCTGGAAAATTATTTTCTCCCATTCTGTAGGCTTCATGCTCTTAATCCTTTCCTTTGCTGTGCAGAAGCATTTTACTTTGAAGTAGTCCCACTTATTGATTCTTGGTTTTATTTCTTGTGCTTTGGAAGTCTTGTTAAAAATAGATCAACATAAATAAATAAATAATTCACTTTCCTATACTCTACAGAAAATCTGCTAAAAAAAGAAATTAGAAAAATTATCCCATTCACAATTATCCACCCTCCACCTCAAAATATATATATATATATATACTTAGGAATTAATCTAACTAAGGAGGTAAAACAGCTCTACAATGAAAATTATAGTTTTCTACAATGAAAACTATAATAAGATACCACTGCACACCTATTGGAAAAACTTTGTGACTCTGGATTAAGAAATTGAAGAACTTAGAAGACAGAAAGACCTCCCATTTTCTTGGATAGGCAGCATTAACATTATTAAAATGGCCATGCTACCAAAAACATGGCACAAATTCAATGCAATATCTATCAAAATACCAATAACATTCTTCACATAACTAGGAAAAAAAAGCAGTTTTAAATTTCACTTGGAAGAACAAGCGATTTAGAATAGCCAAAGAAATCCTGAACATTACCTGACCTTAAATTATACTACAGAGCTACACTAACAAAAACACCATGGTATTGACACCAAAACAGATATGAAGACCAATGGAATAAAATAGAAGGCACAAAGACAAATCCACATGTATACATATCTGATACTTGACAAAGGTGCCAAAAACATATGTTGGAGAAAAGGTAACCTTTTTAACAAGTGGTGCTAGGAAAACCGGATATCTATAAGTAGAAGAATAAAACTTGATTCCTATCTCCCACCCTGCACAAAAGTCAACTCAAAGTGGATCAAGGCCTAGGAATTAGACTAAAAACTCTGTAACTGCTGAAAGAAAATGTAGGACCAACACTCCCATATATTGGTGCAGGCACCAACTTCCTTAACAGACCAATATCTTTTATGTTCATATATGCAAAAATTCTGAAAGAAATTGTTAACAAGGACAATCAAACAATATATTAAAATGTCATACATAATGGGCAAAAGAAATTTATTGCTAGGATCTCAAGGTTGATTTAACATTTGAAAATCAAACCATGAAATATACCATATTAAAAGAATACAACCTAAAGCAAAATACAAAAATCAACAAATACATGAAGAAATACTGTTTGACTGATTCAATAGCCATTCTTGATTGAAAAAAAAACATTTTTTTGAAAATAAGTAGCAGAAAAGTACTTCTTCATTCTGATAAAGTCATCTATGAAGAACTTACTGCTAATACAAAATTTAAGGCAAAATACTGAATTATTTCTCCCTAAGACCAGAACATGACAAGGATATATTCTTATACTGCTCTGTTCACCGTGCACTAAAAGTTCTAGTCATTATAATAATGGAATAAAAAGAAATCAACTTTTCTATCTTGGAAAGGAAGAGTTAAAGCTATCTATTTGCAGATAAAAACATGGGCTATGTAGGAAATTCTTTGTGATCCAAAAACTGCTGCTGTAATTAATATATTAGTTTATCAAGTTTTCAAGAAAAAGATCAATGTGAAAAAGTCCATTTTTTCTATTTATACTTACTGTAGATAATCAGAAATTGAATATTTAAAATGCAGGATCATTTTCAGTATCATCAAAATATGAAATACTAAGCTGGGGCTGTAGCTCACTGGCAGAGTGCTTACCTAGCATGTGTGAGGCTCTGGATTCAATCTTAAGCACCACATAAAAATAAACAAATAAAATGAAGTCATTCTGTTCATCTACAACTACAAAAAAATTTTAATATGAAATTCTTATATGTATATCTGATAAAAGATGCCCAATATCTACTTATATACTAAAATCTATGAAAACATTGATGAGTATATTAGGCAAACCTTAAAAAATGGAAAGATAAACCATACATATGGATTGAAAGACTCAGTATTGTTAAGGTGCTATCTGTAGATTCAAGGCAATCCCAATCAAAGTTCCTGTCAATGTGTATATACGTGAGTGGTGCATGTGTGTTTAGACATCAACATGTGGCTTTGAAAATTCATAAGAAAACAAAGTTTTGAAAATTCAAAGAAAACTCAGAATGGTCAAAACAAATTTAAAAGAAAAAAACATTGGAGGATGATTAGTTTCTTTGGATTATCATAACAATTAAAACAAAATTTATTCTCTCACAGTTCTTAAGGCCAGAAGTTGGAAATAAGGTGTCAATCAGATTGTACTTCTTAGAAGATTCTAGAGAAAAATCCATTCCTTGTCTCTTTTACCTTCTGGAGGTTGTCAGGATTCACTGACTTGTGGCAATAACATTTCAATACCTGCCTTTGGAGTCATATTACTTTCTCTTCTGTTTTCATTTTGTGTTTCTTTTAAGCATACTGTTAAAGTTTGGGGCTTGCTCAAATAATCCAAAATACTCTCTTCTCAAAACCCTTAATTCAACTGCATCTACAGAGACTTCTTCCTCAAATATGGTAAGATTCACAAATTCCAGAGAGTAGTACATGGCCCTATCTTTTGGGAACCACCATTGAGCCCACTACAAAAGACTTTGGTCTGATTTCAAAAGTTATTATGAAATTACTATAGTCATGAAATCCTGGTATTGGAGATTAATGGAGAGTTCAATTGAACATAATAAAAATACATAAAAATTTATAGGATCAATTGATATTCAATTGCAAAGGGAAGTTGGTAAAGAAAGGATAAATCGCATTTACAAATGATGCTGGAGAGCCACACAATAAGACAAATAATCAAGAAACTTCATTTGTATATCACGTATATTTGTATTTTTGTACCATATACAGAAGTTAACTCAAAATTGATCATAGGTCTAGACTTTTAAAACTTCTAGAATAGAACATAGGAGAATACCTTTGTGACTCTGAATTTAAAAACTGTTTTTTAGATACAATTCTAAAAGCATGATCAGACAAGAAAAATTCTTATATTGGACTTCATCAAAATTAAAAACTTGTTTTTTGATAGATATAACATTAAGAGATTAAAAAGTTAAACCACAGACCAAAAGGCATTTTGAAATCACCTCATAAAAGACCTACATCCAAAATATATGTAGAATTCCAAAAGTGCATAATATGAAAGGAAATATCTGAATATAAAATGGTTAAAAGATAAAGAGATACTTCATCAAAGAATATATGAATCAAAAAATAGACATGTAATAGATATTTTCAACATCATTTCTATTAAAGAAATGCAAACTAAAGATACCACTACACATCTATTGGAATTTTAAAATTATACTGACTGATGATATCAAGTATTGATGAGCATGTGGAGCAACTGGAACTCTCCTCCACTGTTAGTTGAAGTACAGAAATAAAGGTACAATCACTTTGGAAACAGATTGGAAGATTTTTATAAAGTTAAATATATGCCTACAGTTGATCCAACTATACTCCATTTCATGGCATTGACACAAGAAACATAAAAACTATGTTAACAAGGATACTTGTATTTGTTTATTGAAACCATATTCATAGAACTCTAAACCTGAAAAAAAAAAAACCTACACTGATGAACTGAAGAACAAACTGTGGTATATGCATGGTATAATGGTGCTGGGAAAACTGGAAATCCATATGAAGAAAAATGAAACTGGAGATCCACTCTGGGTAGTAAGGGATACTACCCAGAAACAAAAATGAATGAACTCCTGAGACAGTAACAACATAGTTGAATCTCAAGTGAAAGAAGCCAGACATGAAAGATTATATGCTGTATGATTCTACTTGTGAGAAAGTTTAGAAAAGGAAAAGTTATAGCCATAGAAAATAGATAAGTGGTTTTGGGGGTTAGATGATAGAGGAAAGGGATTTGTTTCAAAGATACATGATAGAAATTGTTCAGGTGAAAGCTGCTCTATGAATATGATCATCACAAAATCATACATATTTGTAAAAATGCATCAAATTATATACCATAAATTGTGGGGAATGCTATATGTAAAGTATACTTTGCTAAAGCAAATATGTAACAGTTGACCACATATATACTTCATTTAGTTTTGTCATTCCATTAACTTAGTCACCAGCCCTCTTTTTTTAATTTAATTTTTAAAAAATTTGTTCTAATTAGTTATACATGACAAAAGAATGCATTCTCATTCTTTATACACAAAGAGGGCATAGCTTTTCATTTCTGTGGTTGTACATGATGTAGAGTTATACCACATGTGGAGCAATACATGTACCTAAGGTAATGACGTTCATCTCATTCCACCATCTTTCCTATGCTCGTACCCTCTCTCCTTTATCCCTCCCCTTTGCCCAATCAAAGTTCCTCTATCTCCCCCACCATTATGGGTCAGCATCCACTTATCAGAGAAAACATTTGTCCTTTGATTTTTTGGGATAGGCTTACTTCGCTTAGCATGATATTCTCCAGCTCCATCCATTTACCTGCAAATGCCATAATTTTATATTCTGTTTTTTTTCGTGTTTTTTTTATTGTTGGTAGTTCAAAACATTACACAGTTCTTAATATATCATATTTCACAGTTTGATTCAAGTGGGTTATGAACTCCCATTTTTACCCCATATACAGATTGCTGTATCACATCAGTTACACTTCCATTGATTTATATATTGCCTTTCTAGTGTCTGATGTATTCTGCTCTCTATCCTATTCTCTACTTTCCCCCCTCCCCTCCCCTCCCCTCCCCTCTTCTCTCTCTACCCCCTCTACTGTAAATCATTCCTTCCACTTGTATTATTCTTCTCTTACCCCTCCTTTCCTCTTATATGTAATTTTGTATAACCCTGAGGATCAACTTCCATTTTCATGCAATTTCCCTTCTCTCTCCCTTTCCCTCCCACCTCTCATCCCTGTTTAATGTTAATCTTCTTCTCTAGCTCTTCATCCCTACCCTGTCCTTAGTTACTCCCCTTATATCAATTAAGTCATTTGGCATTTGTTTTTTAAGGATTGGCTAGCTTCACTTAGCATAATCTGCTCTAATGCCATCCATTTCCCTCCAAATTCTATGATTTTGTCATTTTTTAATGGAGAGTAATACTCCATTGTGTATAAATGCCACATTTTTTTATCCATTCATCTATTGAAGGGCATCTAGGTTGGTTCCACAATCTTGGTATCGTGAATTGTGCTGCTATGAACATCGATGTAGCAGTGTCCCTGTAACATGCTCTTATTAGGTCTTTAGAGAATAGACCGAGAAGGGGAATAGCTGGGTCAAATGGTGGTTCCATTCCCAACTTTCCAAGAAATCTCCATACTGCTTTCCAAATTGGCTGCACCAATTTGCAGTCCCACCAACAATGAACAAGTGTACCCTTTTCCCCGCATCCTCTCCAGCACTTGTTGTTGGACTTCCTAATGGCTGCCAATCTTACTGGAGTGAGATGGTATCTTAGGGTGGTTTTGATTTGCATTTCTCTAACTGCTAGAGATGGTGAGCATTTTTTCATGTACTTATTGATTGATTGTATGTCCTCCTCTGAGAAGTGTCTGATCAGGTCCTTGGCCCATTTGTTGATTGGGTTATTTGTTATCTTATTGTCTAATTTTTTGAGTTCTTTGTATACTCTGGATATTAGGGCTTTATCTGAAGTGTGAGGAGTAAAGATTTGTTCCCATGATGTAGGCTCCCTATTTACCTCTCTTATTGTTTCTTTTGCTGAGAAAAAACTTTTTAGTTTGAGTAAGTCCCATTTGTTGATTCTAGTTGTTAACTCTTGTGCTATGGGTGTCCTATTGAGAAATTTGGAGCCCGACCCCACAGTATGTAGATCATAGCCAACTTTTTCTTCTATCAGATGCCGTGTCTCTGATTTAATATCAAGCTCCTTGATCCATTTTGAGTTAACTTTTGTGCATGGTGAGAGAAAGGGATTCAATTTCATTTTGTTGCATATGGATTTCTAGTTTTCCCAGCACCATTTGTTGAAGATGCTATCCTTCCTCCATTGCATGCTTTTAGCCCCTTTATCAAATATAAGATAGTTGTAATTTTGTGGATTGGTTTCTGTGTCCTCTGTTCTGTACCATTGGTCCACCCGCCTGTTTTGGTACCAGTACCATGCTGTTTTTGTTACTATTGCTCTATAGTATAGTTTGAAGTCTGGTATCGCTATACCGCCTGATTCACACTTCCTGCTTAGCATTGTTTTTGCTATTCTGGGTCTTTTATTTTTCCATATGAATTTCATGATTGTTTTATCTATTTCTACAATAAATGCTGTTGGGATTTTGATTGGCATTGCATTGAACTTATAGAGAACTTTTGGTAATATCGCCATTTTGATGATGTTAGTTCTGCCTATCCATGAGCAGGGTATATTTTTCCATCTTCTAAGGTCTTCTTCTATATCTCTCTTTAGGGTTCTGTAGTTTTCATTGAATAAGTCTTTCACCTCTTTTGTTAGGTTGATTCCCAAGTATTTTATTATTTTTGAGGATATTGTGAATGGAGTGGTTGTCCTCATTTCCATTTCAGAGGATTTGTCGATGATATACAGGAATGCCTTTGATTTATGAGTGTTGATTTTATATCCTGCCACTTTGTTGAATTCATTTATTAGCTCTAATAGTTTCTTTGTAGACCCTTTTGGGTCATCTGCAAATAGTGATAATTATATATTCTGTTTTAATGCTGAGTAATATTCCATTGTGTATATGTACCATAGATTATTTATCCATTCATCTATTGAAGGGCATCTGGTTGCTTCCACAGTCTAGCAATTGTGAATTGTACTGCTATGAATATTAAAGTGGCTACATTACTATAGTATATTATTTTTAAGTTTTTAGGGTATTGACTGGGGAGTGGGATAGTTGAGACAAATGGTGGCTCCATTCCAAGTTTTCTAAGGATCTCCATATTGCTTTCCAGATTGGTTGTATCAATTTACAGTCCCACACATATGAGTGTGCCTTTTCCCCCAGATCCTCACCAACTTCATTATTACTTGTATTCTTGATAACTGCCATTCTGACTGACTGGCATGAAATGGAGTCTTAGAGTAGTTTTAGTTTGCATTTTTCTAATTACTAGAGAAGTCAAATATTTTTTCATATATTTGTTGATTGTACATATTCTTCTGAGAATTGTCTGTTCAGCTCCTTGAACCATTTATTGATTGGGCTTTTTTTTGTTGTTGTTGTTTGTTTGTTTTTGTTGTTAAGTTTTTTGTTTATTTGGTGTTAAGTTTTCTGGGTTTTTTTTGTGTTAAGTTTTATAATATACCCTGGAGATTAGTGCTCTTTCTGATATGTGTGTGGCAAAAATTTGCTCCCCAAACGTAGGTCCTTTCTTCACCTTGTTGATTGTTTCTTTTGCTGAGAAGAAGCTTTTTAGTTTGAATCCATCCCATTTATTGATTCTTGATTTTATTTCTTGTGCTTTATGAGTCTTGTTAAGGAAGTTGGGGCCTAATCTGACATGATGAAGATCAGTGCCTATTTTGTTTACTATTAGGTGTAGGGTCTCTGGTCTAATTCCTAGGTCCTTGATCCACTCTGAATTGAGTTTTATACATGGTGAGAGGTAGGGGTTTAGTTTCATTTTTCTTCATATGGATTTCCAGTTTTCCCAGCACCATTTGTTGAAGAGGCTATCTTTTCTCCAATGTATGTTTTTGGCACCTTTGTCTAGTATGAGGTAACTGTATTGATGTGGAGTTTTCTCTGTATATTTTATTCTGTACCATTGATCTACATGTCTATTTTGGTGCCAATACCACACTGTTTTTGTTACAATAGTTTTGTAGTTTAGTTCAAGCTCTGGTATTGTGATGCCTCCTGTTTCACTCTTTTTGCTAAGTATTGCTTTTGTTATTCTAGGTCTCTTATTTTTCCAAATGAATTTCATGATTACTTTTTCTATTTCTATAAGGAATGATGTTTTGATTTTAATTGGAATCATATTGAATCTGTATAGAGCTTTGGATAGTATGGCCATTTTGACAATATTGGTTCTGCCTATCCAAGAGCATGGGAGATCTTTCCATCTTCTAAGGTCTTCTTCAATTTCTTTCTTTAATGCTCTGTAGTTTTCACTGTAGAGTTCTTTCACCTCTCTTATTAGATTGATTCCCAAGTATTTTATTTCTTTATTTTTTGAGGCTATTGTCACCAGCCCTCTTTGTTCCCCTACTTCTCTCAGAGTCAGAGAGTAAAATTTCCCTTCTTGATTTAAGACTCAACTCTGTATCTTAACCAGATTCCATTTTTCCATGATATTGTTCTCCATCTCCTAGAATCCCATCTCCATTTGCTTCACTCATGGATTTTTAACTGGCTCCTTCCTTTGAGCTTTACACAGTTGAGCAGAACAGAACATTCATCCACCATTGTTTCTCTCCTTCCCTTCACAGACAGTCCTTCTTCTAGTGGATCATTTTCTCTCCCTTGGCTCATGGTGTTTCCTTGACTAGAGTAGCTTTCCTTGTGCCTTCATTTTCACCTGGATCGCACATAAATATTCTGAGTTGTCAGTGCTTCTGGGAATTTTTCCACTGAATCTTTTGCACTTCAGGCCTAAGTCCTCTGTTTTCTTCTCTCCAGTTTTCTCATCCCACATTGTCTTGAAGTTGGCTTATTATGAGACTGTCTTGAGGTTATGAACTTTGTACGCATAGATAAACTACCTCGGTACCACAGTAAACATTTTTTTGTGTGTAAATAATATAGCTTTATAATTCATAAAACATATATAAAGTAAAATATTTATTATGATCCATTTATAGAAATGTAAATTATCCTTGGAGATGTTTTTTTTAAGCACTTCAAGAGATTGTTGTATACTTTAGGAATACCAATCTCCAGGACGATGTGCAGTATATCTTGTGGGATTGTTGGTTTTTAAAAGTTACATTATACAGATTAGCTAGGTTGGGTAGAATTCTTGAGTACACATGGTTTTTACTGTACATATGGTGTCTTACAGTCATATCAAACACATTTCACAATATTTCCATACATATTTTACCATTGGATTTTTAATAGTACTGTAACAAGGCTAAGTACTGGTTGCCATGTTATAATGTTGTGTTTGCCTGCCACTGGAGGCACTAAGTTGAGGCTAGATGACAGATTGTTTCCACAGGGCCATTCTCCATGTTCAAAAAATACAAATTGACCACATAAAAGTCAGAGTTCTCTTGGCTATTGACAGTGACCTTCTAGGAAAAGTTATTTTTCTGATATAGGTAACATGTGACATAAAACTGAAAGCTTTCGTTTTTATTCCTTAAAATTATGAGTAATGATTATGTACAAGAAGCCAGATTTCACCAGGCATGTTTAAAGAAATTATTTCTTCATAATTCATGATTTTCCTTAGTAATTTGAAAAGATGTACCTCAATTGTGTTTTCATATACTCTCCTTACATCTTTAATGATTTGTTATTTAAATGGGCATGAATTAAAATACTGTGATGTGATCTGCCAATAAACTTGACAACCAAATGTCCCTAGTATTAGATGTTCTGTACTATGAAGGGCAGGCAGGTGTCTCTCTGTCATAGAAATGCTATTATTTATCGCTCACATTGTGACACAGGCATGAATCAGCAGATAGCACCAATGAGCATCTCCTGAACAACAGGTGTTACTCTTCCTCCTGAATCTGAATCATATTTGCTTTAGAAGAGCTAAGGAGTTTAGTTTTACCATTCACTATAAATATTGTCTTCCTAAGTCAAGTCTTTTATTAACATAAATAGAAAGCAGTTTCTCCCTTGTCACTTATAGACAATAATCACCCACTTTACAAACTGCTGATTGAAAAGATCATGGCCATTAACATTTGTTGAGCAGCCCCTGGGTACAATGGACTATAACAGAAAGAATAGAAAGGAGAAATAAATGATAAAGTGAAGGACAGGTTCTAGAGAAAGTTTTTTTTAATATTTATTTTTTAGGTGTAGATGGACACAACACAATACCTTTATTTTTATGTGGTGCTGAGGATCAAACCCGGGCCCCACGGGTGCTAGGCGAATGCTCTACCACTGAGCCACAATCCCAGCCCCCAGAGAAAGTTTTAAAGCTGCCACTCAGACATACTGTATGTGCTAGGAAGGCAACTAAATTAAACTATTTATTTAGCATTGATTGAGGCACTGATATGGTTTAAATAATGATTTTGAAAGGAACAGATTTAGTATATCCCTGTAAAACGCTAATAGTCTCAGCTATATTAACAGAACATAAATAGATGAAAAGTAACCAATAATACCATTCAGTAAATTAGCATCAAATGAGCAATGAAAACCATAGAAATTATAGATGTGAATAGTTGTGCAAAGAAGCACCTAACTTAGAAGAAACAGGTTTGGGGCTGGAGGTGTAGATCAATGGCGGAGTGCATGCACAAGGCCTTGGTCAATATCCCAGTACCAAAGGTGGGGGGTGGGAAGGAAGGGTAAGATGAAATAGATTTTGAATGCATGTTTAAAAATGAACAATATTTGATGCATGGAAGAAAGAGAGAGTGAAGCTATACAATCAGTGATAGGCTCCTACAACTTCTATTCATGAGCTGAGACAAAGATGGTAGAAGTTACTGCAGAAAAATGGGAAGAAACCACCAGAAGATGGTTTGGGATATGACTATGGAAAAAGTTGAATAAGAATAAATAGATTTTTCTTTAATGGATTCTTCAAGACACAATTGTAATGATGACAAAATATGTTTTTATTTTTCTTTCTGTGCTTGAAGATTTTATTTCTTCTGGATTTTAAAGAACTTTCTGATCACACTGACTTTTACATCAACCATCTCCCATATATTATATTACTACTCTATGAAAGACATTGGGTAAAATGATATTAAAGAGTTTACTCTGGGTACATAGAGCACAAATAACTCTACTCATCTAGGACAGCATATACCTATCTGCATAAAAGAGGTTTCAGGTGAGATGAGATTCAGATAAAGAAAAATCTGCATCTGGGTGAAAACATAACAATCATACAAACTAAACTCTTTTTTTTTTTTTTTAATCATTGTGCCTAAAATGGTACTGCCTCTTAGGTTTGAGGGCCCTTCCAAAGTTTCCTTGTGCAACCATTAAGAGCTGTCGAAACCGAGGAGGTGGTATGATTTCAGGCTCTCTGGCCAAAACCTTGGGAGACATGTCAGGTCAGGATTATCTTCCAGACGCATTTCTCACCTGTTGATTGCCACCTGTGGAACTAGGCTGACTGGAGTGTTAGGAGTCCTTACATTATTTACTGTAAACAGTGGGTGCAGCAATTTGAGAAAACTCATGAGGTCATGCCCGCATGTGTCAAAGGGTCTGCCTTCTTTACCAAAAAAAAAAAAAAAAAAGCAAAATATCGTTCATATTTAGAACTAAAAGGAATGATAAAATAATTTATTTTATTAAAGTTTATTTAAGTAAGCAAATTATTTTCTACCATTAATATTTTTTTAAATAATGGGTTAGTACCTATTATATTATGGCAACTAAAATTATCTGCGTGGTGGTTTTGGTTGAACACTTTTTCAAAAGACTCATTTTTCCTGCACAAAAACTTTACCTATACATTGGACAAATAGTCTCTATTTTAAAAAGTAAAAAGGACCAAAGAAATTGCTTACATACTATTATAGATATATATGTTTATGCATGTGTAATTCTATATATATAGTAATTCTAAAACCCATGCTCTTTCCAAACCATAACACTAAGGATCCATATAGTACTATGAAATATTATTTCCCCAAATTAAGGTTGGTTAAAAACCTAAAAACTTACCTGCGTAGACATAAAAAATTAGTATATTTTATGTCAGTGAAAAATGAAGGATTGGTTTAATAAATGGCTTCAAAATGTTGCAAAAATAAAATAAAAATTAGGTCTCTTCTTCATATCAAAATACATTCCAAATGGAACAATAATTTAACTTCAGAAGTGAACCTCTGAAAGAGACACAAGAAAATATACGTAGCCTATTTGTATACCTTTGGTATGTAGATGATTTACTAAATATTACAGCAAAGCAGAAGTCATGAAAGAAGCAAGTGATATGTTTCATTACATAAACTATTAAACTTCTTTTAGCCAAATTGCTATGAACATAATTAAGATAAGCAATACACTTGAGAAACATTTACAAACTATATTATGAAATATTTTTCTAAGTAGTACATAAATATTACTAACATATCAATACAAGATGAACATTCTAAAAGACCAGTGAGAAAATATCTTGAATAATGTTTTGTGCACAATAAAGAAAAACAATAAATATGTGAAAAAGTGCAGTCTTGTCACACAGAGTAAATAATTAGACTCAAAATTAACACAATGCACATTCAAATTCAGGCTTAGCAACATGATAAAAAATTTTTTGACCCTGGGTAAATTATTTAGTTCAACATTTTAGGCCATGAGAAAACATTTTTCTTCGATGTGTCTTATTATCTTTGCCTGTATATAATGGTATTAATAGGAATATCTCAGTATTTATATCATAGGGTTATTGCAAAGATCAAATGATGTAATGTATTTTAAGCATTTTGTGTCAAACACTAAGCACTGAAGAATTTTTAAGTAAATTAAAGTAACAATTAGACTCCCTTTTCACATCTCAGATTGTCAAAAAACTTGTGGGCATCACAATACTCCCATCAAGGGTTGAGGAATTAGTTCCCCATATATACTGATAGTTGAGTATAAATTTACGGCATCTTTCAAAAAGAGAAAAATATATCAAGCTTTAAAAATACATATCCTTTGACTATACTTACTCTGAGCAAATTAATAATATTTATTAATGTGTTGATTTCAGCTTGGTGTGGTGGTACATGCCTGTAATCCCAGCTACTTGGAAGTTTGAGGCAGAAAGTTCACAAGTTTGAGGCCAGGCTCAGTCATTTAGTGAGACCTCAGCTTAAAATGGGGTTGTGAAGCTGAGACCTTAAGAACATGCTAGAACTATTGAATAGACAGGGGACTTATCTTCTTCAAGAGGAAATAGCGTAGGTGTTAAGACCAGAGGATGAGGAAAAGCACAGCCAACTTGTGACTAAAGCTGAGTATAGTGTACAAAGAGCAAAGACTGGAACTGAGATTACAGGAATAGATGGTTGAAAAACTTGTCAGATCTTACATGTCATGGAATTGTATAGCTAGTATATCTAAAATATCTAAAATAGTATTCTATATTATAAATATAAAATATATTATCACAACAAAATATATTTTAAAAGTAAATAATAAATTTTCCTTAGTTATTGTTTGTTAATTGAGCATGCCGGAAAACTGACAATCAAAATATGTGGTGAATTAGGGTTATTGAAGTGCACGTCAAAAGTTAAGAAATTTTTAAATTGTTGAGAAACCCAGACACACTGGAAATCACTCATGCCCCTAATGAAAGTCACAATTAGCTTTGTGAACAGAAAAGTAAGCATAACTGCAATTCACAAATATAAAAAAGTATTCATCATTTCGCAGATAATAGACCACATTATCTTCAGCTCCTCCTTAATAGCTCTAAAGTTATTACATCAGAGAGGAATTTAATGATACATCTATAATACTTGGTATCTTTAGTAGAAATATCCTAAGACCCTACTCAGAATTGTACAAACACACATCTATTCACATACATAGATATCCATAACTTTTTCAAGGACGCTAGATAAAATGGAAAATGAAAAAACATAAAAATAAAACCAATTACACTCTTGGCAATATGAGTTCTTTTACTCTACTTAGGCGTCTCTCTGAAAATAAGACTCTCTAAAATAAGACTATGCATTAGCATCAATTCAGAGAGTACTGTGTTTCAATACTTATTTCTCTAGAAGGTTTCTATCCTTCCCATAAATAATCAATATCCACTTGCACATGAGTTCATCTGAGACTTTGGAGAATTAAGAGCAAATTAGACAGAGTAATGATACTCTATTTTAAAAAAAAATAGTCTTATGAGGTATATTCAAATTTTAAGTCTTCATATAAACCTAGTGATGCTGTTCTATTTATTGTACGTGTCCTGAAACGTATCATTGAGGACACTTCTTGAATTTTTGTTCCTTCAATGTAGTGTCAGTGTGTCAGTATGTTCTCAGAGTTATGCTAAAAACTATGGAAAGTCCAAAAGGTAGCACATTGCCTACCTTTTGGAGATTCCCAGAGACAGCTGTGAAAACCAGAATTCTCCCTCCAATCCTCACTCAAGGAAGGTAACTGGCTTAAGTCGACTAGGCTTCCCCAGATGGAAGAGAGGTCTGGGAGAACAACATTAATCTTGAGTGCTTCCATGATTAGCTATTAAAACACAGTGGAAATTTTAAGTCACTGCACGCACGATATGCTGTGGTCTGTGGAGAGGGCAGGGAAGTGGTATGGTATGCCTCTTTTAATTACTCCCATGGAACTGAGCACATGTCTAGCCATGGTCTTTTCTTTTACTATTTTCCAAATAATGAGTCTTCTAATTGCTTCAGCTGGAGCAGCCCATGCTGATTGGAATAGTCGGCTGCCAGGATTCTTTCCCTTTCTTCCTTCCCACCATTCTCTACTCATATTCTCTCTCCTTCCCTTATCCTACCCCCTTTTTCTTGGCCTAAATTTGATGAAGGTCTGGTTTTTACTCCCTAAAAGTTTAAGTAGTTGGGTTGAATCACAACTTGCTTTGGTCAATCACCTAGGGAGCTCTTTAGGAATTGGGGAAACATTTTATTTATGACTCAGCTTTCCACCTGTGCTGACATGGCATGGAATTTACAGCTATATTGAAAGCGTTATAACCAGCACCTCAGAAATTCCACATTCTCTTGAGCTGCATTATTATGGAACATTTGTCAGGCAGCCAATTGCTGTGTCAGCCCCTAATTGATTTATATTAGCATCTGTAGGACCAAGGTGGGGTGAGGATGGAGGTGAGGAGGTGAGTCTGGGCCAAGTTCTGACTACCCAACTGCTGAGTTTCCTGTAAACTCGGGAGGTTTGCAAACAGAATGGAATACAGACATTGTGGCTTTTTTTTTTCCAGTTTTATTTTTATGCAATATGCTTAAAATTACAGATGTTAGCAAAGCTAGTATAAACTTTTATTATTTTGTGAAAAGAAAAGTGAGCTTATCCTCTCCTTGCAACTATCACTTAATTCTAAAGAACACCTGGCTCTAAAAGGTTGGCTTCATTTTTCCCTGGGGTGGAAGGGTAATGAAATCAAGAAACTCATCAAAGATTTCTTTTCTGACAGCCTTCATTTACAAATAAGAAAAAATGGTAGTTAATTTTAATGGCTCATTTTATACTTGGACCCTACTCCTCCTGGATTAGAAATAGGAATCTATATTACTTATTTAGGAACACCTGGTTTGAGATTAGGTCCAACTTGAGGGAGCCTGGGGAAATTAGCAAAAGAGATCATGGTTAGAATGCACAAGACGCTCATTCACTATAATTTTGGTTCTTGGCACAAATAGTTCACGCAAAAATTAGAGCTCCCAGAGTGTCCTGGTCAATGTGGTCATACTTGTAGGCATCTTTGATGGACATTAAGGTCATTGCCACCCTCTGATGTAGCATATTTCTGGCCCAGTTCTTGGTTACATTATGAGTTTGGCCTGTCACTATGTGAGTACAGTGTACAGTAATTTCCATGCTGCCATCTTGAAGTTGCTATAAGAGCTACAGGGCAGGGATCTGGGGTAATAGGAGATATATATGCATGTATGGAGATTACAGAGCTGAAGAAACAAAGGAGATACATGAGTTTATTTGGGCCTCTGGCTATAGGGTAAACACAACCAAGAATAATTCTGAGGCAGGGTCCTGTCACCAGAGAACTACTGGTTGGTCAACAGAGGCCTTAGTGACAGGCCTGGGGTGCCAGGTTCCTTGATCTTCATGCATGTTGGCTACAGTACACATTGTTCACAGCATGGTTGTGTCACAGCACTTCTTGGGGACCATATGCTCTGGTCAAAACTTGCTTAGTTATAGATGTCTCTGACTTTGCATGCCTTGGTCAGAGTGTACATTGATTTACTACATGCTTGAGTCACAGCACTCTTTGATTCCCATGCACCTTGGTCTCAGTATATTGTTCACTGTGCCCCTTTGACATAATATACCTTTGCCATAGCACAAAGCCATGGTCATTGATTACCTTGTCCAAGTGTACTTTGGTCACAGTGTCTTAACTATAGTAAGCTTGCTTTCCCATTCCTATGCTTATATGGATGGATGACAACAGCCTTTGGTCATTGTGGGCCTTTGACTTCATGGATTTGGGTTACAGAGTATCCTGCATGCTTTGGTCATCACATGCATGATGTTCACATGTGCCCTGTCCTTTATGCCTGGGTGTCTGTTCTGGGATCATGGTTCATGTGGATTACAGCATGATTTGACTCTAATGTGACTTCTGTTTGAAATAATGGCAACTAGAAACAACCTCTTAGATTCTCATAGGATATGGAAGAGAGGGATGATGAGATTCCAGAAGTAAAGCAAAAGAGACACATAGCCAGTGCCACAGATACTCAAAATTATGTTGGTATGCCTGTGTTATAGTCTGGATATTAAATGTCTCCCCAAAGGCTTCTGGGCTCAAGGCTTGGTCCCCAGTCTGTGGTGCTATTAGGAAGTGGTGGAACCTTTAAGAGGAGGTACCTAGTGAAAGAAAGTTAGGTCACTGGGGGTACACCCTTGAAAGAGACATTGGGACTAAGGATCCTATGGATCCTTCCTCTTTCTGTTTCTGAGGTAAGCAGTTCTGCTCGCCAACATGTTCCGCACTATGATGCTCTGCCTTTCTACAATCCCAAAGCAACAAAGTCAACTGACCATGGACTGAAACCTCTGAAGCCCTAAGCCAACATAATCCTCTGCTTATTTTAAGTTGATTTTCTGAAGTGTTTTGTCATAGCAATGAAAGTCTGACTAATGCAATGTGGTAAAAAGAATTTGTTTCAGAATGTTAAAGTGAGCATTTTAGAATTATGTATACATACACACAGAAGATAGACAAAGGATATACACCCAGATGTTAGCAATTAGTTTCTCTGAATAGTGGTACTATGACCTACTTTTTTAAATTTATTCTTTATGGATCAAAGTTTTATGATTATTTTAAGGAAAGGTCCTTTTTTCTTCAAGGCTCACTTTCCACACACTGGAACATTTTGCCAAATGGTTCACAGTCAGAATCTCTCATTTGCCCCTCTGTCTTCTGGACACCATCCACTATGAACAGCATTAGATAGTGGTAGGGATGGGCAGAAATCTCTCTCTTCATCTTGTTCATCTTCATCTCTTTAAAAGCAAACTTTTCCTTTCCCAATAGAATATGACTGCACATTTCTATGCATAAACAGCTCAGTGAATCTTTGTTGGATTATCTATGGCTAACTACACTCTCCCCAACTCTGTGGAAATTTCATAAATATAGAAAGCAAATGTTTTTTTAAATAGTTTTCTCTTTTTCTTGGCTACCATGTTGAAATGCAGCTATAAACTTCTAGAGGAGCAAATCACATTACCTGTTCTAAAAAACCTCTGCCAATCCCACAAAAACCAAAGGCTGAATGTTTTCTCTAATATACGGATGCTAATTCACAATAAGGCAGGGGACACTAGGAAGAATAGCATTATCTTAGATTAGGTAAAGGGAAGTGATGGGAGAGGAGGGGAGGGCATGTGGGCATAGGAAAGATAGTAGAATAAAACAGACATTATTATTATATGTATACATGTGACTGCATGACCAATATGATTCTGCAACATGTACACTCAGAAAAATTAGAAATTATATTCTATCTATGTATGATATGTCAAAGTGCATAAATGCATTCTATTGTCATGTATAACTAACTAAAAAATAAAAAATAAATTAAAAAAGAACCTCTGGAAAAAGTGATTCTACAACATTTTTGGCCAACTGCATTTGATTAAGGGTTGTCTTTGTAACCAATTCTCAAGTATTTTGTCATAGCAATGGAAGTCTGACTGATGCAACATGGTAAAAAGAATTTGTGTTTCAAAATGTTTAAGTCTTTCTTCAGTAAAGACCTATTCCTGATTCTGAGAGCAGTTAAAGGACTTGCCCCAAGATCATTCATGAAGCATCAGCTCAGTCACTATAAGAAACTGGAAACCAGTTTCCATAGTGGGATTCCACTTAGCATTCATAACATGTCATTTTCCTTGTTCTCCACAACATTCATGGGACAAAGACTATACTTATTTTACTAAGCATGTTTCACAAGTGAGGACACAAATAATTATGTCCAGAAATGCTCAAAGGGTAGCTTCAAGTTATATGAAGAGCCCATATCTTTGTCCTTTAACATGAGTATGAATTTGGCTTTTCATTTAAATACATACTATTAGAGGAAGATAAATAAAGTAAGTACAGCTACAAGCCTTACTGTTCCACAGCAAACAAAGAACTTGTCCAAGATGTTTTCTGGCCAAAAAAAAAAAAAAAAAAAAAAAGAAGCAGGTTTCTGATTTTCCCATGTTATTCATTAATACAAATAAAGAGTAAAAGAAACTATCTTTATTTATTTCAGGTGCTGGGAAGCATACTATTTTGTATTAGTTATAAACCTTACAAAAACCTTGGAAAGTAGGTGCTATCTTCAATTCACATGGAGTAAAAGTGAGGCTTAGAGCTATCAAGTAATTCACATATTAGATGACGGGGGGAAAAGAGGGTCTGGAGTCTCTGTCTCTCTCTCTCTCTCTCATATATATATATATATATATATATATATATATATTTTTTTTTTTTTTTTTTTAAGAAGGCTTATTACTTTGCTAGCAGAGGAGAAACATAGGGGAATCCTTTTCCAGAGGCTGTGATTTTGCCCATCAGCAGGAAGAGGGGGCTTTAAAAATTTTTTAATTAGGTATATATAACAGCAAAATGTGTTTTGATTCATTGTACTCAATTGCAGCACAACTTTTCATTTCTCTGGCTGTATACGATGTAGCATCATACCCTTTGTGCAGTCTTACATGTATCTAGGGTAATGATGTCCATCTCATTCCACCATCTTTCCTGCCCCCATGCACCCTCTGCACCCTCCCTCCCCTTTGCCCAATCAAAGTTCCTCCATTTCCCCCATGCCTCCCCCTCCCCATTTTGGATCAGCATCCACTTATCAGAAAGAACATTGGGCCTTTGTGTTTTTGGCATTGGCTTACTTCACTTAGAATGATATTCTCCAACTCCATCCATTTACCTGCAAACACCATGATTTTATTCTCTTTTAATGTGGAGCAATATTCCATTATATATATATATATATATATATATATATATATATATATATATATATATACCACAGTTTCTTTATCTATTCATCTATTTAAGGGCATCTAGGTTGCTTCCACAGTTTAGCTATTGTGAATTGAGCTGCTATGGACATTGATGTGGCTGTGCTACTATAGCATACTGATTTTAAATCTTTAGGTTATAGACTGAGGAGTGGGATAGCTGTGTCAAATGGTGGTTCCATTCCAAGTTTTCTAAGGAATCTATTGCTTTCCAGATTGCTTTCATCAATTTTCAGTCCCACCAGAAATGTATGAGTGTGCCCACATCCTTTCCAACATTTATTGTCTATTCGTGGTATCTGCCATTCTGACTGGTATGAGATGAAATCTTAGAGTAGTTTGATTTGCATTTATCTAATTATTAGAGATGTTGAACATTTTTTCACATATTTGTTAATTCAATGTATATCTTCTTCTGAGAAGTTTCTGTTCAGCTCCTTAGCCCATTTATTGATTGGGTTGTTTGTTTTTCAAAAGAGGTGATTCAAAGCCTATTTTCCATGAGTCCTCTGTTGGAGTTGTAATTCATTTGTTAATTTGGGAGATAGTCATTTCTAGATCTTCTGGTGCCATCCCCCAAATCTGGATTACTTCATTCCTGTGGTGGGTGTATACTCAAGGACAGATAAATCTGCCTAAAGTGGCAAAGAAAGGTAATCTGTTTTCCCCTGAGATTAAAGAGGGGAAGATATTATGTAGGAGCAGGGAGAAAGGAAAAGAAAAAAAAACATGCCCATTGGGAAAAAAAGTTGCAGTGGTAGACCAGCAAGGGCTATATTCAAAGCATGAAGTATACCACTGTTATATTTCCCCACTGTCAATTTCAATTACATTCCATTTCTATAGAAAACTGGGTCACAACATCTCCAAGCTACCTCTTGCTGAAATGGAACAAAGGTGGAGGAAGCAACCTAAAGTCCTTGTTCTGTATTAGGTGGGGCATTGACAGTTAAAAGTATTCAGCATCAGATAAGTTCAGAGGTTCACAGTGGCTGATGGCAGGTGACTGGACATGGCATACATAGGGCAGGGATTATACTAAGACAACAATAGAGACAGCACAAAAGCAATTAGTACTTCAGCCAGTCTCTGAAAACCATGAAGACAGTAACTAGTAATCATATGTGAGAAAAATAGATCAGGTTTATCAATGTAGGAAGTTAGGAAGATTTGTAGATCTATGAGATAAGGCTCAAATTGACCCAGGACAAACTTGTGAGTCTAGTGTCATTTGTGATCATTATTATTGGGCACTCCCACACACAACCCTTCTTTTGTAGCCTCCAGATTTACTTACTTTGGGAAGGGATGACACAAGTGTACATTTTAAGTTACATTAAAAATAAAACCATTGTTTTTCCTTTTAAATGTCCTTGTAGGGCTATACTTAGGCTATACTCTACTGCCAAGTATTTAAGACCAAGTTGGTCAAAACTAAACTTGTTCTTATCTACTCCTAAGAACAAATTGAGATTCCACAGATATCACTTGTGGGATATTTGCAAAATCTTTTGGCTCCTTTATCTTTTCTCTACAGTAGTGCCATCTTCCAGGATGGTTCAGAGTTTTGCTGACCATACATAGCCTCTCTTGGAAGTATCAAGGACTTTGCCCTCTACAATGACCCTCCTTTTTGCAGAATGTGCACTGGTCAGCTTCCTGTTCTCTAGGATCCTCTGTATCTCCCTGATCGCAGATTGGGGACTCACTGGGGTTGCCAGGCCTAGAAAGGGGTCCCATCATTCTCTGGGTGGCTGAACTTAGAGGGCAAGGGCCAAAATATTGGCTTCTTTTTCCTTAACTTTGGTTTCCATGTTTTTGGTTTAAACATCCGGCAGCCAGTTTCACCAGTCATCTTAAAATGGGAGTAACAGGTTATAATTTTAACCTCTATAATTTTACAGGTATCCCTTTCTTTTAATTGGAGTCAGTGTTAGTACTGGAAGCCAGATATCCTATCTGTCCTATAGGTGATGGCTTATTATCTCAAATTAATTCAGATTGTTTTATTAGAAGCAGTACCTCTGTAAAACACTAACAGGCAACACTTATAAAGTTTACAAGGAAAATACAAAATGAAACTAACAGCAAAAAAATATTCAGTTTGTGTATAGCTATGAACCAAGAAACTTGATTTTTATAATCTTAAAACTTTGCTTAGTTTTGTATTATATCCCCTGTGTATTTTGAGATCATAGTAATCTTTAGGGCAAAAATCGACCTTTTGAACACAAGCTTAAATGAGCTCAAGTTTAACCCATTTTGGAGCCATTCTAACATGGAATAAAGTGAGAGCCAGAGCCTTTTCTTAGGTAAGGCTGGGCTCTTGAGAAATAAAATACATTATGTCTGAAACATCAAACATACAAAGACTAAGAGAGCTCTCGACTTTGTGTGTGTGTGTGTGTGTTTGTGTGTGTGTGTGTGTGTGTGTGTGTGTGTGTGTGTGTGTGTGAAAAGTGGCAAGATGTTTCCATATTTTACAATGTAACCTTTAAACAGATCAGGCTCTCCTTATTACCTTTGAAAAATACATTTAAATGCCTATTCCAGTGTAAAGAGTAACACAGAATTGTTTATATAACTTATTGACAACAGATTACTTTATCCAGCAATAAAACATCAAATGACACGAATAAATACCAACCAAATTTGTTATTTCTATATAAATCTGAAGGAGACTATTGCTACATAGAATTTTAGTTTGTAGAACACCAACTTGGTAAAGTACTCTCCTCTATGCTTTACGTTTAACTCAGCTTAACTTTTAAAGTGCAATTTAGAATCCATATGTATGGTGACAATAATCAAAGGTCTGCATGGGTTAGTAGTACTAGCAAAAATCAAAGGAGAGCCTTAAATCTCTTACACATTTAGGAGACAGTGTTAATGATCAGAAATAGACTTAGTCAAAGCAAAAGATATAAGTCACATCTTCAAATGACAGTGTGGCCCTTCTATGTCAGATACAAAAATAAAAGGGAGAGCATTTATTGGTTACCTTGTCAGTAAACCTAAATAAACTTTCATAAACTTTTACTTAATACTTAGACAAGGCTTTTATTTAACACTTACACAAGGCTCAGATACATATAGTTCTCAGACGTATACATATATCTAGTCACATATATTTAGGGTGTCAAATATATTGTCATAACCTAAAATAATATTTGTTTACTTAATCAGTTACAAAGTAATCACTTAAGACTTTAAAATAGGTACAAACCCTAATTCCTTTAAGACTTAGTTTCCCCAAGTAATAAAACCTAACAAATACAAGAAAATTATCTTGATAGATAAGAGCATATCATGTTTCAGGCTTTGCTTCATGTCAGTGCATTAAAGTTCAAATAAATTTGAATGACTGATAATTACAGCCAATTTAATCAGAAACACACACTTTTTGAGATTTTCCTTTAGCAAATCTTCTGCAGCTTACTTAGACATTCACAATTTGTTTACATCCTTAATTTTGTCCTCTTTTATCTTGGACTTTAGCACGAGAATATTTCTTAATCAGACAAAACTCTCATCCAGAAACATTTCTTTCACCTTCTAATTTTCTGTACTAAAATATATTTCCATACCTATAATTTTCTTTTATCTTTTCTAGTTTGGTACCCTTTCTTAAATTCACATTCTGAAACAATATTTATGAATGTTATCTGTGCATTTAATTTACCCAACAAATTTCATCTCAGAAGACAGACAATCCAGCCTACACAAAAACTGTGCTTTAATCTTTTTTCTCCCAGGTTGCATTTAAGGGGTTGGAGCACAGGATATTTTTGAGCCTGAACTGTCTCCCTTATTATTATCACAATGCCATCAACTTTAAGTGACTACCCCACTGTCAATTGTACACAGAGGCTCCTTTTGGGCCTTTTTCTTATGCTAGACATATTGATATGCAGTGGAGGAGGCCCTTTCCATCCTTTTCTTTAGGTTTCCTTGAAGATCCCTTTGCAGAGGCTGCCAACACACACACAAGTTGGCCTTAGTTGCTGTCTTTTTCTTTTCTAGGTGCAGTTATTTACCCTGCCAGTCTCCCCTTGCATTCAGTTTGATGGGATACTCTTTGAGCAAGAATTGTTTTTCCTCAGTGATAAATATCCTTTGGCCAAATGGGGTGTCCTATCAGATGTTAAAAGGGGAGACTATTCCTGTCCCCAGGTGATAAACTGATAGTGATGGAACCTACTGCCACATCCATTGTGGTCAGCAGCTTACATCCAGTGGGGGCAAAAGGAGCTGGAAGGCAGGGAGGCAGGGTAGTGGCCAGGTTCTCCTTGGCCAATTTTTTCTACAGCCCAGGCTCTTTTTAGGGCTGGTGTCATTGACCCACAGTGAGATGATCTTTAGCTGCCTGGGGTCAGGCTGATACAGTGCGGGCAGTGCCAGCAGTGGGTTTAAAAATTTAAATCTTTTCTAGCCCTCTTTTCTGGCATCCTGTTATCCTTGCACACAAGAGGCTGTGCCTTTTGGCAACTTCAAATTAGTTCCTGACTGTTCAGGCCCCATATCATGCAACTGCATAAATGCCTGTACATACAGAATCTTTTTCATATACTTTACCCCTGATAGACAAACTTCAACTTCAGAATTGCATAATAATCCAGAATAACCATTCAAAGACCAGATCGTGTTACAGTAAACCATCTTTCTTTTAGACAGGCTTATGCCTATCGGTGGCTCATTCAGCCAAGATCTATGTGCTCAAGAGACTACTGGTAAGATTAACCCAGCCTGGCACATATCTTAAAGAGCCAGTAACATACAAAAACAGACAAGAGAGCCTCACCCAAATCGGAGCTGAGAGATGGGAAAATTTAAAACAGGAAGACCTGCATATACAAATTTCTTCTACTTTCTTTACCTTTGAGAGATCAACTCCAACTGTAAGATTGTATAATAATCCAGAAAGCTACTCAAAAGCCATATCGTTACAATAAAACATTCTTAGACAGGTTTATACCTATACATGGCCCTTTCTTTAACTTACTTTACCTCTGACAGACAAACTCCACATGCAAGATTGTACAAACAACAATAACAACAACAACATCAGAGAGAGGCAACCAGAGAGGAGCTCAAAACCATGGCTGACAAATGGGAACCTTTAAATTGACCAGCCAAGATCTTTCCCAAATCAGAGTTCCACTTAACCATGACTCCTACACCAGTGGTGCCACAGATGTCCCCACAAAGAGGGACCAGATGTTCCCACAGAGAGGAACCAGATGTGTAGAATCAAGGGTCTTGGTGTGCACACCAGGGGACTTACCAGATGGCCAAAGGTGTCGTGACTTTACTGAGTTCAATTTCCTTTTTCTCAAAGGGGGCCTCAATGAGGAATCTCTACCATTCAGGAAGAGATGGCAGGAGTTCCCTGAAGCAAACGGAGCTTGGGCAGCTGCTGGTCCCTCAGTCCCTCCCTTTCCTCACAGGAATAGCTCCTCTGGTTTGATTGGGGGCAAACTCACCTGTCTCTCCTAACTCCTGTATTCAGCTCTCCACATGTTTTCCATCCTCATGAATCCCCAGAATGAAAACAGGGTTCCTTAGAGAGCCAGGCTTGCCCAAGAAAGCTGGAGTGAGGGCTGCTCTTGGGTCCCATCTGGGGTGCCAAATTTGTTACTGAAAGCTCGGTCCTTGTCCTCAATGCCAATTCAGTAACAAGAACATGGTTTTGAGAAAAAGGAAAAAGATCGTTTATTGCTTTGCTAGAAAAGGAGAAACACAGGGGCCTCCTGTCCCAGAGGCTGTGGTTCTTAATTCCAGATATATTTGACTTGTAATCTGGGATCTCATCATTAAACTGAAACCCTCTTATTAAATTGCAAACATTTGTTTCATCCATATAATGTCTTCATGCTCCGTTCCACGGTTAAGTAGAAAAGCATTAATGAGGTCTGATATAATTTGTTGTTAGTAGAGTTTCCCCTTATTCTCATCCTGTAACACACTTCTCTCAATGGTAAACCACCTTAGAAACTTCCAAAAATATGACCTAAAAATAAATTCAATCATTTTAAAATATTAAGTAGATTTAGTTTATATGTTTCTTTTCAGTTTTCCTCTGAGAAAGCTGATGAAACTTCTTTACTATGAAAAGATAAATACATAATTTGACTGCTTTTACCAGTAGCTTATTAGCAGGTCACAAAGTAGTAATTTAATCATACAGCACATCATTAAAGAGTTAGCTTACCCTTTCATACACTAATCTTTTAAATGTGGTCAATAGGATTCCAGAGTCTATAAGCTATCTTTTAGGGTTCTCAGAAAGCATTGTGTTAATAGAAATGTGTTGTTCAGTTTTATCTGGGCACAGGGTGGGGATCTAATTTATGAAAAAAAAAAAAGACATTAGAATTCACAAGCTCAAACCCTGAAAATTACTCAATTGAGGAATCAAAATTATAGCTTCCAGGCACAATATATCTACCATGACCTAAATTTCTTAAATAGGCTTTTATTTCACTGACTTGTAAAATCCATCTGACATACTATGGTTCTCAATTAGCTAAGGTAACTATATATTTGTAAGAATGATTTTCATTAGTTCTTTCTTTGGAGTTTACCAACTCACTCAATTCTACCCTTACCCTAAGAGTAAATTCTTTTAACCTTGTTCCTACTTCAAGATATAAATTCATCTTTTAACCTCCCTCCCTTCCTGCCATACTCCTTAGTAACATGGTCTGTGTTTATTGTCTTCACCTCGAAATCACTATCTGCCTCACTATAACTTAGGTCCTACCACCAGTGCTCTTCTGTTGTTGATCTGACAGAAGCATATGAACGCTCAAAATAAAGGCCATTTCTGTCCTGCATTCTGTTAGTGTTTTCCATGGTAATGGAATTGGAGGAATATGTCTTCGACAATGAACTCAGAAAGAAATGTGTTTGTATCATGGATCCTCTAGCATTCACTGGCCTAGGGAAAGACTTGTGATTCTTAAGAGTATCTGGTTTCTTATCTGTAAAATGAGAAAACTATTGTCAACACCGAAGGATAATAAACTTTGGCATGTGAGTGATTCTAAACCATGCAGGACACTTCCCATAAGACTTGGACTCCCTCCAGCAACACTTTCAACAACAGGATCTTCTTGAGGGTGAAATCTTTGCTCTCATTTCTTCTTCCACAGGCAAATTCTATGGCCAACCTCTATAAGTACCCCTTACATAGAATTCCATTTCTCCTTTGCTTCACTGTACTTGTGTGATACAGCTACAATCCCGAATAAATTCAAATCTTTGCTTTTCCTCTGCCTGCGCCTGCACAGCAGAACAAAACTGTAGCACATACCACAAGTATGCACTAAGCTCAGGTGGGCTCAGAGGGCAACCTAGACTTCACTGTGGGTGTCACTACCATATCTCTTTCACTCTGCTAGTATCAAATCCCTAACATTTCCCCTATTTTCAGTCTCATTGACTCCTAATCCTTGAGAAACTAGAAGATAAAAGAGAATTCCTACAAGTTCCCAGGACCATATGTCCTCACTCCCCAGTGTCAGTACTCAGGATCCTCTATTTGCTTGTCTGACACTGGCATGGAACTATGTAGTCCATGCTCATTGTTGAGGCTGCCACTGGAACACTACACTCTCTGACCCTGCAATTCTCTGTGTTCTCTCTCTCTCTCTCTCTCTCTCTCTCTCTCTCTCTCTCTCTCTCTCTCTCTCTCTTTCATTTGTGTGCATCAGCAGTTTTTAATTCTAGATCTTCCTCATTAACACACAAATATGCTGGGCTTTTATGTATCCTCTTATGCAAGAAAACAAACTGCTCTTTACCTAAATTCTCTCTTGCAGGGCTGCTCCTGTTCTCTCTTCTGTCACAGTAGAATGCCTTGAAAAGATTATTCATGCTTTCTGTATCTCATCTCTTTCTTGCATTCTCTCCAACCCATCGTATTCAAGTTTTTGCACCCATGACTCCATCAAAAATACTGTCATGATCACCAATGATCTCTACATTAATAAATCAATTGATAAACTCTCAGTCCTCATCTTTCTTGTCCCATAAGCAGATTTGACGTAGTCAGCTATTCCCTTCTTCTCGACACATTTCTTTTTTTTTTTTTTTAACTTGGCTTCCAAGAACACTATCTGTGGTTCCTTCTCAATAAACTTAGATGAATGTGCTTTATCTCCCAGGCCTCTTATTGGTAGTGAGCCCCGCTCTCTCTGCTTGCTCCTTAGGTTAACTAATTTGGTCCAAAGACCATTTTTATGCTAATAAGTCCTGAGTTTGTAAATTCATCCCCAATTCACATATTTGACTGCCAACTTGTCATTTCCATTTAAATATCACTAAGAATTCATGTGTCTGTCTGAAACTAAGCTGACATTCTCTACTATAAACTTGGTCCTGCCACAGTGTTCTCATTTGAGATTAGACATCTGAGATTAATTCCATCATTCTCACACAAACCCTTGTGGTCATCCATGATTCCACATTTTCTGTTGTACTCCACATCCCCATCTTCACATATCCAGTTCACTCTAAATTCAAAATATGTAAGCCATATAATTCTCAGTACCTTCACAGCCATACCCCCAATGAAAAGACTATCATATCTTGCTCAGATAATAAAAATGGTTACATAATCAGTCTCTTTTTCTAACTTTGCCTTTTTCACTCCATTATCCACAGACCAGACGTAACATAAACCTGGTAAGGGACAGTGTGATGGCTTAGTGACAGAGTGAATGCTTAGCATGCATGAGGACCTGAGATCAATTCTCAGCCTTGAAATAAATCAATCAATAAATCTATTAATATGTCTCTCCTCCGACTGAAACCCTTCAAGGTCTATGCTTGTTCCACAGAGACAATGCCAGATGCTGATCACTTAAGGTCTCAGCATCTGACACCTGTTATTACCTGTCTGGATTCACCTCCTACCTCTTTCTGCCTTAGCCACTGCTTTCATGCTACTGCAACACCACCTGTAAACCTGTGGTTTGTCCACTCCATGTGGAACGCTTGCCCCCATATACTATGTTGCTGGATCCATAATAAAATGAGTAAATTGTCTCTGGCCATTCTATCTAAAGTTTTAGTCCCTATACCTGATAATGCTATACCCATTTCTTTGCTTTACTTTAATTTTTGGCCTTTGTCACTATGAAACATACCATACAGCATTTATTTGATTTATTATCTCCCTTTCATTATGAGATCCACGACAGCAGCAGCAACTTTTACTTATTTCATCATTATATTTATGCGAGTGGAACATTCATGCTTTACATAAAAAGTAGGTGATACATGTTTGTTAAATAATCTTAGATTATTTAATACATTTTAAAACTCTTTTATACCTTATTTTCTATTACCTTTCGGAAACTTTTTTTCAGACTTTAATTCCATTTCATCTGTGTATCTTCTGCCCATTTGGTTCTCCTAGTATTTATTCTACAAACTCATAACCTCTCAGACTTAAGACTCTAAAAAGTTAATGATTCCCATCTCTTCACATTTATTTTTGCTCTTCTGAACTTCATGCTATTTCTAACAGTCTATTAACATTTTCTTTGTTTTATAATAAATCCCTCAAACTGTATAAAATAAATTATATCATCTTCTCTCTGTAAACCTACTATGTTCTCTATCTTGGTGAGCGATACTACCATCCAATTAATCACAAAAACTATAATTTTGGTATCTTTTTTCATTTTTTCCCTTGCAGTTGCCTCCCTGGTTAGGATGATACTATGATTTCTTGTTCTAACCTTCCCCACAACCAAGACAAACATGCATGTCTATATGTATGTATGTATGGCTTAGTATGAGGCATAGCCACACTAAAAGATAAGATGGACATATCCATGGATAGGACTTTAGCAACACAACACAACAATAACAACACACACACACACACACACACACACACACACACATACTCTCTATCTCTCTCTCTCTCTCTCTCTCTCACACACACACACACACACACACACACACACACACACAGAGTAAACAGCAGTAACAGAGGCTAAAGTTAGGGTTCTATCGACCTCTAAGTAAGAAAAGCGACAGCGAGATCTAGAAGTTGGCCAAGAGTTCCTCAGTGTTGCAGGAAATAAAGCCTGACTCATTCAAGAGACTGAATAGTAGAGGAGGGTTCTCCACCCACAGCAAGCAATGGAAAAAAGCAGTGACCACTGATCAAGGCTAGGGCAAATGCCAGTCTGTGCACCTGCAGTGCTTGAAGGAGAAAGGTTGGACTTGAACCAAGCTGGCTGCCAGTTCTGTGACTAAATGTGATAGGTGCCCAAATCATGACCATATTCCAATATAAAGCCTAGCTCTGGCGCAGCATTCCAATGGTAGCCCAAGATAGTCATTAAATCACTAAAACTCGAGAGGTAACTTAAAAGCAGAGGAAAGAAGAACAGTCTACCTGCAAACAAAAATTCCAAAGCACATAACCAAAACCAACAGTAAGAGAGACAATCAACAAGACTGACAAGTGGGAGACAGTGTCAATCTGGGAAAAATAAAAATAATGAAATTATCTTCATGTGATTTCAAAATTATTTTAAATTTCTTAGAGACACACAAAAAAATCACACCTCAAAAGTTTGTGGAACACAAGCTGGAAGATACAATTCAAGAAGAAATGGCTAAAAACCGAAACACCCAGAGTTCTTACATATATAAAAATATAGCCCTTGAATTTAAAAGCAAAGACCTTCTAGAATGTTGTTAAAGAAAGAGGATTCACCTACTCCTGGCATTCACTTAGAAAGAACACAGGAGAATAAATGAAAAATGTGAAAGCTTATTTGAAGAGCCAAAACACATCTTAAAATGGTATGTGAATTCAAAAGCAAATAGACAGGCATGTAATTTTCTAAAAAAAAAAAAAAAACAAGCTGAGAATTTTGTAGGATCAAAGACATGGATTTTCAGATTAGATGTCCATCCTGAGTGTCATATGTAAAATAAAAATAAACCCATACCTTGATGTCAGAGTGAAGCTAGAAAGCATCATAGATAATGTGGACACTCTTATTAAAAAATTACCAGATAGAAAAGATGGACCACAGCAAAGAATGACAACTAGGGAGCAGATTTCAACCAAAGATTCTGGAAGACAGTGAAGAAATGCCTTTGAAATGCTAAGAAAAACTACCTAAACTTAATACTTTTTATCATGCTAAACCATAACTCAAGAGTGAGGATAAGATGATGGTAACTCTAAATCCACAAAAGCCATGCGAATGTAGTTTCCAATAGTTTAAAAGAAATACTGAGAAATATAGTCCATCAAGAAGAAAAATAAACCCAAAGTAATGAAACCGAATATTAAAACAAAAGTGATTGATGAATGGTAAAATATGTTGGTCAATCTAATAAACAATGTAGAAAAAAAATTAGAGACATCAGTGAAGATGGCAAGAGGTGGGAATTCGACATACAGAAAAAAATGTGTTAAGTATTATTTTGTTTTGGAGGACAGAAGAGCATTACTTTTTATTAGAAAAAGATAAGGGAGGGAGAGTGGGGCTGGGAGGAAGGAAGAGAGAGAGAGAAAGTGTGTTAAAATTTTATTGGCAACTTCCCAAATAATAAAAATACAACCTATAGGCTCCAAATTAGCAAAGAAAAAGAAAAGTGACCATAGAAAATTCTAACAGTATAACAGAAGTCAGGAAAGGGGGAAAATGAAGAAAGCAAAGGATGTGAGAAATGGGACAGATTGGCAGAAATAATTCCAATGTTAGTGATCCTCACAGGATAGTAGCATAAATTTACTGTGACAGCTAATTTTATGCATCAATTGGACTAGGTCAAGGGATACCCGATAGCTGACACATTATTTCTCACCATACTTGTAAGGCTGCTTCAGAAGAGATGAAGATTTGAATCAGCGGTCTGAGTAAAGAACACCCACCGTCATCAATGTGGGCAGGCATCATCCAATTCATTGTGGGTCCAGATAAAAGAAAATGGTGGAGGAAGTGAATTCTGTCTCTTGTGGAGCTGGGATATACATCTCTTCCTCCTCTTGGACATCAGAGCTGCGGGTTCCAAAGCCTTCAGCTTTGGACTCTTATGCCACCATGTCTTGTTTGTCAGGTCTTACACGTCAGACTGTAGACTGTATCTTGCCACCATCTTCCTTGGTTCTCCAGCTTACAGGTAGTATATTATGGGACTTTCTAACTTCCATAATCATGTTAGCCTATATCCAATAAATCCCTCCCCACCTACATCTCTATTGGTTTTATTTCTCTGGAGTCTGACAAAACTGAAAACTTCCATGTTAGGAAAAAGTTTAGGTATATTCTGATTATAACAGACACTTTTTTATTGTGGTAAAAATTAACAAAAAAAATTACCATCTTAATTTTTTTCCCTAGTTAATTACTGTTAAGTATATGCACCCTGTTGTAGAACACAACCCCTGAATTTTTGTATTTTGTAACTTTGACACTCTATACCCATTAAGCAACAACTGTTTTTCTCACCCCCAGTACCAGTAAACACTATTCTAATTTCTATTCCTATGAATTTGACTATTTTAGATACCTCATAAAAATGGAATCATATTCCAAAATTGGTAAAGATTGAAAGTGATTAGATCAGAAATAACATACTGACCAAATAAAAAACTTGGTAAAGGATTGACATCAGACTCCAAGAAAATTAAATTCTGAGCAACATTGCTTTTGAAGTGGTTCATGGAAGAATTATCAATAAAAGAGACCAAGAAACAATGATCAGTGGAACTTAAGTAGGATTAGAAGAATGTGGAGATTCATAATGGAGTATGCACAACATATTAGTCTAGTAAATAAAGATTATAAACATGTTTACTGAGTTTGGAAGTCAGGAGTTTAGTGATTTTGACAAAGAAGTTTCAATTAATTCAAGCAATTTCTTATCTCTCTAGGTGAAAAAGGAGCCATGCTTTTAAGAAGTACAAATGAAGCTGGGCACAGTGGCATATGCCTGTAATCCCAGTGGTTTGGGAGGCCAAGGCAGGAGGATGATGAGTTCAAAGCCAGCCTCAGCAAAATCGAGGTGCTAAGCAACTCAGTGAGACCCTGTATCTAAATAAAGTACAAAATAGGGCTGGGGATGTGGCTCAGTGGTCAAGTGCCCCTGAGTTCAATCTTCAGTACCAATACAAAACAAAACAACAACAACAAAAAAACCAAGTACAAATGGGAGAATGGATAATTCAGAGGTGAGGTTAAGGAATGAGATATATTGCTTTATAGGACTCTGATAACTATAGTTATGGATTGAGGACATTAGAAATCAAAGAGAGGGGCATCAACCTCTCTCTCCAATGACATCTCACGTTCCCACAGAGTCTATACTTTTTCATGTGGAATCACTTGCTTTTCCTACAGAAAAAAAGATGTCTTGACACACCTGACTACCATTTTACCTTTAGAACACTGCACATGAATTTGTTTTTCTGCTAAGTATTAAACCACATCATATACTGATTTTGTTTCAAAAAAACCACAGAACCCTTGACTTCTGTATTAGTCTGTTTTCAATTTCTGTCATGAAATAACTGAAGCTGGGTACTTATAAAGTTTATTTTACTCAGTGTTGGAGATTCAAGGGCCTTGAGCCAGCTCTGTTGAGGACCACATAGTGACAGGATCACAATCACAGGAATATTTGTGGGAGATATCACACCAGAGAACATGGAGGGGCCAGGCTTGCTCTTCTATAACAACTCTCTCTGGAGGAACTAACCAGTGTCCTGCAAGGATTACTTACCCTTTCCTGAGGATGATGACCCCAATGACCCAATCACCTTGTCCTGGGCCCCATCTCTTATAGGTACTACCACTTAATATCACCACACTGGGAACCAAGCTTCCAACACATGAAATCTTGGGAACAAACTCCTTCCAAACCATTGCGCTCTCTTACTTCCTTCTAGAAAATTTCCTATTGACATACAGATTAACTGTTTCTATTATTTGCCATACGACATCATAGCTGGCTTTGTAACCAACCACTTCCCTTATTTTCGAATGATACTTCTATAGTGTCCTATGGGCAGGGGGGCGGCGGGGGGGGGGAGTTTGCTGTGCTTGGGGTTAAAGTAAATGCAGGGGCAATGATTTTGTCATCTAGGAGTTTCCTAAGGGAAGAATATTTATTTTAATAGTTATCACATCCATAGCATATGACAGCCCCAAGTACAGTAGTCATTCAATAAATGTTTACTGAACCAAAGATGAGATATTTAGCTTGTGCAAGGACATTGTGCATAGGGCTGATAAGGAGGACTGGATGGCTGAGACATTGGGAGTGGTGTGGGGGTAGATGAGGGCAGCAGGGCTTCAAGAGTGGGCTGGGTGGGATCAGAGTGTGAAAGGTCTTCTGTGCCTTAACTAGAACTTGAAATTAGCCACTGCACATTTTAAACAGGGAGGTGACCTGTTTGGGGATCTCTTTAAAAAAATATCTCTGTTAACAGTGAAGACAATGAGTGGAATAAGACAAGGGGTGAGAAGAGGCCTAATGACTCGGCTGTAAGAGGCAGATAAGGGTGTGAACTTCAGCTGCCACAATGGGATAAGAGGAAGCCACCAACAGCCTGGAGAAAATTCAGGTGCAACATCAACAGGAATGGTGATTACTGATAATTAAACAAGGAAGTACCAGAACTGGAATTGTTTGGGATGCAGGTGGAGAAAACAGATAATCAGCTTAGTGTCAGACATGCTGGGTGAGGTGAAGTAAGGCTTCTAGGTAACTCAGTTAGGAAGCAAACATTTTAAATACGAAATCAGTGCCAGTTCCAGTGGTCTACTAAGCTATGACATTATCAGTTATTTAATTATGAAGCTGCATCCTGTGCCACTGATAATTAGGACAAGGATCATTTTACTAATTTTTACATCACCCAGGCAAAAAACATGACCAAGCCTGTAAGAAACTGTTTGATAATTGTTACCAAATTTTAACCCTGAATTGTAGATATGTCAAAAAAGCCACATGCAAAAGTTTGAAAATAACCACTGGGGATATTGGGGCTGGAGATGTTACTCAGCAGTAAGGTACTTGCCTAGTATGCTTAAGGCCCTCAGTCTGACCTCCACCAAAACCATGACAACAATCTTGTGAAGGTATTAGGTGTTGTATTCAAAACTGATTTTAAAAATACTTGTTAAAGTCAAACTTAACCATAAAACCCAAGAAAAAATATATGAAAAGGAGAGAAAATACAGAAATCCAAAAATTTAAATTTTAATAATTATGAATTACTTTATTCTTTAAAAAGTATTCTTACAAATTCTTTAATTTAAAAAAAATGTGATTCATTAAAAAAACAAAAAGCTGCACAAGAGCATTAGTTAAATTTTTTGTATGCTCATGGGTATCTAACCTATAGAAGGATAAGGAATCCGGCTTTGGAATTCAGATACTAAATATAATTGGTATGGATAATGAACTAGAAATCTTGCAGTAAGAACAGACTAGCCAGGCACATGCCTATAATCTCAGCCACTAGGGAGGTTGAGGCCAGAGGATTACAAAGTCTGGGAAAAAATGAAATAAGGGCTAAGGATGTAGCTCAGTGGTGCAGCACTTGATAGCCTGTGCAAGGCCATGGGATCAATCTCTAGTCTCTCTCTCTCTCTCTCTCTCTCTCTCACACACACACACACACACACACACACACACACACTAAACTGTGTTAAATCAAACATTTTATCAAAAGATATCTCACCCAGAACCAGGTGTGGTGGCACATGCCTGTAACCCCAGCAGTTCCGGAGGCTGAGGCAGGAGGATCACAAGTTCAAAGCCAGCCTCAGCAAAAGTAAGGTGCTAAGCAACTCAGTGAGACCCTGTCTCTAAATAAAATACAAAATAGGACTGGGGATGTGGCTCAGTGATTTAGTGAACCTGAGATTAATCCCCAGTCCCACCCCCCTCAAAAAAAGGATATCTCACCCAGAATCAATTTCTTTAAACAAAAAAGAGGGATACCTAAAATATTGAAATTGTTCCATGGATATACATGGACAAACCCTCTATACACCATTAAAATAAAATACCAACTAAAATGCCTCTGTGTCATTTTAGGTCAAATCTGAATTTCTCCAGACTGTAGAATACTCTCTTATTATACATAAAAAAAATACTGCCTCATGGAAAAGATAAGTTTTGGTAACTAGATATTCTAGAGTATTGAAATGATTCAATTCAAAAGAAATTGTACTCTTCTTTGAAGACTAATAGTTTTTTTTGGCAAGACATTGTATAATCCAATGTGTCAATAGAATGCTGTCTTAAAAAACAGCAAGTTCTAAATTATCCTCTTACACAAGGTCAATCGCTGCCGTTTCCCAGAGTGGGAAGGACGGAGCAGGCATTTTGCAATGACTTTGGTTCTTATTCTCTTTGAAATATATTAAAGTAGCCCATCTATTGTAATATTGGTTATGAATTACTTCTATCACATCATCATCAGGACTAAAACCCCTCAAGGATGTACAAATACCAAATCACTTTCCTGTTTTATATCAATATTTTAAAAGTAGTGATTGGCTCTATTCTGAGAAATAATTTTGGCTTCCTTCTATGGAATGGCTATGAAAATTAATTCTACATGTTCCAAAGATATTAACTTTTTTTTTCTAAAATGTTGCCACTATTAAGTAAGGTTTCTTCTCTAGTATTTTAAGTGGGTGGGATTATACGTAACTACCTTATTAGGGACAATGATAGAATTCAGAAAAAAAATCACAAATGGTGTGAATATCTATTAAGATATGCTCTATGTTGAATGGTCTTCTATTAAGAAACATAGGAAAATTAAACTGAAAATTTAAAGCATCTTTTCTAACAAATAAACCAAGTGATTACAAAGTTGGGGACGTAGCTCAGTGGCAGAGTGCTTGCTTTGTATGTGCAAGAGCCTGGGTTTGATTCCCAGCATCACAAAAATAAAATAAATACATAAACTACTGATCTAACATTTATCTATATTTGGTTGTTTCTCTTAAGTTCATACTATTTTAGGATGTCTTAATACCTACTAGTTCATTTTGTTAATTCAACATGGAGTCTCATATTAAAGACTCACATATTATTTTCCTATAAACATCAAAGAAAAATCAAGCTCCTTTTCTTTCCAATTAAGATTATATTTAATTCTAAGTTTCAATACATAGGCAGAGTAAAAGGGTAAAACCATTTTGATGAATTTTTGAATTTCAGGCATTGATTGAACTTTTGTGCTTATGTCTGGAAAAACGAAATCCTTTAAAAGCAGCTCATAATCATTGTAAAACCCCAATCGATGTTTGCCTCACATCTGGCAATAATGAAAACAAATTAACAATAAGATTTTGAAAATCTGGCAGTATGATAAAGCCAAGCATACAAAATTATTTCTCTGTTCTTAGTCACTGGTGGTCCAAGAAAGGATCAACTTCCTGTCTTGGACTCTGGCTTCTAAATTAAAGGAGGAAAATCTTACGGCATTTGGGTTCAGACTTCTGGCTCACAAACAACTAAGGCCTAAACTCACTGAGCAGGAAACCTTTACCTCCAATGTATCCTCAGAGAAAAATCTGCTTTTCCAATAGCTGCTTTCAGTTTAGTTCAAAGAACTGCAAATGGCATAGATTCACCCCTTCAAGTTTAGGAGATTTTAAAGCTTAATATGCTATATTAAGTTCTTTCATGCCAATTTAATTTATCCTGGGAAAGAGGGCTTTCTTCAAACTACACATATGAACAAGGATTTACTTAAAGAAAAAAGTCCAGTTTTGTCACCCAAATTACTGAACTTAATAAGTTTATCTCATTTAATTACTTTAAACTAGGTCACCTAGTTTTGAAAATATGACTATGCTCATTTTTCTGTGTGTATAGATAGGTCTGTCATACTGTAAAACAAATTTCTGTGTGTTTAAGTAACAAATTTGACGCCTAGCTTTTAACCAATGGAGTAGCAATGACCAAATTAGGAAAATATTTTTAATTCTTAAAGAATGTTGCAGAGTAGCTTGGAAGTGCCATTTATATACAAACTGCTCATATAGCAGAAAAATTAATAAGAACAGGAAAGAATTCTATCAGTATCCTATTATGACCTAGAATAGAGGATGGAATTTCATCTCTATTATAGCCCTTCAAGCGACTGAGAGGTGCCATAAACTACTCTTGTTACAATCCAAGGATAGTGGATATGAACTATTTGGATAGCAGAAGGCATCAGAACACAGAAGGCATTATTGTAATTAAGGAGACATGGGTTGAAAAGTGATTTAAGTAATGGTGGTTGTTCTGTTTTACACCAGACGACAACAGCAGTTCTTTATTTGTTTGTAGAGCTAAAAATAAATGGATTTTTCTCAAAGCTTTGTAGGTCTGTGTTGTTTACAGTGTGCTTTCAGGGGTACCGATGTGATTTGAACCTGTATTACAACAATCCTGAGAAGCAGGCAGAATGGTCATTTTTGTCTTGTCTTTAATGGGCTGGATATAATTTTCATCAATTTGTGATGCAATAATATGGACTAATTAAGTTTTAAGTGTGTTGAAAACCAGAAAAATTACTATGGTATAAATGGGGCGTGGCATCAAAATGACATGTTTTATTAAATGTAATGTGCAAAATAAAATGAAGTGACCTCTATTTAAAAAAAGGTACAAGACAGGAATTATTTAAAAGGCTTTAGTACTCATTTTCAATAAAAAGAATTCTGGCATTATAAAAATACATAAAATAGTTGTGGATTTATACCATTAATTTACATAAGGTTTTTTTGCATAAAACAAAGTTATAAAATACTTTAAAAGGTATTTTTATATGAAAGTTACTCCCAGTATAAAATTTTTATAACTTTTTGTAATTTTGGTTCATCTGTATAAATAAGGCATTCTGTCCTTTTAAAATTCATAACTCCATTTAAAAACATAGGATTCTTTCTCTTTTAAATAAAAGTCCACTTGAGGTAGTATGTTAAAGCTTTTCTTTGGTCCCATTCAGTCTATGTGTCCAAGTCATAAGACTGAAAATTTGGAGTCCTGTAGTTTTCTAAGGTCTGTTTATAAGTACAAGTGTGATTTTCTTCCTGAAAATCTGTCCTTTCTTTCTCTTCCTCTGACTCACAATCCAAGTCAGGGGAAGAAGGAGCTTTCAAGCAAAAGGTTCTGGGCTGAAAATCCGATGGCTGTCCAAAGCTTGAAAAGGCATCTAGGTGAGGTCTCCTCAAAGGCTTTCCAAATGTACCTGAAAGAAAAACATCCCTTGAGCTCGCAGGTACTTTACTAGCATGTAAATCAACATGATACACAGCAAATAAAGAAGCATCTTGCTGCATCAACACGAATAAGCTCTGTATACATTCCACATTTTGCTACTTAGGAGTTTGTACATCTGTGTTATGGACAGATATAAGAATACATTAACATATAATGCAGAAGATGACATCAAAATTCCTTCTTATTTATATCCACTGAACAAGTGCATCTACTCTTTACCATTTTTCATGGCCTGTAGTAATATTAATTATTGCACAACAAAGTGCCCGAAGTATGCCAACACGCATTCCCCCAGATCCTCCCTTCAGTACTGAAGAGCCCGCAATCTCTACACAAGTCACACGGATAGTAACGCACAAGCTAACTGTGCCTGAATATAGAAAGTTTCTTTTAAAATAACCCTGTGCCTTACCCTTTCTTCATTTTCATTTTTCCAAGAGGGAGAATAAACAATCACACCATGACAAAACACATAAATTTCTTAAAAGCTGTGTAAAATAAAATTCTACGTTTTTCAACAACAAAACAAAAAACACCAAGGCGAGTTGTGGCTCATTTTCCCACAGTGCTCCTTTCAGTGAAAAGAGGATCTCAGTTCTTTCGTACCATTGTTCCCATGCACTGGACCAAAAAATCCACAAGCTTCTCTTGGTGCCAGCCAATGTCTACCACCACCAGCTTGGGCATTCAGGCTGGATGGCCTCCTTTGCCAAAGGTAGTTCAGCTTGTCTGACTAAGCAGCTGTTGCTAGGTAGGATGCTGTTTTCCACCCCTCTTCCGTGGGTTCAGTTAGGAGCCACCAGACATACCAAACCGCAATCATGCAGAGCACACAGCTCCACCCCAAAAGCTGCCAGAGCCCAAAACCACTTTTTCCACATGGCTGACAAGCTCAGCTCCTAAGTCATTCCCTAAACTCTTGTCTTCTAGATGCCACACACAGAGTTACCCAGAAAGCTCCCAAGTCTTAGTTATAGATTAAATACAGAATCAAGTACCATCCCCACCTCTGACTCTACATTTAGAAACATTTATACTAGCTCTTTGGATATCATGGTAACATCATTAAGGAAAAAAAAAAAAACCACGCTGACATCCAAGCTCTTGCTACATGCAACTTGGAGCCTGGGTTGGAAACTAGGCATCTAATAATTTAATAAACTTACCCATGAAAGAATTACTTGAAGTCACTGACGCTGGCTCTGGATTTGTACTAAAATCTAAAGAGGACTTGTTCAGACACACGTTTTTCATCGCAGGCCCTTCATTCTGAGAGTAGCCGGAGTGAATGACCTTCCTCATGTGAGAAGGCCACCCTAGGTTACTGAAGCTCCGCTCACAGGGTTCTTCTGAGGAATGCGAACACGGGTAGCACTCCTTTTTCTTTATGTAACCAGGCTCATAGTGGTCCATTAAAGCTGTTCTTGGGTCTGGACTGCAACCTTTTTAATTGGGCACGCATATCAGAAGGAGATATAGTTAGTGCTTCTAGAAATCTTTCTAGGAAACAGAAGAAATAAGGATGAATGCCACACACCTGCATGATAGGCTTCAAAGGGATCTGGGCCATACACGTTCCCCTTCAAATATACAGGGCCTGAAGATCCCAAAAAGGGACAGAGGAACGGATCTGTGGCAGCTTCCACGTCAGCTTCACTGCTGTTGTCAATGTGGCAGGTCCCTTTAAAACACAAATCCAAGTCACTGAGTCAATTTTACTCCACAGTGTCATTCAAGGTTTTCTCCAATTTTAGTATTTTACATACTTTAAGATAGAAATTTGGAGAGAACATGATATAAAAGAAAACCTGCATAAATGTATAGATCCCCCCTCATTTTCCCCAATTTATTGAAGCCTATGGATTATACTCAAGTAATTTTGGGGCAGCTCACTGAAAGAGGGTCCAATTGGCACTGAATAGGGCATCTGGTTTCTAAGGGGAACTGATCTGTGTTTGGATCCTGCAGCCAAAGCACTAAAGGTTTAAACCACATCCTACAAAATATCACAGATGACCAGAACCAGGGATTGGCATTTGATTCATGACCTCTTAGCGCCCAGCTCAAAGATGAGGCCTGGCAAAAAAAAAAAAAAAAAAAAAAAAAAAAAATCACTTATAGGCAGTTGAACTAACAGCACAAAAAATGATATGTCAGTTAGTTAAAGATACAGAAGTCCAAGGATAAACAACAATGTCAAGGCTTAGGTTGTCATGATAGGTCACATGCCTGGGAGGCAGAAAGTGAGGGCTTAGAAGGTGGGTGAGGGTCTGAGAGAGAAGCAGACACGCAGAGTGACCCAGCAATGTTGGGCTTCTAGACCGCCCTTGGAACAGACCCATCTCCTGGCTGCATCTGGGCAGCTTGACATTGTGCTCCAATTCTGTCCTTCAGGTTTTCATACATGTCTCTTTAATTAACCTCATTATATTTGATGAGTTTGGGGCTCTGCTTTTTGCTACCAAATGGGTCTAGCCAGAATATTCATGCCCAGATATTCTTTTATCTCTACAGCGCTAGTACCAACTTGCCAAGCGCCCTGTTATGCTTTATGTAATTGTTTGTCTCACCACTGACTAAACTGAAAAATTGAAAACAAATACTCTTCCCTCCTGACTAGGAAGTCTGGCATAGAGCAAATACTCAATAAATGCTTGTGGTTAAAAAAAATGGTAAAATGTTTGAAATAACATCAATGATTCCACTTGCTGAGTCCTTGGTCTGTGCCAAGCACTGTGTAGTTTTCCATTTTCACAACCACCTCGCCAGTGAGGACTGTCACTGCCCAACCTACATATGGAACAGGTATGTGCCAAGACTGCTCCTGTACCATCCTGCCTCCACCACTACCCTCAAAAACACGGAGCACCTAAAACAAGGGTCAGAATAGATATCTCTAACAGAAGGAATTTAAATCATTTGACTTTGGAGACTATGTATGAAACTATTTAAGAAAAAGAACATTCAGGGCCAAATATAAAGAAATATTATACTGCATGGAGGAATTAAATTTTGCTTAACCTGCCTGTCTCCTTATATTGCCAGAAACAATAATTATTTTCTAGTATTTAAGAGAAGAATATAAAACCATATAATTTCAGTTTTGCTAGTGATCTTAGACCACGTCCTAAATATCAGTGTTTCAATTTCTTATAAAAGTTAACATTACAGATGAGCCTCCTACCATATGATTTCAAACAACTACAGTCATGGTTATTTTACACACTCACCAGAACTGTCATGTTGTGGTAGGAAAAACCCACCTCCTGACGAAGTGACAAACTGGTGGTGGCTTCCACTTTCTGAAGAGATGTACCCGTCCTGTCTGTCGGCTAACGTTCCCTGAGATGACAAATAACTAGGGATATCTGCTGGCAAGTTGGTCTCATCTGTAAAAAAAAAAAACAAAAAACAGCATTCTGTCAACCAAAAATGAATGTCATTGTCCCCCAGGCTTTCCAGATGAACAGGAGATACTACTGCTTTAGTCACTCCACAAATGAAGTAAGGGAAGATCAACTCTGGTAAAACTATCCAGATGTGTGGTATTCAGGAGACGCAAAGGAGGGCTTTTGGGCTCTGGGAAACATAAGCTGATGTTCTAGTTTATCACCTACTGGACGCAACTCCAAATTTCAAAACAAATATATAAAAAGATAAAAGGCTCAAGAATTTTCATAGGACAGTAACTAAATCTTTGAATGATACTTGATTTGATATCTCAGTTTGCACAAATTAGTCAAGATGGCCCCTTCCTGACTCACAATTACAATCCCAGTGAATTCCCTTTACAGTCCCCTTGACAAAAATGCTGTAAAGGGGAATCCTGGGAAGTCTAGGGTCACTCGTGGCTCTCCACCACCGTCCTGTGAGACTATTTCACTCTGATTTAGATTTTATCTCACAGCCACCAGGATAGTCTAATGAGGTTTTAATAAAAAGTATTAATCTTTAAATGTTAGCTTTATTCCAGGCTGAGTGTTATTTTTAATTAACAATATTTCTGCAGCTTGAAACGAATGAGTCACCCTTCTGAAATGGGCTCAGACTATAAGACACACAATCTAGAAAAAAATGACTGCAGAACCACAAACACGTGACCACGGCATCCCGCGCCACACTTCTGCTGACGCACCTGTGTTGGTAATGCTGCAGTCCTCGTTCCTCCGCCGGGTGTGGTATATGATGACCACCCACACCAGCGACGTGCCCACCACACAGCAAACCACAGCTATGATCACCACGCCCACGGTGGCCCAGCCGTCCTCATCCAAAGACGGGGCGGTCATCTGAGGAGAGTCGCAGGTGGGAGTGGGGATCACACTCAGGCGCACGTTGCCCCTCTCAGTGCCAAGGGTATTGGACATTTCACACGTGTATTTTCCAGCATCGCTGACATCAGAGTCCACGATAATCAGCAGCTGATTGCCTGCTGCAAAAAAGTGTCTTTCGGTCACCACCAAAGGGCTGTCATCTTTGGTCCAGTTCAGTCTGGGCGGAGGGCTACCGCCAGCGATGCACTGCAGCACGGCCGTCTCGCCCTTGGTTACCGTTCGGTCTAACAGAGGCCGCAAGAAGGATGGCGTTTCTGAAAGGGCAAGTTACGGTTTTAATTTCCTAAATGAAATCTGGTTCCCATATCACGACAACTAGCATTTTTATTCAAATTGCAGCCTAAAATCTTGAGCTCCCCAAAGAGGCTGGACATATCTCTTAAAGAGCCTAAAAACAATGCAACCTTTGGATATTTGTTACTCTGTTTTCATTTACTCCTAACACCAGGTAAGGAAGATAATTACTACTTTCAGCTCAACCTCCTTCCTTCTTGCCAAGGTTAGAAAACGGGTAGTGGCGGGGAGTTGATAAAATAGTTTTTAAAAATAGAAAAAAATATATGAAAATAATTTGAAGAACTAGAGTGTGTTGGCAGATTTATAAAAAACAAAAAACAAAACAACTCCAGAATGCTTATATTCTTAAGGTGAAACTTTGTATTGTCAAATGCGCTTAGGTCTAAATTAAAATTCTAAAAATGATTTACTTTTATTATTTGATATCTTAATAGGTTACTTTAACTTTTTCAAAGATATGTTATTACTATAAATGTAATCACAATTGTAAGAAGCATTTGTTTAGGTAAAAGATTAAACAAGAACCTTGGTTTCTAGAGTGGTATGGGAGGATGAGAAGGGAGAACAGGTCCTTCCCAATATGTTCATACATTTATCTTTTGTTCTTTATAGTGTTAAAAGACTGTGGAGAATATGCAACATGCCCAGTAGAAGGCAGCAATCCTGACAAAAATGAAATATGTCAAAGCTTTTACTTGTTCCCTCTCCTAGAGATAGAAAAATTCACCTCCTGGGCCATTGATGTAGAGGTGCAAAGCTCTGCTGGTTTCACAGCTTCGGGGAAGCCCTTTTTTCTTTCTAGCAACAGACAGTGCCCTATGATTTTCTTCCCACCAAGGCTCTGGTGTGAGCCCATAATATTTGCAGGACTGACACAAACTGCAGAGTGGCCAGGAATCCTCTTACCCAGCACAGTCAGAGTTGCATTTGCAGAAATGCTTCCTGCACTGTTCTGAGCTGTGCAGCTGTACACCCCAATGTCCTCTATCTTCACGTCTACGATGAAGAACACGTCGTCCTCGGGCATCACGTGCATGCGTCTCTCCCTGGCGGCAGGAAAGTCAGTACCTCCGTCCTTCTGCCAGGCTATCTGAGGAGTGGGGTGTCCCACGGCTGCGCACTCCAAGCGTGCCATGGCCCCGGCTCGGATGGTGAGGTCCATGGGGGTTTTGGTGAATGAGGGAAGCACTGAAATCAAAAGGCAGCGCAGGCATGAGTGTCAGGGCCTTGGGAAGGTCTGCCTGCATCCACCCCGATTCCTTCGTATTCCAAATGCCCCTGACAAAGGTAGGAAAGGCTTAGTGCTGACTTCAGGACAGGGAAACTGAGACAGATGCAGTAACCTGCTCAGGATGACACAGGGATAGAAGTGAGGGAGTCAGGATGAAAGACAGGTCATGTGATCCTCAAAGTGAAGGGCTCCCTGCTGTAATTCTGGCCACTTTTAGTTTAATCAATAACTAAGATCTTCAGCAAGTCAACTGATCTCTTTCTACTATGACTATTCATTTCATCTAGTTTTTAAAATTTTTTCTTAAGTCCATCTTAGAGGCCCTAACATTTTAAGACTTTAGATATGTTCTATACTATGATTTTAATTCAAAATATTCTATGTGCCAGGCCTCAATAATTATTTGTTGAATGAACGTGTTAATGAATCACACAAAAAGCTTCTGTCATGCAGATACTAAAAGTTAAATGATAAAGTGGTAAGGGTCCTCTTATAAAACTATGCCTGGGGTTGGGGTTGTGGCTCAGCGGTAGAGAACTTGCCTAGCATATGTGAGGCACTGGGTTTGATCCTCAGCACCACATAAAAATAAAATAAAAGTTAGTGTGTCCACCTACAACTAAAAAAAAAAATATATATATATATATATATATATATATATATATACACACACACACACACACACACACACACATATATATAAACACACACACCCATATATATGTATATGTGTACATATATATATCTGTATGCCTAAAACACATAGGAAATAGTGATATAACTTTATTAATAATAGCTGACATTAACTGTATTTATAGGTACTAACTAGATTCTAATGCATTCTGCTAAGTACTTTATACACAATATTTTATTTAGTGATCATAATATCTATGAGGTGGGCACTATTATCCTTAATTAGAAGACTGGAAACAGAGGTACAGAGAGGTTGAGTAATTTGCTGAAAGCAACACAGCTTTAGCCTGGAGTGTCAGGATTCACATTCAGATCTCTGAGTTAAAGGCAGTGTGTTTTGATGATACACTTGGTGGCCTCTCCAATCAGGGTGGTAGATTGTGAACTGCCACACACCAAAACATGTCTGCTACATTTCTGAGTCTGATTCATCCTATCATATTGAGTGAGGTGTCAACAGTGTAATAACTGCTGGCTTAGATAGAAATAATTGAGAATCTTAATTTTGTGGAGTAAGAGGTAGGGAAAGGAAGAGTTAGGTGGGAAACTATGAGACAGGAAAGACAGGGTTAGGAATGAGAGAGGGAGAAAGAAAACCATGTGTTTTCTGTTTCTACAAGTTGTCTTCCAATGCAAAAAGGAAAAGTAGGATTACATACTATTCACTGTAAGCTTGGCTTTGACAGAGTAGGAGGAACCAAAGTGATTGGAGATGACACACTGGTATTTCCCTTCGCTAGCAAATTCCACATTGCGCAGCCGAAGAATGGTGGTGTATTCCATCACCTCACCACCCTGGGCCCGGAGGTGTGCATAATTTTCCATCTCAGCATCGTGCAGTAGTTCATTGTCTTTTTTCCAGGCGAAAGTCATTGGGGAATCACTGCTGCTGGCAGCTGAACAGATAAAACTCAGATTGGAGCCTTTTATTGCTGACTGCGTTTCTGGCTGAACCGTGATCTGGGGTTTGGGAAAATCATCTGTTTGAAATGGAGAGGAGGAAACAACAATGTGAAGGCTCCAGAGTCTGAACACTGTTCAAACCTGAGCACCAAGGAGTGCAAAACCAACAGCATCTTAGGCTCAACCTTTGTGTGTGTTTTACAGACAGCCCAGCAGATGCGGCTGAAGCAATAGCCTGGGACAATGTTTGTAAAGCAATCTACTCATGTCACCTGAAGACAGACTGATCTGCCCACTGTGGTTACCTGGGAAAAGACTGCTGTCTTGAAAATACCAGAAAACCCAGTTTTTTCCAGATGCCTTGTGCTTTGTATAAATGTAAGAAGAAAGCAGTTAAGAAGTCACAAGGGAAATGAGACAATATTTAAAACTAAGCAATGTGGTAGGATCACAATGGTTGACAGCAATTAAGTGATTCTTTCTAAAGAGCCAGCAGAGAGGATTTTCAATGTTCCCACCACCAAGAACTGGTGCCTGTCTGAGGTGACAGATACACGTCACCCTGATCATGAACTATAATTTGTCCTGTATTCTCCACAAATAAGGAACAGCAAAATTAGGAAAGCAAATGTCAATCGTAATAATCAGTATCACCAAAGAGAGTAATTAACACCCCATCTACCAAAAACAGAGCCAATATTAAAAACAAATGATTTAGGTAGAGCCAAAAAAAAAAAAACAAACAGAAAAAGAAAAGAAAATCCTGTAGTAAATGAGAAGCATCTCCAAGTCTAACAGTGAGACACTAGTTCTGGCCTGGAGTTCAGAGCAGCCAATCAATCACGCTGCTGTGCTACCCTGTCAAAGCTACATTATAATTAGAGCTGAGCAAGTCTTTCATTCTAAGCCGTTATTTTTAGTTCTCTGTTACTTTTTGGAAAAGTCACCTTTTTTGAACTTCAGTTTCTCAGAGATGGAATAAACCCAGAAGGAAACTGATCTCCCAATATGTATTATTTGGGTGATCTGAAATAAATAACCTTTTATGTGTGTGAATGAAGCATGGAGGATACCCTGATAAAGCCAGTGCTGCCAATTTTCAATGCTATTCTGCATGTTGTTTTCCTAGAATTCTCATCTGATAAAACAGGGTTCAGACTCATAATAATGTATAGGTTAATGTATAGGTATTTGTTTCAAACTAATAAGGAGCTTATTCTTAAGATTAAAGAGCTGAGAAATAAGGAACATGGGAAAGGAGTAACTCAGGCCTTTACAGATGAATGCCAAAAGCTTATTTGGATCCAAGAGCTATATCAGAGATTTTATTTCCAGAAACTACTGATACTATTTAATGCTGCAACCAAATACATATATATATATATATATTGTAGGCAAAGCAGTGTTGAGTAGATATGTAAATGCTAGTGTAAAATATGGTTCTGAAGTATCTTCACACACATGCTTAAATTTAAGCAAATTTGGACTGCATGTTTTATACACACATTTATTTTTATAAAGATTTCCCTAGTAGCTAACAGTGAACAGCAGTATAGTGTTATATAGTAGATAGAATACTACATCAGAGATGGAAACCTTAGTTTTTAATTGCAATCTGCTACTGACTAGCAATGTGAACTTTGGATAAGCAGACTTGTAATGCAGCTATTCTCAAGTGCTAGAACAATGGACCTTAAAATCATTTACCATGAATTCAAATTTGCTATTACTTGTAATGCTTTACTCACCAACAGTTAATTTTAAAGCACCCTATAAATCCTTAGCTACAAATTTTTCTCTTTTCTACAAGTTTTACAATAAACCCTAGAGTTGAGAAGAGCAGAAAGCAGTTAAGAAACTTCTAGGCTCCTGGTCTATCTTTGAATGCTACTATCAGGAACTGAAATTTCTCCCATGTTCTCCATAATGAGGAACAGCAAAATTAAGAATGCAAACACCAATCATAATAATCAGTGTCACCAAAGACAGTAACAGCCATCTACCAAAAACAGAGCCAATATGAAAAAGCAGTAACAGAGCCTTCACTTCATAGACGCAGAGACTAAAAAGGGCTGGGACTATCATTCAGTGCTCTAAGATCCAATTTCATTCCCTTTCTACCAAACTACCCTGATGCCAAAACAAAGATGAAGAAATTTTAGAAAACTCTCTTTCCCATCTGTAAAATCAGAATAATCAGCCAACTAAAGATCCATTTTCGTTAACCTCAGCAGAAATAAAAAGCTTTATTAAGAGAATGCAAATCTATTCAGAACCATTATTTGAACAAATGGGAAGGAAAAAAAAGAATGAATAAAAATCAAGGGCAATATTTATACTCACCACACACAAAGCCATCTGGGCTAACAGCAAAAATACTTCTTCCTTTTAGCAGCTGAGGATGGGCGCAACTGGCATTTACAAAGCTCTGAAAGTTGTTCTCTGCCACCCACTGTGGGAGCCATTTTAGTTGGCAATCACACAAAAGACTTGATGTATTTAGATGCCTGAGGAGAGTAATTACATTCAATTTGTTTTGTATGAAATGCAGATTTCTACAAGTAAATTACATTCAAGTAAATATTAACAAAGCAATGAATTTGGAAACCAAATACATATATCCCATTTATAAATATCCCATAGTCTATCTTAAAATGCAAGTTTACCTATCCTGTTTTTTCTTTTTTCCTGTCCCTATTCTTATTGTCTGACTGAAGCAGAAGTGCTGATGTATCGAAATTCCTTACTACTAAAACACTGCTGCTATATTTAAGCACCATACTCCATTTGGTACCACAAATTTAAGTTGCAAATTCAAAACAGAAAGAAAAAGAAATTCCTCATTGCAACAAAGAAAGCAAAAAATCAATTCCTTTTCCAGCATAAAAATGAAGTCACGTTAGGAAAGTGCTAGTCACTTTATAGACACATCAGCTGGGATGACACATCACAGGACAGCTGTCCTTGCTATGATTTACTTGAGGCTCTTGGAAGGAAAAGAAAAGCTTACAGTTGTTGAAGTTTCTTCATTTGTGAAAATGCATTTCCTTGTAATGACATAATCGCGTTGTCACTCAGGTCTCTGAAAGAACCAAATCAAACACATCATGGTCATTTTGGGTCATCAGGCAAAACACCGCCCATCCCATTCACCAAGCAAATCCTCTATACTGAAATGCAAGAAGGGGGTGATCCTAGAAGAATCTATTACAAAGCATGGGACTGAGGAAGAGGATGTGTGTGTTATAAGCCTCTGTGATGGTAAGAGGTACTTTCTGTCACCACCAGGTTATTTGGCTCCTAAGGGCCTGAGATGTTCTGCTATATTATTTTATTGTACTTTTCATTATTCTAATTAGTAACCAGAATTTTTTAAATACACAAAACTCCTAATAATTATGTGTTCTAAAACCATCATTTAGAGAACATTTTCTATGACCTGTACTTTGTTTAGTGATGCACGCATATTATTGTTTTCAATTCCAGAATAACTCAGAAGAGGGAGGCATTGCCCCCACCAGCCCAATTCTGCCAAACACAGCTCACTCACATAAGAGCAGTAAGCTATTCAGACAAGATGTACTTGTTAAAACAAACACTCCAGGTAGGACATTCAAAACATAAAGAGAATCTTCTGGGCTGATTTTATTTTTAACTAGCACTTATAAATAGTTTGAATTAACATATCGGCCACAATGATTGCTACTGTTTTTCTTTACGGAGGTCAGAGTATACAGAAGGCATTTTGAATGAGACCAGTGGCAAAAGAAGACAAAGAAACAAGGTGCCAGACATGGCTAGGGAAAGAGGCTGGGAGAGTCAAAGAAGGTTAAAGAAAATTGAAGCAGAGGTTAATACTTCACTGATCCACTAATTCCACTTTCCCAGAAATGGAATGGGCCAAATGACAAACCCTTTTGGCTAGTTTTCCTTTGAAAATAATCTGTTTCAATAAGTTCAGCAATACTAGCCCAACCTTCCAGAACTCCGCTTTGCAGAATCATTCTTCTACAGTTTTCTCTGCTGCACTGGCAGCAGGGCTAGCAATCCAAATCTCTCTCAAATTAACTGGTAGAGTCAAAAAATGACTACAAGGTGGCGTAGAGATAACACTGAAATCTCTGCTTTTTACATATGGTCCTAATGGGTATATAAGCCAAATGCATATTTTAAACAACTTATTTTGTTCAAGTTCATAGATATTAAAAATTTTGGTTATAAGCATTTCTTAATAGACACATTATATATTATGTTACCATTTTACTGTACAATTGTAAAACGTATATACCCCTGGGTATGAGCAGTTGGTGGGTTCAGTTAGTAATAACACAGTGTACAGGCAGGTTTGGATTCCTCTCAACACCAGCCAGCTTTTCTTTCCTCATGGCTGAAAATTCTGAACCCCTAAATCTTATTTCAAAAATGTGTGCTGGGAGGTTCCTGAAGAGAGGTAGAGATTAGGCAGGCAAAGGAAGAGGGAGGCCAGGACTCCATGAAGGAGGAGAGAGCCCTGCCTTGAGTCCTACCCTTGCCAGTTGCTAAGTTATAGGTCAATAATGAAGGAGAATGAGGAATGGGGAGATGGCTACACATTTTATACTAAACAAAACCAACAAAAATATTCTGAACATGTGTTAAGATCTCCGACGCTATTCTTGGGGATTAAGGAGAACTGGGTTTTTGCTCTTCAAAATGCAGTTCATAGTCTTAATTGTCCAGTGGAATTAATGAACTTCTAGGACTTCTGTTGAACTTAAAGATAATAGGAGCTACTGAATAATATTCTCATAAGGGTTGAATGAGACCATATACAAATACATCTCACCATGTCCAGCATGCATTAAGCACATAATAGGTAGTTTTTTTTTTTTTTAAATTAAATGTATCATTACTTAAGAAAAGTGAAGAAAATCCAAGAATGAAGTAGAGCAATGTCCTTAAATGTATAGGAAAACACAGACATGCACACCAGCAGACAGATCAATAGGCAAGCAAATAGGCAGGTAGAAAGATAGATATATAAACACATTTGTGGTCCTGGGAGAATGACAACAAAATTGCACTCTAGTTTGTTTTATCTTTCAAGAAACACCTCAGACTACCTTTAAGGTAACTTAATTCCATCTACTCACAGATGTTCTAAAGCATCCAGGCCAGTGAAGGCTTTTTTGGTAATAGACCGGATCCGGTTCCCCTGGAGTATTCTGGGAGGGTGGGTAGGCAGGAATAATCGAGAACAGAACAGTTAATTACAAAAAGCCACTCTGTTGGTGGAACTCTCATAAAAACAATTGGCTCTTTCAATCATTTGTGAGCAAGTATATTTTCATCAATTCAAGGATATATCTTAAAAACTATATCCATTGTATAATATGATTGTCAAAGCATTCAACACTAAAGCTAAAAATAAGAAGTTACTCTGATGGTGACATTAAAGCACTGCTCTTTGGTCTTTTTAGGAATAGGAAGGAACTTTATTTTAAGGAAATTCTTTCAGATAAAGCACACAATAGTGGAAGTTTTCTTCTTCCCCTCCTCATAGTTGGCTTAAAACAAATTTTGGCCATCTGTAAGAACGTTTTATGGCTAAATGTGTTTTCATTCTGTATTTTGGGGACCTTCTGCAGTATTAATCACTGGATCACTTTGTTTGAAAATTCATGTGAGTAGAATGTAACACATAGGGTTTAAATGTTCACGTTAGTGTTATGGTTTGGCCATGAGATATCCTCTGAATTGCTCAGGTGGCAGTGCAGTGATGTTCACAGGTGAAATGAGTGGATCTTTATCAGTGGATCAATCTGCTTGACGGATTAATAATTTGAATACTGGGTAAAAACTGTAGGCAGGTCACCAAGAGAGTGCGCTTGGGGATTAAACCCTATCCCTGGCTCCTTCGCTCCTGCATGCCCTCTGTTTCCTGATTGCTATGAGCTGGGCAGCACTCCTCCACCACTCTATTCCTCCATGATGCTCTGCATCTTCTCAGGCCCAGAGCAATGGATTTGGCCACCCATAGACTCAATCTCTGAAACCATGCACCCCAAATAATCTTTCCCTACTCTGAATTGCTCGTCAGGTTATTTTGCTCACAGCAATAAAAAGCTGACAACAGTAAGTATGCCTACTTTTACCCAATGATAATTCCCAAAGTCTAAGCAGTGAAAATAATTAAAAATGTAGTTATATATTAGTAGACATTGAGATCAATTGTACACCTTAAATGTTAAATTTTTTTCCCCTTTTATCCAAGGAACAAAAGCTAATTATTATATACACATCTTGTAGAACACTCATTTGGGGGAAATGATACAGGGTAGCAACAGGATTATACATCAACTTATAATCTCTTTACAGTGTTAATTTGTGGAACTGACTTCAATTAAGACAAAAAATTTAAGTCAAAGACTGAGCCAAATTATGAGGCAAATAATACTCACAGGCGTCTCAGTTTGTCAAGCCCAGAGAAAGCACCATTCATGTCTTCAATAGTCCATGAAATCTCATTGTTCTTCAGGTCCCTAATTAAAAAGAGCATTATCTTTAGAGAGATGCTTCAGAAACCCAAGATCACCACCCAGGTGGCATGCCATTTGTAACAAACTCCTCATAATTCCCCCTATCATCTCCACCCCTTTCAAAATCATAAACTCTTCGCTTCCCAAGGCACCTCTCATAGTCTATACTCTTCCCTCAAACTACATCTTAAGTTTCTGCCCCAAATCCAGATAGCTGACTCTGGCCTTGTTAATTCCTGTATCAAGATGACTAAATTCTGAAGACTTGAAGAGTCTGAAAACTGCATTAAACTTTAAAACCACAGTTCCAACCACACAAGCAGGAGTTCGCCAAAGCATACAGCGTCTTTCAATTATGTAATGCTTCAAACAGGGAACAGAGCACAAATTTCTGACAGCGCAAAAATCAAAAGACCATTGCACAATGTTAAATTAATATCTGAGAGATTTTTCAAAGGTCAATTAATTCAACTCTCTTTTCTTTCACTTAGGACAGCGATCAGGTTGTAGATGTAACTGGCAAGAGAAGCAGGCATCATCCTCCACTGCCCTTTGTCTCTCTTTTTGCTCTGGGTAATTTTTAATCTGCATTTAATAAAGAAAAGTTAGTGGATTTAAAACTGTGTCCCTCTTTGGCAGTTATCAACTTCCTGGAGATCCTGAGACGGCTAACCATAATCACCCAAAAAAATCTGATCACTGTCCTTTGAATCCCTTTATGAAACACATGTGGATAAAATGGATCCATTTTAATCAAACTGTTCTGGGAAAGATTAAGATGCTACTTTTGAGGCTGTACACACTTCCTTGACAACAAAGGAAATCTGCTGGGAGAAAAGTGGGCGAATTTAGGAACCAATTAGGTCCATGTACCGAAAGCAGAAAGTGTAACTTACAAAGTCTTTAAACTGGAAAGCCCCCGGAAGGCACAGTCAGCGATGTAGCTGACTTTGTTGTTCCCAATGTGCAATGTGTTTAGTAGGCTGAGGCCAAGGAAGCTTGAATCATCTAACCTCGATAAGTGGTTGAAAGTTAGGTCCCTATAAAGAAAAAAGGAATTTTAGAAAACGGCTTTGACTTTTCCATTCAACATGACGATTTGCTTCCTGACGGACAGGTAATAAATGTAACTATGATAATCCTTATTTTAAAATCTGACCTCAACAATACTCAGGGTAAACATTATTTTTATTCCCAATAATTAAAAAAAACAACAAAATAACCATGATTGCTTTTGCCCATGCACCAGGAAACAGCAGAGTTGGCTTCAACTTATCACAACAATAAATATAAGGACGAGGTTGCATGTGAAAAAAAAAAAAAATCTGTCACCTTGGAAACTTTGTTATGAAAATTTCACAGATCAGTGGTAAGAAGCTCATGCTCTGGCATGATCCCTGCTCTCAAACCTGAGAATAAAAGGCAACTCACAGCTCACTGAGTTTCTGGCAGAACTCCCAGGCATCAGGGCTGATCCTGTTGATGGCATTCTGGCTGAGATGAAGTTCCTGCAGCATCAGCAAGCCATAAAGCCAGCCTTTGGTAATCTCTGTTAGGTTGTTGTGGTCCAGCTGCCTACATTTATAAGAAGAATCAAAGGCAGAATCCAAAGCTCATTATTGAGTCTCTTCTAAGGGGACAAATGATTCCATCCGAGGACACATTCCTATTATTTAATAGATATTTAGCTCTTGCTATCAGAAGATATTGGCAGAAAATACTCTAAAATCTTTCTTATAAGTTTTATGTGCTTAGGAATTTTCAACCAGATTACCTGAAACAAAACTCAATAGTAAATTATAAATAAGATTGTGCACTATGAGATTTTAACACAGTATTTCAAGTGGGAACTACTGGGTGTTCTACCTTCTTGCTCGCTGAGTGGGAACTGTGGGAACCCACACTTACAAGATTTCCATGTTGCTGAGGCCCCAAAAAGCTCCATCCATAAGTTTTGTTACTCCGTTCCTTTGCATTTTCAGAGACCTCAGAGCACTAAGCCCTTGGAATGAGAGTCCATCTACATTTTTGATCTTGTTTCGGTTCAGTTCACTGCATTGGATATGACAAATTAAACAGTTAGCTTATATGACAATTAAATTCTGGAGGGAGTAATAAAATGTGTCATTACTACAATATATTTAACCCAGTCAGTGTTAAATTACATAGAACGTTTTAAACTTCTAAACATTTTTATTGAGAAGAATTTCAGTTTATTAGCAGTGAGTGAATTTCTGTCTGAAATATGTGATGTATTTTTGGAATAATAAAATATTGAAACCAGACTGCACTTGAGTTTCTAAACCACAGTCCACTCAGCATAGAAGCATATCAATTAATATTTGTTTTTAAATGATCCAGAATGAGGACATTAAACATTCCACTAAAACGTGAGGTCTTTTCAGGATCAGAGCCTTCAAGAGTATCCTGCTCCGTCTGCTTACAAAACTGGTTACTCTCTTCCCTGACTTTTTAGGTTTAATTATTTCTTTTAAGGCTGTATGGAGTTCTCAATCTTGGCTGCACACTGGAACCACCTGGGGAGTTTTAAAAGTTACTGAAGCCTGGCTCTTACTCCCAGAGGTTTTAATGTAATTGGTCTAGGGCGTGGCCTGGGTGCTGGGATTTTTAAAAGCTCCCCAAGTCTCTGTAATGTGCAGCCAAGGCTGAAAACCACTACTGCAGGAGCCTGTTCACAGATCATTCTCCCATTATTAACAAGACAGTTCTTTACAGCCTCTTAAGCTATCGGGGCCTCCTGGAGTTGTCGGCATTATTCTCATAAACTGCAGCTGTTGGGAGCCCCATGATTTCTTTGGTGCCACAATGGCACCTTTGTAAGGAGGCCATTCAATGATAACACTGTTCCCTCCTTCAGTATCAATCTACAGTGTCTTGTCAGGCAGCAGCTGGTAGTGGGTGATGACTAAGGATCCTCCCAATTCAAAGATTCAACAACCCCAGCTCTCAGAGGAAAGGTGGCCATGTGCTTGCTTCAAAATGCCTTTTACCAGAGTGTGAAGTTTGGAATACAGACATCAGGATTTGGAGGAGGTGAGGGAAACAGTATCCAAGAGGACACTGGACTTACAGGTGTTGCAGCTGGGGCAGTTTAAACATCTTGGGTGGGATAGTTGAGATTCGGTTCCTGTTGAGCTTCAACACCAAGAGTGTGTTGGCCAAATTGTCAAAATACCCAGGTTCCATGGATGTGACTCGGTTGCTGTTGATGTACCTGTTGAACGTTTGAGGATGAGCTGCTCTTTCTGGTTTCTCTGGGAGTTTAAGTGCATGCAACCACCGTGCATTATAAAGAATCTCCAGAGAGCCTAACATTCAATGGATATTTACAATAATTACCCTTAGGTCCTTGTGGACAAATGTTGAGGTGAAGATTCATACACATGGGCTGGGGGGTATAGCTCAGGGGGTAAATGCATGCATGGCATTTGTGAAGTCTTGGGTTCAATCCCAACACTCAAATCCATAAGCAAATAACAAGAATATCACATGTATTGCTGGGAAAAGAGTGGGAGGCTTGAATGTTACAAAAATCTGTTAAGATAAGCCTCTACTTTTGTGACATTCATTTATTAATTAAAACACAGCAAGCCAGGCACAGTGGCACAAGCCTATAATCCCAGCAGCTTGGGAGGCTGAGGCAGGAGGATCGCAAGTTCAAAGCCAACCTCAGCAACTTGTGAAACCCTGTCTCAAAATAAAATATAAAAAGGACTGGGGATGTGGCTTAGTGTTTAAGTGGCCCTGGATTTAATCCCCAGTACCAAAATAAATAAACAAACAAACAAACCCCCTAAAAAAAACAATAACAAAAACACAAAACAAAATGGAAAAAAAAACCAGCAAAGTTTAACTTTGATTTTTTTTAGAGAAATATTTTAACACAATTTTTTATATAGTCAAAGATAATCCCAAAGTGTCAGAATAAAATGGAGATTGAGGTTACCACAAATCTCAAATCAATAAGAAAGTTATATTTTTTGATCCATCAGTAGTTAGGCAGTGTTTGTTGTATCTTTTTTTTTTTCATTATAACATGATATTTTCATTGGAGATAAAAACTTTTGGTAGAAAAAACTTCACTTACAGATATTTGAGTTGAAGGGGTGGAAATGCAGTTTTAAGTTCCGAAATATTGTTGCTGCTTAGATCCAAAGTTTCAAGGGACTGAAATTGTTTCAGATGTTCAGGTAATATCTCTGCAATCCTATTTCCAGCTCTGGAATTAAAAGACAGCACAGATAACTGGTTTAATGGTACAAAAAAATGAAAGGAGAAAAATATTTCCTATTCCTGCTGAACAAAGAAGAATCTTCTCTGTTCCTAACTTGTTCTTAAAAAATATGCAACGGTGATTAAAACAGTACTTTTGAAAGTTAAGCAGTAATTCCACAACCACTTTAATTTATTCACTGAATCTTATATCATATTAGAACATATGAAATACATTCCTATAAGTCTGATACTATTTGGCAGTAGCTGTCTAAGCACTATCCACTTAAGACAACATGCTATTTTTCAAAATAGTTCTTCCTCATCTTCTTACATGGTAAGGGAAAGTCCTAGTATCAAGAGGGATATAAGCACTGATGAAATTATTTCTCATTTCTTCTTCCTGATTTATAATCTAATTCTTCTCTTGCCAAGTACCCACACTACAGGTGCCAATGAACTTCAAATACTCACGAGAATGGGGCTTTTTTAAAAACCATTCTGGAAAGATTTTTTTTTTCCTTTTAGCAACAGCAAGTTTCAATGCATTGCCAAAGTTTCAATGCCAGTAGAGATGCTCCAGGGCTTTCAATACTTTCAATAAAAATATTATGTAAGATCATACTAGTCTAATCCCTGGGCAGTTAGGTTAAGACAGGTTTGACATTAACAGTCTAAACCAAGATGCACAACCCAGGAGCCACTAGTCACATATGGCTCTTTAAATTTTAGTCAATTAAATGTTAGAATTTAGTTCCTTGGTTACAGTAGGCAGTAGCTACCAAATGGGACAAAACACACAGTTCTGTCCCACCATCGTGGACAGTTCTGATAATGTTACTAGACTTTACATGGCGGGAAAAACAGGAAAACAAACCAATAAAATAAAAAGAGGCCAAGTCAAACTTCTTAAAAGGACATCAATACTACCGGTCCCAAAGGGAAATTCAGCTAAGTGGCAATTTTGTTAGAAAACAGGAATCGAACAGACATGCAAGTCATCTCCACTGCCATGTTAGATCAGGTAGCTTGGTCTTTTTAGACCATCATCTGGGGGGGGGGGGGATTAACATATCAAAGCAGAAAAGTTGGGAAGATAAGAGCCCTCCTACAAATCATGAGAAGGTCTTCTCTTTACAACCCAAGGAATGGTGAAACTATCTGTATGTTGTAGGCAGAGCTGTTACAAAGATCACACCTTGTATTTCTTTGGTCTGCAGTTAATCTTTACTTAACAAGAAAACTTAGAAGATATATCTCATATCTGTATCTCCTTTATCAATAGCTGGATTCTATAACACTCTGAGTTTATTAAGTTCTTCTGTATTAGTAGATATCTCAGGCATCTCCCAACCTCAGAAGTTTCCTGAGTTAGGTATAGCACTTATTTATATTCACCAAATCCTATACTGCATTCTGACATAGTATGTCCATAACTGGTCTTCTTTGCCATATTGCAAGTTTATTAGAAGCAGACATATATCTTTATCTCTACCCTGGAATGTGTATGAAATCTAGCTTGTTGAGCAAAGAATAGGGGTAAAGCCCTATGCCAAACACTTCTCATATACTATGCTATTTAATCATAAAATAATTTCTCTGATAGAGATATAATAGATGGTTTTAAAATTAAAAAATCAGGGCTTTTCATGTAACAAGCTGAGTATTTCTAAGCCATCTCAGAGCATAAGTCTAAATTGGTCCCAAAGCAATTCCTGAAGGCTTGTCTCAAAGAATTCAGAGTATCAAAGATATTTTGGCAATTAAATTCTTACTGGAGATGTACCTTCAGAAAGATCTAAAATGCTTCACCTTGCAAAACTGCTCAACAGAAGTTGAAGCCAGAAGGCTTGAAGTGAACATAGGACTCCACCTGGTTCACCAAGCCTTCACCGTGCCAACACTCACAAATGCCCTAGAACAGGACCGCTCCCGTTTACACTTGACCCTCTGGAGTTAGAAGGTTGTATTCCTGATTATGTGCAAATGTCAGGCGCTGTTTTCTCCACAATAAAGAACAATAAGGAGGAGAAAACAGGCCCTAAGTTATGTATTTAAAAAAAAAACTAACACAACTTCTCAAAATATTGCTAAACCCCACAGCAAATGACTTTTATGTCATTTTTGATCTTTAAAAATCCAAGCCAACAGAGAATTTAACTCCATTTTTTAAAAAGTAATCCTATACAAGCCTAGAAAATACATATTTTAAGAGCTGAACTTGGCAATTAACAACAAAGTTAAAAACAAAAAGTATTAGCAGTTCTGTGTACAAATCACAAATTAGCAAACCCCTCAGATTCCCATAAAGTCTTCCAGAATTTGTTTAGAATCAAGTCAGCCATGACCTCTGATTTTGACCATTTCCCACATCTGGATTCGCCAGTGCGTAAACTCCTTGATCTAGTTGTGAGGTAAAGGGTAATGCAAGAAAGACAATTAGTCAATTTCTAGGTCCCGGAGATGGAATCAATCCAAGGGACAAGCCACAGGCCTTCAGGGTCAGGGTGTGTGGGTTAAACAAAACCACACTTTTGGGGCACACAAATTTTTTCTAAAATACATAAACCAATGTTTGCATTATCAGGATGTCCTCCCACCAAGAGTGCAGTAACCCTGAAATGTCCAAGTGCCCCTTCTCTTCAGACCTTGCTCTGTCCCTAGCTACATCTCCTTTCATAAATCTGCATCTGGTTTTGGCCCCCAGGCTGTCTGGGTCTAGTATAGCTACACTTACACAGTATTTAAAAACAACAGAAAGAAAACACTTAGCCAGAGATTTTTGCAATAAATGGAGCAAATTAGGGTTTCAGGGGAGGGAGAGCGAGACTCACAGGTGTCTATCACCCTGGTCAAACAAGGCTACAAGATAACAGACCATACAATCTTTGGTTTATATATTCGTTTGTTTATAAGGCAATTATGAACAAGGTATTAAAACTGCCAATTACTTGAGTGACGAATAAAATTTTCCTTGCAGTAAAAGTATACCCCAGCCAAAGCCAGCAATTTCCTGAACTGCACACCTCCTAAATTGCAGTGTGAAAGTGCTCAGTTATAGATGGAGCATGCACAGTACAGTCTTTGTCAGCTCTGCGCCCCAGCACAAAAATCCCTTACAACTGCCAGGATAATAGCCCCTGTATCACAAAAATTTAAATCTGTCCTAATGGAACTGAATTAAATCCAAATGCCAGTTTCTTATTAGCACTTAAAGTAACTGGCAAATAACCACCTGATATGTACCAGTTTAAAACACAAAACAAACCCCCTCCTAAAAAAAACTTGCTTTATATCATGAAAGAAAGGTAAAAAAGCAAGGTTACAGTTTAAAAAAATTAGATTAAAAAAAAAATCTCTATCATCTGAAACTTCCAAAATAAGTTTATATCACAGAGTGGGTCAAAAAGCCACTTCTAGGAGACAAAGATTCAATTCAGCTCCAGCTTTCATTTTTCTTCAAATATGGATAAATGCCAAAGTTGATCCACATAGTAAAAAGCATTGCAGTTAATTAATATTTTTGGCAGGATGTGTGCAACACCTGAACAAAAATAAAACTGTGTCAATACTTTTTCTGTTATTTAAGCCACGTAGAAATGCCATCTTTCCATTGTTCAAAAAATCAGAACATGGTACTATAAGCACTGAAAGGTGCTTTAGGTTCATGCAAACCCACCTAAGAGACTAGAAATATGTTGGTCTTCTCTGTTTAGAGTACAGGGAGTTCCACAGTCAAATCATTACTGAGATGAAGTATAATTAATCCCTGTGGACAAACAGAACTGGGGGCATGGTTGTGGGGGGAGGCAGAAGGTTCCTTCAGGCTTCTAAGACCACGGGAAAAAGAGGAGTCCCAGATATTTCAGCCTTGGCTTCTTAGGTTCAATAATAATGGCTTCATTCTGTTGCCAATTCCATTTTTTGACCAGCTTTGCCAAATACCTTTTTAAAATGCGGAGGCAGATGTGGGTACCCCACTGCTGTCTGATGATGTAGGGCTACAGGGAGACCTATCCATTAACCAGGATGGAGATGCCTTGACCTCACCAAGCCTGAAGTCTAGGGGAGAGAACAGGCAAACAGGAGAGGTCAATAGTGGGGTAAGCGCTGTGAAAGGAAGAGGGAGCAGAACAAGTAGAGAGGGCAGACTCCTCAAGAGCAGTGGGAAGAGTGAGGGTGGGCATGGGTCACAAAACTTGCCAGGGGAACTATGCTAAGACCTGAAGGATGAGGGGTTAGCTTGGCGGCAGTGAAAGTGAAGCGAGGCGTCTTCTCTTTGAGGAAATGAAAAAATAAAAGTCTCGATGGCTGGAGTTTGGAGTTTGGAGATACTGGAGAAATATGAAGCTCAAGAATGAGTTGGCAGAGAAGAGAAGAAAGAGTAGATCAAGCAGGGCCCTGGAAACCATGTCAGGCATTTAGCCTCTATCTCAAGATCAGCTGTGAGGAGAAGCCAAAGCATTTCTAATAGTGGGGTCACATGTGCTACACAGTGGCTGCTCTGGCAGTCATGGGTATGAAGACTGGATGAAGGGCAGACAAGAACAGGCGCAGGGGCACCATGTAGGAGGCTCCTAATTTTTGTGTGTTTTTTGGGTCAGGGGATTGAACCCAGAGGTGCTTTAACCACTGGGCCACATCCCTAGCCCTTAATATTTATTTTTTATTTTGAGATAAGGCCTCGCTAAGTTGCTTACAGCCTCACTAAATTGTTAAGGCTGGCTTTGAACTTGTGATCCTCCTGAGGAGGCTCCTAACTTGATGTGGTGGACACAGAGACTATGCTAGCACCAGAGTGGTGGCCTAACTAGACACAGGCTCTGGGGTGGGGACCACTCTTCCACTTTCCTGAGCTCTTATCCCCTGCACATAGGCCTAGTTTTTTTTTTGTTTTTGTTTTTGTTTTTTGTTTTTTTAAGATCTGTAGCTCTGTTCTTGAGACTAAGGTCCAGAGTTGCCATTAACTCTATTCTTTACCATTGTGTTCTACATTTTTAGTTGTTTCTGTTGTTTTGGTTTGAGGCCTTCTAAGGCATGTGGGGCAGACTAGCATCTCCCTCTTGCTCAGGTATGAGATGCTACTGATCAGACCAGCCCAATTCCAGCATTAGGAAAATGAATTGTGTTATTCTCACATATTACAAATGCGCTCATTTCACTAGCTCTGAATGCAAACCTGGACTAAACTAATAAAGGTAAAATATAACTGAAGAAGTTAGTAACAGGACCACTTTTTGACTCACTGTAATCATCAGGAAGCAGAAGTGTCTCAAAAGCACTTGTACAGACTTAAGTGAATATAAATAAATAGTGCTATTTTATTTCTGAAGTTTAAAAGGAGACCCCCCAGGGGGAGATAGTTTTTGTTGGTGAGGAAGCAGAATATCAGATTTTTTCACACTGGATTTTCTGAATCAATCAAGCTCTAGCTTCTTGATGACAGTTTCAACAGTCTCCCACCTATTGCACAGACAGCTCAAGGTCTTGCAGTTGTGAGGTGTATAGACATACAATCTTGTATGAAGAAGATATGAGACAGCGTGGTGGTGCACGCCCGTAATCCCAGCAGCTCAGGAGGTTAAGGAAGGAGAATCAAGAATTCAAAGACAGCCTCAACAATTTAGCGGGGCGTGAAGCAACTCAGATTCTGTCTCTAAAAATACAAACAGGGGCTGGAGATATGGCTCAGTGGTTAAATGCCCCTGAGTTCAATTCCCAGTACCCACCCCCCCAAAAAAAAGAAAAGAAAGAAGGTATATACATATGTACACTATGGCATCTTCCACTTGGAGAGGATGTGTGCATGGAGTTAATTTGAAATCAATTTTCATACATTTGCAATGTTCTCACATCTTATAATGTACCAATCTAACGCTACCCCTTAATTCCAATTTAGTTATTGCAACTAAGAATTGCTTAACCTCATCCATTCCATACAAATAACTATCATGTAAGCATATTAAATGTATTGACTGGTATGGTCTGGCTGAGTCAAGGAAATCCTGATTTCTAGGTATAATTTGCAAGCAACCGGCTTAGCACCATTTATAAAGAAGTTATAAGTTGTTAAAGAAAATACCACATTTTGCAAATACATTAAGGTCTAACACTACAGCATGCCCCCCCCACACACACACTCCCATTAAAAAAAATGGTATCCTTAAGGCTCCCTGAACACTACTTTGGCTGGAATAACTAACATCCCATAATACCAGGCTTCTTTTAACAGAAAAATTTGGCAAGCAAAGAACCTTTCCCATACAGATAAAAATAAACTGTCTCTGCTCATCTCTTTTCTAAAAAGATAATTAAGAAGTTTCATTAAAAGAACACATGTTTGGACTGGTTCACCAGTAGTGTGGCATCAAAGAATAAAGCCAACTGAGGAAACTTCTGCAAGGAGACAGATTCTTGATTAAGGACTAATGATGGTAACCAGCAACTGAGCCATGGTGTAAGGAGCAAAGACTCAGTTCTTTCAGCTCAAAGCCAGGTCAACATGAAATGTAATTATCTCTTGGATCACAAACAGGATAAAGATGGCTACAACACAGTATTTTAATACTCAGGTCCTACAAAATCAGGACCCTATTCATGTGCCAGTTAGAACACATGTTAAAAATGAAAAAAAAAATCATACCACATACAAAATAACCCTTCTTTGATCAACAAGTGTAAATTCAACTTAGCTCTCTGTGTAAATAGAAATTTACAAGCAAATCCTAGAAGACAACAGGATGATAAAGAAGATAATTACCAAAGACATTTTAATCTGAAATAATTTATGTGCAATAAGAAGCTCTCCTTTGATTAAAAAAATATTTTAAGTTCTCCCTATTTTGGGGCAGAGGCCTTCCCCGGCCATTTTCACATGACAGACCACTGGTATGGTTCACCTGTTTGAGTGTCTCCACTATTTCTGATTTACTTGTGAGTGGAGAGAACCTCTAATTCGTTTTTAGAGCCCCAAAACTCAGGATAAAATGAATGGGTTCAAGACCCTGAAGGAGACAATCCTGACTAGTCCAAAAACTTCAGATTGGCTTTAGATTGGCCTGTAAGCATTGATGCATACATCCATGTGTTCAAGATGCTTATGCTCATCAGGAAATATTATGTCTACTATAGCTGCCAGTCAAAAAAGTAAACACAAAAACAGTGGTTCCCTACATGAATCTAACTATTAAAAGTAAGATCTCCAGTACAGTTACCTAGAGAGGGCATTTTGATTCGATTCTCAGTTTCATGTCTTGATCTACTATATTCTCTGAATCTTGATTTTCTCCTCTGTTAAAAGGAAGGAAATGGAATGATCTCTTCCACACCGAATGACCTGAGATTCTAAATAAGCACTGGATATCACCAGATCTACTAGACACAACTGCATGATGTAAAAACTGTAGCCTCTTCTAGAACCTACCCTCCCTTTGGGAGGATTTATCTCACCTCTCCCCTACACTGGTGTCCCATCACTTGAAGATTAGTTCTCATCTTTATTGGTTTAATCCCTCATTTTCCTGGGTCACATCTTCCAGTAGTTTCCTCAGAAACCAAGTACACAAGCTTTTTGGTACCCCCACCACACACACACACACAATTCTATATAGGCTGACAGTTCAGGTGTGCACTGAGATTAAATCAGCAACCCTTTTCTTTTAGTACAGAGAAGGCATCATCTTGTTCTATCACAGCGCTCCCGGATGCAGTTTGATGAGCCAGGGGCCTCAGATGGCAGTACACATCAGAACTGGAGGGGCTTCTTGAAGCCCAGGTTGTTGAGCAGCCAACACTTCTGGGGTTTCTGTTTCACTGAGTGTGGGGAGGGGCTCAAGAGTCTGCATTTCTTTTAAGTTCCCAGGGGATGCAGATGCGGCCAGGAGAACACTTACAGAACCACTGTCAATCCTAGAGATCTGCATATATGCTTCCCACACCCCATCCCAGAACCTGTTTTACCCCAAGTATTCTGAAAACATAGTTTACTATAGGTTTTTTCCTTCTTTTCACAGTGCTGACGCTTAGCAGACCCTTTCAATCTAGACTCATGACCCCTCCAGTATGGGAAACTTTCTTCTCTCTTGGAAAATTTCTTCCCTTCTATTTCTATCAATGACTTTGATCTAGGGAGGTGTGAAGACTTCCTTTGTCTTCTAATCCTCCCACTTGCTCACTTTTTCTTCTCCTGTTTTCCATCCCTTGGTCCTTGGGTTCTTCTTTCTGACAATTTTTTTTTTCAACTTTTTCCTGACACTTCTATTACCTTGCTACATTGTTTTTTTATTGCATTCTTAAATTCTATTTTCAGCTAACTTGCTGAATATTCCTTTTTTTAATGTTTTTTTTTTTTTGCCATGCTTCTGGTTTTGTGGATTTAGCATCTTCTCTTCTTGCTCCAAAGATATCACATTTGTTCTCAAGTACCCTTTTCCCACTGCCTCTGACTCCATTTTGCTGTTTCAGACTCTGACTTTGTTGTTAGAAACCTCTTCAGATGTCTGCTGATCAATGGCCATTCACTCAGATTTGATAAAAAGGAGCACTAAGCAGCTTAGTGAGGGCTGCATGTGACATGGGCTTGCTAAGCAGTGAGTCTCTGCACTGGTGACTGTGGTATGTTCACATGTCACTTTCTGTGGGTCTTCCCTCTTGAATCCTCAGTCTTCAGTCGGGCGGGGGAGCACATCTCTTGTCGTCTGGGAAGGCTATCTGGGAACTAAGTTGAGAGCAGGGGTGTTACCTTCAGTATTCGGGAGTGACTTAACGTTGCTGATTTCCAAAGAGGGTGTCCACAACCCCTACCTGAATTCCAGAGACTTCCTTTCTATTCCAGTTCTCATGAAAGTAAACTTCCAGTCTTTTGTGCTAGGGAAAGGGCTCTGCGTTCTGGAGTAGGAATGTGAAGGGAAGTCTGAATACTTCTTGTAAAAGACTATTAACTAATTCTCTATTTTCAATTCTGTTCTGCACCTCACCTTTATAGGTTCTGAATTCCAGAACCATTCTGAGGATCTGCAGTATACTAAAATAAATAAATAAATAAATAAATAAATAAATAAATAAATAAATAATAAAATAAAATGCCTGCCTTTTGGGGAAATCAGCTGCTTTCTCCTTCTTCTAAGTCAGTTGTAATTTATCCATCTGCTTGCAAAATTTTTATGGCATTTTTTATTTCGACTGTGTCCTCTCTTTGTTCTCTATTTTCTCTTTGTTCCTGTTGGTATAACCCTTCTTTTTCAATTCTTTTACTTTCATTTTAATGGGGTGCAGGAAGGAGCAGAGTAACATGAATGCACTCAGCCCACCATGCTTAACAGGAAGTCTCTACCAGCATGCAATTCAATCCATCAATAACACCAGTTTCACTTTAAATCCCCAAATAAGCAAACTCTTCCCTCAAAAATTTACTGTAATTTGTTTCTCACTGAAAAGTCATTTGACTCAGACTTTTACAAGGTAATTTAACAAAAAAATTTAGTCTATATAAAGAACATTCACTTGAGATGATAGTACAAATGAGAAAATACTGCATCACTATTCTGAACCTCAAATTAATAAACAGGCATACAGAGCATTAACTCAGTATGAACACATCAGGCTAAATTCATTTCATTTTATTTTCCAATATGGCTCACAGAACAATGAACCAGAAACATCACTAGCATAGATTATCTTGATTTCACCCAAGTATTTAACTTGTCCTTGTAAATAGGACAGAAAGTGTGGTGGTATGATCATACAGGCTGGTGAGCTCACAGTGATCCCTTGTCTTTATCTTCAGAGAGGGGCATGAAGCTCTAGGGATTTCCTCCACCACAGAAAGTGCTAATAGACAGGGCCAGTTGAGACCCCATACTACGCAAGAAATGGCCTGAGAATCTGAGCCAGGAGAAAGGGCTTTGAGAAAACCTTGTATTTTAAGATATGTAAGTACTATGATGCCAAAAATAGAAGGAAATTGTTTTCCCCACCACACAGAGCTTATTAGAGCAGTCAGAATCTGCACTAGAGCAGAGCTCAGCTTAATGTACAAAAGTCCTGGCAATCAGAGCTACAGAATCAGCCAATGGGAAAGGTGCCTCACCAGGAATGAGCTTTGTCCCCTCAGGGGAGAGAGGTCCTATAACCTCTCTTCCAGGGATTTCTCCACAGTGATAAATATCTCTTCTAATTCCAAGTTACAAGACTGCCCATAGACACTTTGAACCAATGAAAATGGGGTTGTTGTAACAGTTCTATCATTTAGCAAACTCTAATTCCTTCCACCTTTTCTTTGATACTTACATGTACATAGTCAAAGACAAAGACAGATTTACACAATTAGTTGACAATTACCTTGAGTCCATCAGCAACCTTTCATCTTTGAAGAGTACAAGGCCATTGCCCTTTGGGGGATCAGACAGTGATCAGTGATCAAATTCAAAAGCATCATATTTAAAAAAAAAAAAAAGTGCCCATTTTTGATGCTATTCCATAATGTATTTATTTGCTATTAAAATGGTCAAACTTGTTCATGCACAATAAAACTGACAGTCCACAAATGTGTACCAGACTTATCCTATGTTTTACAGTACTTGCAGCAGGAATTCTACCCTACTATGTCAACTTATCTTCCACCTTATTCTAGAGGCTGCTCTATCTGCCTGAGAAAGCTACACAAAGAGGGAGGGAGACAGCAGACAAGGGCTGGTAAGTGCTAGAAAGGAGGTGTTTATATTTATAATTGCCTTTCCTTTCATGTTTTGAATTTAGTACTTAAGGAACTTTCAACCAAAGAAAGAAGAGATGGTATTGGTTAGAAGTCTGATTGTTTTGGTCTCTACCCAACCAGAGCTCCAAACCTCTGGCCTGTGGAAGCCAGCAGAGAAACTATAATAAGGAAGAGAAGAAGGAAAAGTAACTAGACCAGAATGGAGACACATGTTGAATCTTGCCACCCCAATCATGAAAAGCTACTGCCTCTCACTTTATTGTTGTGTCTGTCTTGGCAGAACAAGCCTCATTCGGCAAAGAGGGAAGTCTCTTAGAAGAAGCTGTACCTGATACTTCAAAGCAGCAATGTAAATGGCTGGTACGAAGGTGGGGGAGAGACTGAGAAAATGATTCAGATTCAGGATAAACACTGATAATATAGAAGTTTCTGAGGCAAGATATACTGGAAGGTTAAGTTCAAGGAGTAGGAGTCAATTTTATGGCCTTCAAGAAGCAACACTGGAAAAAAAAAAAAAAAGCTGATCAGTGAGTCATTCCATCGATCTAGAATTGATGTTACTTTGGAAAAACCAAGTTTTATGAATGAAAAAAAATTTTTGGTACATGGAAAAGTTGGAATAGAAAAGCTTACTATGTATATGAATTTGGACTAGGTCATCCATTCATTCATCCATCTAACCAAAAAACATATACTGAGTATCTATGTGTGCCAGGCACTGTGCTACATGCCAGGGTAGTAATGGGGACAAAAACAGATGGGATATCAACTTTTGTGAAGTTCCATTTTGGTGAGGGAAAGACATTTAAGACTCCACAAATACATAACTGAAAATATGATTATTTATACAATAACAAGGTACACTGTTATAACAGAGAAGATATAAAAATGCAAAAGTGACACAAGTCTTATCTATGAAGGGTGGAGGGAGGGTGGGTACTCTAGACAGGGGAAAAGCATACCACAGGAACCTGGGGCAGCTCAACCTGGCCTGCCTGGGACACAGCAATGACTCTAGAGAAGGTTCAAAGGGAAAAGAGGATGCATAGTATTCTATATCTTGAGAAGGACTGTGCTCTTGACTTAAGAGCAGTAGGGGACCACTGAAGGATCTAGAGAGCCATGTAAGGATCACGAATTTATGTTTCAAATACAGCTGTTTTCAAAAACCTAGTAAGTTTGTATTCTGGGGACCAGTTTGAGATTAAATGTGAAGATAAACTGAAGAGTGTTTGTCACAAATACAACTCGGTGAACAGTAAACTCTCTTTTAAGTGCAAGTTATACATAAACACTTTAAAATTCAATGAAAGAATACTACTTATCGTATTAAGATCCTTATGTGTTTATTTTGTAAGACCTGCATTCTGTGAGCTTATTTCCATTAAGCACAACAGTACGTGGCTTCTCTGAGCTAGTGAAGGCTGTAGCCCTAAGAGGCAGAGTCTGACAAGTAAAGAAGACTCCGCCCATTCATCCACAACAGGGCAGCATATACTTGGGGATGAAATCCGGGTTCCTCTTACCCAAATGTGGGCAAGGACAGGATATGGTTTGTGTCCACTTACTCAAAACAAAGTACTTTGACTCCCTCAGAACCTTAAGTTCTAATTCTAGCAAATCTGCTCCCCAACTTCCTGAATTAACACAACAAACTGGTGAACTCTTTGCAAATATTGACTTGAAAAGTACTGGATAAGACAACTATTTGGGCTGTACTGCCTAGTCACAAAATTACTCAAATATATATCTTTACTTGAAAGTGTTATATTGCTTGCAGCCTTCCCTATATACAACTTTATCTCTGAGCTATGAACCTATTAAAATAATCAATATTGTTTGAAAAGTTATAGAGATAAAGAGAGTTTGGTGAATAATTTAAATAAACTCAGTGCCACAAACCAAGCAACCATTTCTTATATCAGTGTCCCCCAAACCGATTTCTTTAATAGTCTGATTTTTGGAGTGTAATGAGAAATGCTTACTTTTAGATGAAATTCTCACTTAATATGGTGCTGGGCTGAGTAGGTAACTAACTATGGAGATGCTCCTCCACCTAAGATGCAGTTACATCCCAACAAACATGTAAGCTGACAATATCGTAAGTCAAAAATGTATATAGTACACCTAACCTACTGAACACAATGGCTCATCCTGGCCTGCCTTACATGTGCTCAGAACATGCACACGAGCCTACAGAGAGGCAAAACCATCTCGCACAAAGGTGTTTATAATAATGTGTTGATTACCTCATAATTTATTACACTGTACTGAAAGAGAAAAACAGAATCGTCGGATGGGTATACTTTTACACCATCACAAAGTTGAAATATCAAAAGTTCCTAAGTTGAACCATCCTAAGTCGGGGCGGTCTGTATTGCAGTCTGATTTCTATCACTTGTTCAACTTGTACCCTCCCCCCTCACTCAGAAGTCAATACTCATATGACTCCCACCCCATGGCCAATTTCCCTTTGTGGGGGAAAAATAGGTATGTGGCCCAGCACACTACAGGGCTCAAGGTACAGAACAACTCTAGGGATTTACAGGTAACAAGTATTTGGCAAGTCATAATTGTTAATTCTCAAAGGCACATTATGGCACTTGATTTTGTAAATGAACACTCCTCAATGCTAGCTCCATAAAAGAAGAAAATCAGATTCTGTGATAAACTGTGTAAATTCATTGCCCTGCTTAAAAAAATAAAATAAAATAAAAAATAAAAATTCAATGATTCCTCTAAATTGCAAATCACCTAAGCATGGCAGAAGCCTCATGAGCTGATCCTACTAACTTCCTAGGTCTCCTTCTTCCTCCAGACCTTCCCTGCCCTCCCATCCATACATTCTAAAACCTTATGCACTGGCACACCCCTGGGAATCCTTCCTCATCCTACACCTCACCTCACTTGGACAAGAATGTCTTTATCATCTGTCTCCTCACTATTCAGAGCCCCACAAGAGCAGAGATCAAGACCTATTTTTCTTTGTTCTCTAGTGCATAGTTAATGTTATTGTTGGGCACTTAAGCAACTCAAAATATACCTTACAGATACAAGACTTAAGCTACAAATATTGCTATTATTAATTATAATTTTGTGCTCCCCCTTTTTTGTTTTTTAACCAGTTAAAGAAAGCAAAAGTTTTCCTGTTAATTCATCTACTGCTGCCAGGATGATTTCTAAATCCTGTCTTCCTCCTGTGACCTTTCCACTCAAGAATCCACTTTGGCCCCCTGCCCCAATCCTTTGCTCCTCTGCCAAGCCCACCACACTGCAACTGGAGCAGCTGCGGCTGCTCACACCCTTCAGAGCCCTTTCATGTACACGTGCCATTTGATCCTCTGCCGGAACCATGGGAGATACATGGGCAGACATCTCAGACAGTACAGATAAACAAAGAAGAGTTAATTAAGTCTGCCTAAGGTCAGACAGGTCATTAGTGTGAGACAAGACCAAAACCTGTGGGCCCAATTCCCAGCTCAGGTCCCTCTCCTGTTGCACAAGGGCCCACAATTGCTCTTGTCCACTCTTCTGAATAAACCTCACTCTCATTTCTTAATGGGTACCTTTTTTTTTTTGTGCCTGGGACTCTACTGGGTTGCTGACAGGACAGAGAGCTCAGTCAGATGTGAGTCCTACACTGGAACAAGCTGTAACAAATGCCATTAGAAACGACACGCACTATACCTGTAGACCTTTCAAAACTGAAAGAAAAATCCCCATGATTCTACAAACAAGTTCACCCCACACAGAATACCATTCCCCACCACCACCACCACCCAGTGTTGTTCTCAGTAGTGTACAAACTGCCTGAGATCTGAGGGAAGAGCATCACTTTTATACTTTCCTGCCTCCCCAAAGCATCTCCATTCGAGAAGACACATGATGTGACAGAATCACATCTCACATGCATTAGGTTCCAAGGTCAGCAGACAGGGGGAAACATCTATCATCAGCGTGCCCTTGAAGTCCTCAGGACACAGCCAAGCACTTTTCGACACTCTCCCTCCCACGCTCCATGAATCCAACGTGGCCAGCTGCCTTCAGAGTGGGAGCAGATCAATTTTGTAGGGAAAGACTATGTGTTTTATCATTGTTTATTATATTCTGAATTTTTAAGTTCAGGACCTGATGAAGAAGTCCACAAGCGTGAAGGGCACATGTGCTATGAAAGCCGTATTTCTAAATACCAAAGTCAACCTTAGTGAGCTGAGACATTCAAACTTACAAAGACAAATGAGAAAAGGGGTTCTGATTTCCCACCTCCCACATACTCCAGAGCAGGTTTCTCTCTTGCTCGAGTGGTGAGGTGAATCCTTGAGTTACTGAAATTACTTCTCTTGTTCTCATTTTTTTTTTCTTTCAACCAGTATTATTGTAATAATTTATAATTATTATTATTTTACCAAGTATGCATAGTTGAACCGTCTCCAATAGTAAATCTTTAGTCACAGGTTTAGACTAAATGTACATGGATCTCTCTGGATTATGCTAAATGCATATGAATATTTATAAATATTCCTTAATTCATGCATTAAGCATTAACTAACTATGACACACACCTGCATTAAGGAAAGGAACTTCGACCACAGAGGCCTCACAATGCAGCAGAGGAGAAAAGCAGCAGCAATATCATTTTATGCCTATATATGAGTTGGTCTGCAAGGCAAAGTGGGCCTCAATGGAGCAGGGCGGTCAACTGGGAGCCCTCTGTGACCACACACACTCCTCACACTTCCTGGTTTGATATCACACCAGGTGTTTTCTGCCTTCCTCCTTCCAACAGGTCAGCTCTCTGGGGGCAGAGAGCTGTTCTGTTCACTACTCCTCTGATCCTAGAACTATGCCCAGCACAAGGTGGAACTTGGTCAGCATTCAGTATTCACCTTCACTGACCACATCAAAGGACATCTGCCACAGCATTCTAATCCCTTTTCACGGCCTTTGTCATGGACTGAAGTCATCTTTCCTTTTAAAGTCTGTTTGCCTATCTGTTTTTCTCTCTCTCCTCAACAGAAGGGAAATTTCACAGTTTTTCATCACTGCTCATCACTTAAAACAGAGCCTGGCACACAACAGGGAGTCAACACATTTTAGTTGAAATGAATCGTCTCCATCACCACCGTCATGGCTCAGTCGCTGAGCACTCAGTGAGTACCAAATGGCTTTACTGTATCCTCTCTCTGAATCTTCACAATAATCCTGTGAAATAGGCATTATTACTATTCTCCTTTTAAAGCTGAGAAAAAACAGAAAGAAAGTAACTTGCCCAGGGTCACAAAACTAACAAAGGGTGGAGCCAGCAATTAATACCAGGCTGTCTGACTTGAGCTTTGCTTTAATTACTCTTCTATGTGACCAAAGCAGCACTGTAGAAGGGGGCCAACCCCACTCTTGTTGCATAGGTTCAATCCTCTGCCCCCTTCTCCCCGCTCCTGCCACCTCCAGGCCATTCTCCATACCAAGGCCAGAGTGACACTGTCAAATACCAGATCTGTTGGTCTCACAGCTTAAAGTCTCTACAATGGCTTCCCACTGAATGAGCACGTTTTGGAGGGCTACCAGCAAAGGTAATCAGCATTTATAATGACCCCCCCCACACACTAAAAGGGTAACAATGTCATCTCTGGACAAATGACAGGCTATAAAGAAAACGACAGACTTGGAGGAAATGTTCTACCTGGTAAGATAAGAGATAAGGATAAAACGGTTATTTGTGATACTGACCTTATCAGTAATTTCAGAAATACTTATGGAATAGCAAATACTTTAAAATGAATAAACCTAGGCCCTACCCAAACCCACTGATTTAGAAACTCTAGGAGGGAATCTACTAATCTACATTTTTCCCCCTTCTTCTGTGTGTGTGTGTGTGTGTGTGTGTGTGTGTGTGTGTTTGGTTGTAATAGGGATTGAACCCAGGAGTGCTCTACCTACATCCCCAGCTCCTCCCCACTTTTTTTTTTTTCTTTTGAGACAGGTATCACTAAGTTGCCCAGGTTGGTCTTAAACTCTTGATCCTACTGTTTGAGTCTCCCAAGTCACTGGGACTCACCAGTGTAGGCCACAGTGCCCAGCTCCATTTTTAACAAGCACTCCAGGTAAAACTTTGACAGCTACTGACCTAAACACTTTTCAAAACCAGACAAGTGTCTGCAAGTTGGGCAGTACTATATAAACCATCAGCATCACAACTAAGACCCAACTCACCTATTTAATAACCAACAAGGCCTCTTTCATTCAACAATCATGTTGCACAAGTCACAAATTCAAACTTCCCTAACCCAGGTCCACATGTTTCAAAACTGCCCAATGCTTGAGCAGGTCATGTCACAATGGCTTTCCACTGAATGAGCACATTTGGAGGGCCACCAGAGCCAAAACTAGCACATCAGTAAAATTGGCTCACTTATGCCAGGTCAACTGTTTTACTGTATGTTCATTCCCAAGATTGTTCCATTTCTTTACCTAAAAAATACCATCCCTCCACAGCCATGAAATTGTGAGAGAAAAACAAGGACACATACAAGTCATGCCTTGTCCCTAGCACAGGGGCTGACTTCTGAGGCAACTCTGTGGGATTCAAAGGAAAGCAGGTCTATTCAGGTCTTTTATATTCTCAAAGATCCCTGAAAAGGTTAGAGATGGGTTTTGTACATGAGCATGTTCAACCAGCATCCCAGGTGCCTGGCATTTTACTAGGCTTCCCTGATGTTACCAGAACCAGTCCCTAACTGAATGTCTTTGGACATTAGTATATCATTTGACAACATATGAGCTCCTGGCTCCTACGACTAAGAGGAAGATCTTACCAGGTACAGTCTTCTCTGTATCCAGGCCCTCCAGCTGAGAGAGCACAAGGCAGCAATGAAATGAAGCCTGGATATTAAATCTTATGCTGAAAATTCAGCTAATTTTTCCTTTTAACACAAGTTTTCAAATTATTTAACCTGTATAAAAAACCCAGAAAAAAGTTTTCCTCTAGACAACAGAAAGTAAAAAAAAAATTAAAAACTTGATAACACAGGGGTCCAACAGTCTTAGAAACTCCTTTGAAAAATATGGGCTTTAATTGTGACGCTACACCAAGTATCCAATCTGAGTCATGTCATGTGGTTTAGTAGATTTTTTTCCCCTAAAATTTCAGAGATGTATTTAAATACTGATATCCAGCTCTGATTACTTTCAAGTTCTTCTTTAAAAAAGAAAATGTTTCAGCCTAAGCAATAGAACATGGAATCGGTTAGTGTTTTAGAAACAGTGGTTGTGCTCTGCAATATCCAAGAGACTGCAGGAGAAAACAAAACATTGGTGGAAGGAAACAACCAGAAGTAAAATTCCTCAAGATATTTCATAGGTATGAAAATAAATTTTCACTCTCCACATTGCCTGAGTAAGCCCATCCTACAAATTACTCTTGGAGAGTCTACATAATCTAATTAGTAATTGGTTCTATCATTACATGAGAACAACGCAATCACTGGTCAGATGTACTGCAGCAGATTAAGGGGAAAAAGAGTGAGATTATTCAGGCTGATTTGACATAGCTCTTGCTAAAGCCAAACACAAAGAAAAACAATATGGAGAAAAATCCAAATTTTGACGATTTCTAACTTTTTAGATACTCTTCTGGCTTTCTATTTCCAAATTACAGCCTTAAAGGGTACAACCGCTGTTATTTATTTCCAATAGAATTTTCTAATTTCCTCCCAAGCTCTAGGCTTCCGACTCTATGCCAGGCCAAAGTACACACTATTTTCCTCACCCCATCCAGGCTACAAACTGGCCCCACAGACCCCTCGGCAATGAAGTGTACCATGACCCTCAAGGCCCTCTTGAGCATGCTGACAGAACCTGCCAAAACACAAGACCAGGAAAGCAAGGCAAAGTGGGGTTTAAAAAGCTCCTTTGGCCAAAGGAGAATACCTAGTGAGATAACAAAACCAAGATTCCATTTTAGACTCCAATATTTTAAGCAATGGTAAAAGACAAAGAAAATGGATATTAATGCTAGCATAAAAATATTTTTTAGACTCAGTGTTTATTTGTCAAATACCAACTGCTTTTTCTTTCATTCCTTTCTGTTTCTGATCTTCGCTAAAACCACATCGGTATCAAATGTCACTTAGTTCTTATTCAAACAGAAGAAAGCAGACAGAGCGGCTGTACCGTGACTTGGCTGACCTGGGCCCTCAGTAAAAACAAACCTCTATAAATCACCAGATGTAAGCAATTGGGTAGTGATCACTTTAATTAATTGAACAGCTTTCCTGAAATTTACTGTATAATTTCAACCCTCCCAACACCTTCACCAGAAGCAACTAACAATGGTGATTTTTCTCTTCAGTTGTTTAAAGAAGGAACATGTTTTTAGCTTCAATGGCACAAATATATTTTTTTAATTATTCAAGATTAAGATGGTAAATTACTTAATTTAAGAAAATAAATCAGGAGCATTCTAAATGCTACTTTTAAATGCTCAAAAATAAAAAATTATTCTACAATCTACCTCAATGTACGAATATAAATATGTTTATGCTCTACAAAAATGCAAAAACCACAATTTTAATTGTATTTGAAAACTCTTATTTGCAAAATAACATGTGATGATGTTTCTAACTTCAATTACATATTTAATTCTCACTGCCTCAGTTGTTATGTCGAGTTGAGGTTTCTAAACCCTGACCTTCCACTGCAGCTGCCTCACTTTAAAAAGGGAACCTCAATGCCTTACCACCAACTCTCAAGTATCCTCACAAAACAATTCTAATCATTCTCTACTAGGAGATATGTAATCCACGGATTCCATGCCAACCACTGAGCCACACCAGAATTAAAATCCTAATATAGAGAATGTCATCAAACACACATCTCTATGGGGCTCCTTTGTATGTTGAAGACCAACTAGTTTAACAATGACAGCAAAACATAAAGCATGTTGTTAGAAGGTACATGGACACTTGAGATTCAGAAGTGGCACTACAGGTTGAAAAATAAGTTAATCAAGTTAAAGAATCCTTCTTTATTATATCCTAGTGGAAATATTCATACTTTGCTCTTAAGAGCTTTAAGCTAGCCCACATGAACCATGGAACATCTAATACCCGTGGCTCTTACAAACATACACATGAAATTTTGTTGATATTCACTTACAAGGAAAGAAGTGTGATATTTGCTGAAACTGGTCCCAGATTTGGAATGGTCTCCAATTCATTGTTGTTCAGTTTCCTATAAATGTGAGAAAAGGTGGTGGGAGGCTAATTAGATCATCTGTAATTCAGATATGAAAACTTTATAAATTATTTAAAAATTCCTTCCGAGTTCAAAGTTTTAAATAATTTATTATAATCCAAATGTTTATACAGTGAAAAGGTAATATAGCTTATGCAAATCTCAAACAAAAAGTAACTAGGACTCACACTTCTCGAAGGCTTTGAAGGTGGTTCATGGAACTTGCCTTGATGGATGATAATCTGTTGTGACTTAGGTCCCTTTAAGAAAATGAAAATTATTAGTTTCTAAAAACCAAAACTGTGATCAACAACATGCAAGACAGAGTGGGCTTATGAACTAGTGGCACTATCAACCCGAGTGACAACTGAAGAAATAATTGTCCACTCTGGCCACAAACTAGATGGCACCCAAAACACCAAACTCAAAAATATAAACTCTAGAGGACAAAATTAGTTTAAGAACTGGCAGATTCAAATACTTTAAACCCACAAATGTTTTAAGAGATGTTTTTGGCACATGGTGAACAGATCTTTTGTGAACTGGTAGTTTTGCTTTACCCTCCCAAGTCCCCACTCCCAACTCGATATAGTGACATCATGGCTCATGAAAAATGGCTAATTAGGCAGGTTGCTGAAACTACAGCTTCTATGCAAACCTTTTTATTATCACAAAATTAAGTATCAATGTTTTTATTGCAGTCAGACAAAACAGAAATTGCTTTTCACCCCAAACTGTTTGTTTTGGTTAAGGCACTAAATTGTATTAAAATTTTGGGGTGTGTGTGTGTGTGTGTGTGTGTGTGTGTGTGTGTGTGCACGCACGCCTGTGTGTTAAAAGGGTACAAAACCACCTGAACCCTCTGCTTTCTGGAGTTCCCCAAATCTAAATATCTGGTAATTTAACATATGATTTAAACCACATTGACCATCTTTTAACAAAGTTAAGCAGACTGTACAAGCACCTGTGGATAGATTCAATCACTAAAATGAATGTGTTTCTCACTCAAACTTAGTGTTTCCCAGTCTAACTTAGTAACAATTTCACAGAATATCAATCCTAATATAAAAACAACAAATTCCTACATACATGATGGTCCAAGGAATTCATCTTGTCACTTAGATTCAAAATTCGAAACGAAATCTGGCAAATTGCTTGACTGCAGTCCCTGTATGTTCCAACAATACACTGACTATGTGCCTTCAAAATGGTGTAATGAAAATAAAATGGCTGAGCTGATACCGCAAATGGGGCTGATACTGCAGTATGGCTTACAAGGGGCCCACTCTAAGAGGTAAATTGGCTCTTCCTAAATTAATTCTTTGTGTTTAAAATTTAAGATTTTTTAAATAAGGAAAGTTTTCCAACAACTAAAGTCCACTGAACAAAAAGCATGAACTATGTTACATGCATAAGTATGTTCTCCCAAAATAAATAACTAAAAACAGAGAGAAGAAAAGTGTTACTCGGTGCCTAGTTAACAATTAGAAATCAGAGATCCTTTCACAGTCTCCAAGTTTTTATTTTGAGAAACCCTGGATTTCTCTATTTCACCTTTAAAAGAAAAAAAAAAACTGCAAAGGTTTTATTCCAAGTATGTTTGCCTAAAGACCTACCAGACAGTAACAGACATGAGTAGATTTGTTCTGGTAGAGTTATAACATGAAAAAAAAAAAAAAAGAATCTGGCACAGTCTTTAAACTATAAAAATCCTGCAATTACAACCACTGCTGTGCATGCTCACCACCGGCTGGAGCCAGACACTTTCCCTCACAGTCCGGCCCAAGTCCATCTGGAGTTCATCAAGGAAACCGTGAGCCTAACAACTCACGTTAGGATTCAAACAAAACCTGTGTGCTTTTAGCACCCCAGACAGTCCCAGATTTCCCACATGGCTTAAAAAACAACCAAGGAAAGGAGTCCTTCACCTGGGAGGCAGCCAGAATCCTCAGAGAGTCTCATTTGAACTGACATAACTCAGGAACATTGAACCTGCATTCCCCCTTTGTTTCCCAGTTTTAAAAGCAAAGGGGGAACCAATCTGGCATTTACATTTAATACAGGTGATTTTTCCTTTTAATTAAAAAAACTGAAACCACACTCTCCACTTCATTGTTAGGATTATTCCACAGGGCAATCCTGTGAGAAATGAGATTGAGTGCTTAACTTTTTTCTACCAGTAATGGGATGAGATCCTCAAACAAAAGACCTTTAAAATGAGAAACTACCTTCAGAGACCAGGGCACATGCAGGGAACCACTCATTTCTGATCCAGAAGCAGGAGCTGGCAAACTTAAATATTTCAGTTATTGCAACACACTTGCATGCTTGAGTTTTGTGTGCTATTAAAACCACATTATATGTGGGAGAAGAAAAAAATCGCCCTGTAAGTGACTTTTACTGCTAAATACTTAAAGCCATGAAACTTTTAATGTACCTAAATTTAGATTTAATATAGTTTACATTTCAGCAATGATTACTTTCCAGTTAAAGGATGTCACATTTTCCTAAATCTTCCTTACATTGTTTTTATGGCTACATCACTCAGGAGAGATTCACAATTGTACAATTATTGTGTTTTGTTAAACTCAGAACATAAAGCATTCAAAGAGGAGGGTAGATTCGTCGTTTTTAGAATTCCACTAATGACCATCTTCCCCAATTTAAAAAAAAAAAAAATGTTGTAGTGAAGTTAACAAATGGGAAAGGTGGTATGGGAGAGAAGTGTTAACTATTTTCCCAGAACCAAATCCTCAAAACTCAAACTCTTTCTACAAGACAGAAGATTCTCTTCCTGCATATTAGCAAGCAAATAAATATATATGAAAATAATTAATTTACAACATGTGGTTCCAGCTCTCATTTTCTTCCTTTTAGCATTTAGGAATCTGACTTCTAAGTCAAATTTTAAAATGCAAATACAGCAGAGCTTCTTAATCAATCCCACTGGGCCTGCAGAGCTGCTAATTCAGCAGAAATCTGGAAAGCTGAAAAACAAAAAGCCAGGCTGTAGCTGTTTTAAGACACTGATCCAAAGTGACTCATAAATCAGCCGGCTATGTTCGAGTTTTAGTCTGGAAAATATAGAAAAACAGCTGTGAAAACCATAAGGACTATTACCTCTACCCCACCCCCAATTCTGGTATGGACCAGAAGATTTATAACAGGCCAACACTCAAGGAGCCACTCCAGCAGAATCTACCTTTCTGGCTTTTGCCTGATCCCTGGTGCTAACCCAAACTTTTCTACGAGATAAAATAAATAATTCTGACATTTCAGTGGGAAAGTAGTAATACTTGGAAGCTCTCATCAGCAATTTTTCCCTCTTTTGGTTAAATAACATTCAAACAAGAAGCTTTCTTTAGGTTCAGAATTCTGTTAAGCACAAACTCCTGAGCAAGGCTCCAAAGAGTTACTGTTTTAACAGCCACTTTCATTAAAGTATTTATTAGGGGTTACTTTTTGAAAGTAGAACTAAGTGCAGTACTATTATTGTGTAACTCAAACTATTCAACTGAATAGTTGGAATTTCAACTGATTCAAGTGGGGAAAATACATACTCACATATACATGAAACAAAAAATAGACACTGTGCTTTTTCTGAACAATGCTTTCATAAGCTAGTCCCAAGGCAAACTTTTACTATTTCAATTGCCTAAGGGAAGGTAAAACATGTTGAATATCTTTTTTCTACTTATTTCCATAATCTATTTAAGAGCTTTTTCAATCATGTGAAAATTAAGTAGCATCTTCTTACACCTCCTATTCCAATATGCCAAATAACAGAGAAGGTAAAACTAATTTCCACATTTGTTTGTTTTTTTCTTCTTTCAAAGGTGAAGAAGACAGCTGCAGAGCTTTAGGCACAAACAAAAGAAACATTTACAATAAAGAACTTCAACCACATGGTTTGGTGACACCTACAAAGATGGTTAGAAGTCACAAAAGTACAAGAATGACAGGGCTGTTCAATGAGTGATCACAGCAGGGCGTCTGACAACAGACCAAGTGCTTATTTATACAAGTGGAACTTATTTTCACATACATTTAAGGAATGTGGACTTGTATTGAGACAATTTACTGCTGGCGGAAATGTAATTAAAGACTGTGCTAACCAAATAAACTGTAATTTGTTTTTAGTGTGCCACCAAATTATCTGCAAAACAAAATCCTAATTAGGTCAGCTACTTTTAAGACAATGTTTAAATAGGTATCGAACTCCTTTTGGTTCAACTCAACTTCTAATCAAAGGCAAGGAGACACTTTATTTCTTTAGTGACATCTAAATTCACAAAAAGTATGCTGCACATTGGCATGATCCAAGAGCCCACTTGTCCTTGAAAAACTACTGAATACAGTTAGATCTGATGCTGAATCCAAGCATTTCTAAACATTCTAGGAAGCACTATCTTCATTTTCTTTCTAGTCCCTCTATTATTCATAGGTGTTCACCTCTCCAGTCATTCAAATGTTCAGTTCCATATGTTGTCAATAGAGCCATTCACATTTCATGAATGCAGCAGCATGACCTCCACAAGAGGCAATTGAATGGAATTAGCCACAACTAATTGAAAGTCTTTCCTGCTTTGGGTTAAGGCCCTTATCTCCTTCTTCACTTGTAATAAAAACTACTAAGTAAGACATCCCATGATAAGCGATTAAATACCAACTCAACACTCCTTAAATTTCGTATTAAATTAAGGTTTATTCAACAATTCTAAAATTCTAAATACAAATAAAGGAATTTAGATTAGCACAATGATGTAAAAACACAATTTCTTAAACCACCTAACTAAACCTTCAACCAATTATTACAATGACAGGACAGTCTGCTACAATTGTTTAAGAACCGAAATTTCCATGGCAATTTTGCTAGGCCCAAATCTAAGATTATAAAGAGTCTAAGATATTCTTTCTTTTAAACAAGATAACGATTTTTAAAAATAAATAAATAAGTTTTTTTGGGGGAGGGGGGTTGATACATTTTACAGAACTCTTAATTTTAACAAAACTGGGGACTGGGAGAAACAAAGGGTTAACGTTTACAAAGGACCAGTATTTCCAACTAAATTTCATTTTCTTCCTTCTTCTTCCGTGCAGTTGGCAGTGATTTCCGATTTTCAGACTTCACAGCGAAAATACAAAAACTTGCATAAGAGCACACTGCATTTCTCCCCTAAATCGGCTGTGAGAGACCACAGAAATCACGTCCTTGGTTCTGAAAAATCTAGTGTCTTCCTTTCCACATCTCCTGATCAATCTTACCACCCAACTTCTTAGCGAAAGGAGAACGGGTCACTGTGTGGCCCAGAAGGTAAACTCACAGCTAGCTAATGCGAAATTACACATGGGGTAAGTCTGCCATAGCTTGAGCAGTGACTTGAGGGGGCTTCCCAAGTCAAAGAAGTAAGTGAAATTACTAGTTGGAAATAGAAACAGGGACAGAACCAGTCAGAAGGTAAAGCTGGGCCACTCTCCCACACAAACTCGGAGGAAAAACTGCAAAACTCCGGTCATCCATGTAGATTGTCACCTCTCCCTCCTGGGCCTGGACAGGAGCTCCTAGAAGTCCAGCTCGGGCAATTGCCCGAGTCCCCTCCCCACCTCCGCCAGCCGCCGGGTGGGGCGCCCCAAGCGCCCACCTGCGCAGCACTCAGGAAGGAGACTGAGGCCCCACAGCTCCTTTTCCACCCCCACCAAGCGCCGCTAGTGGCCTGGGCCAGTAAGAGCAGCCCTGGAAGAGGGCGCAACCAGGCCCTGACTGTCTCCCGCTTTTCCGCAATCGAGCGGTCCGATCCCCTCCGTCCGCGGGAAGAATACTTACAGCCGAGTGACCCAGGACGGGAGTGGCTCGGGAAGACTAGCCAGCCGCTGGCGACTGCAGTCCAGCAGCTCCCCGAGGCAGCGGCAGGGAGCTGGACACGGGTGCTCGGCGGCAACCTCCGAGGGCTGCCCGAGTGCACCGCGGCCGCCAAGAAGACTGCCTTCGCCCGGGCTCCCGCGGCCCAGCGCCGCGCACAACAGCAGTCCCAGCGCCGCCGCGGGCGCACGAAGCTTCGGCGCGCACATCGTGGTCCCGAGGCCTCTAGCTCGGCCCGGCGCTCCGCAGCCGGCGCGAACTCGGGCTCGGTTACAAACTTCCAGCCACGAGTGAACGCCCTGATGCCAGCCGCGTGCTCCTCTCTCGAGCTCCCAGATAAACTTCTTTTACTCCTAGCACCAAAGCCCTCTCATGCCCCGGAGCAGCAGGACAGAAACAGAAAAGTACCGCCAAATTGTGGCAGAGTTGCAGCCCGAGCAGCGTCCGCAAGCTTGCCCGCAAAGAAACTTTTTCGCCTCCTCCCAGCGGCGAAGCACGAAGTCCCAGAACTGCGGAGCATCGAGGCGGGGCGGGGCGGGTAAGGCCCGCGTGCGCCCATTGGCCCGCCAGGCCGCGGGCGACCCCGAGGCCACGTGACAATAACAAGGCTCCAGCCGGGGGCCGGACTCAGGAGAAAGTGGAGCCGAGATTGTAGGAAATTTGGTGTTACATTTTCCAGCCTCTCCAGCCAGAAGTCTCCACTACGTCCTGGGAACCATATATCAAATGGAGTTGAAGGGCTTAAAGGGAGTGCGCAAACAAGTGAGCAAAAACTAGGCTAGTTCGCAGAGTTGGAGGTATTGAGGGAAAGTTCTGAGAGTAAACTTCATTTTGTTATCAAGAAACTCTTCAATTCCAAATTAAAGAAATGTATAAGTTATCCTACCATTCACAAATAAAACAATGATCTTGAAGAAAATTAAGTTCTTCTAATTTTAATACCGATTTTTTTTCACCCCTGCATTGGAACCAAATGTAAAAAGAATTTTAAAAAATGTGAAAGTTGTGGTTTTGGAAATGGTATATTGAATTACAAATAGCCACCCTCAGTGCTCTGGATGGAGCTGGGGGAAATGCTCTTCTAATAAACCTGTGATGACAATCATAGATTTCAGGCAATAGCCAGGAATAATAAAATAATCACAGTAATACTTACTAGGACCTTGGAGGAAAGACTTAATATATGCATCTTAGTCTACCTGGTCTTTGAGTGGTGACAAATCTTGATTGAGAATGCTACCAGGCTAAAAGTACTTGCCTGCCTTTGACGGGTAGAGCTGAATAGGATGAATTCAGGCATTCAAACTACCTAGTGAATTCAGCCCTGACTTAATCTTTCAGGTGACTAGAACCACAGGGTGTTGAAACTGATGGAGACCTTGGAGATCATCTGCTAACCCTTCCTTCTCTGGGCAACATAATAGAACCAGAGGAGGTTACTAATTTGTTTGTGGCAAAAGAAAAAAATTGGAAGCTTATTTTAAGCTTCTGACCAAGGATGTCTGTCCTTGGGACTGTTTAAAGGCTGCTGTTGAGAGATTGCTTATGGAGTTGAGACTTTAACCCCCACTCTAGTATCCACTGATTTCCATTGTAACAAATCACTGTATAAGTAATTCCATTCAGGAAAAGGAAAAGACTTGCTTTGAAGTTGACACACCTTATTTTAGATAAGATAGCTGGTCCTTTTCTTTACAACTACCACTAGTATCAAACCCACCACCTTTTTTGATAATGTACAAATATGATACACTTATGACAGTATATCAGTTTTTATTTATAATTTTGCATGCTTTGAAGTGGACAGGATGAATGGTAGTCACACTACGCACTTTTCAGCTCAGTATTACTCACTTATTTCACATAAGGGAAGTCAGCCATAGTGCGTTGGAGGCTTTTTAAAAAAGATGTCATTATACACATGTCATTATGCCATCATGTGTAAGCATTAGTATGATGAGTTACTCCTGAGACATCACTCACATGACATAGGTAATCAGAAATTTTCCACCATTTGGCTCATTTTCTTCTCCTATTCTACATTCTTATATATAATTTCATCCTCTTCCATCAATCAAACTCACATTTATACATTGCTATTTACAACATCCATATTTCCCATCCAGATCTTTTCTCCTAAAGAAAATTCTTTTTGTATATGTATTCAACTACCCACAGGTCATCTCAAACTGGATGCTCAAATATGGCATGTGTAGAATTATATTCTACCACCATGAAACTTACTCCTTTTTCTCCTGTCTCGAAGAATGATACCTCACTTTATCCAGATGACTGTCCCCCAAACCTAAGAGTCACCCTTGTCTCTTTATCACCACCTCCATATCCAATCAATTAGCAAGTCCTATTGAAACTAGCTCCTAAATGTATCCTGTCTCTATCTCCACAGACATTATGCAAATTAAGGCCTCCATCAGCCCTTGCTTCTACTACTGCCACAGCCTCCTTCCTATCTGGCATTCCAGCCCTTTCTCCACAATGCAGTCAAGTGATATTCGTAAAGTTCAAATCTGAGCCTGTGACTCAACTGCCTAATTCCTTTCACCCATTCCCATTGTCCTGGGAGTAAAGTTCAAATTCTTCAGAGTAATGTAGGCAGCTTTTTGTTGTATTTGGCCTCTACTTACCTCTTTAAACTCATTGTATTTAAATCATTTAGAAACTATTCTAGAAACTACTCTAGAAACTACTTGCTGCTCTCTGCCCAGTGGTGTCCTTTGTTCAGATCACTGTCTCTCTTCTGCTTGATTCAACACTTCTACTTGAGCATCCTTTCTTTGGAAAGATGTCCCTAAGTCTTGCTTCACCATCCCTCCAGTGCACTGGGAGTGCATCTAGAATTCACTGGATTTTGTTTCTCAATCAGTATATTGAGAATACAATAAAAACTATTTTATTTGACTTCCAATTTTCATTTCACTGGATTAGCTGTCACCCTCTGTTCCCACTGTAAGGCCTGCTGACTGATGGCTATGACTTGCTGAAATCTAGAGGCAATCAGCCCCTCCCTGGTCCACCCTTACGTGTATGCACCTACCAGTCAAGTGCTGAGCTACAGTAGTTCCAGACTGGTTTATATCTATAATTACACAATTAAACTAAATATTGTGTAAACCAAATATGAGCTCAACAAGAAAATAACTTCATTTGTATGATAATGAATTTGAAGATTGAGTAATAACCTTTAAAGGTAATCACTAAAACAACACTATCAAATTAAATGAGGGCAAAACAATGGTAACAATAAAAGTGAGGTCTCAGTCCACTTTGTGCTGATATAATAGAACACCTGCAGCTAGAGAACTTATAATGAACAGAGATTTAGTTCTTACAGTTCTGAAGGCTGGGAAGTCCAAGGTCAAGGGACCCACATCTGCTGCATCATACCATGGCAGAAGGCATCACCTGGGTGGAGAGAGAAAGGGGGTGGAACTTAATTCTTTTATCAGGACCAGATTCCTACAATAACTAACCCATTCCTGCAATAATGACATTAATCACCCCTTAAAGATCCTGCCTCTCAATGTGGTTGCACTGAGGATTAAACATGCAATACATGAAGTTGGAGAGAGAATATATATATATATATATATATATATATATATATATATATATATATATATAAAGAATTCTTCACACAGACTGCTTTACAAGAATCTTAGATTGTTCTACTTGAAAGTAACTGGGGTTCATCAACAAACAATGCTTTGTGACTGTGGCTTATGCTTACCCAGAAGTTCATGTTGTTATTGAGAAAGTAAAAGGGAATGACGTGGCAGGATAAAACACTAAATGTGACTATTCTCCTTCTCGATACGTTCTTAACCTTGTAGTCAATAGAAAGAGGAGCTATCCTATGTGGAAATGGTAAATCACGATAATATTTTCACAGACTTTCTAAATCCTTCATGAACCAAAGCACAGAGAGCAGTTCTACTGGGTATGTATATATTTGGGTAGATGAGGACTGAATAGCTTAATTTTGAGGCCCCTTAAAGCCTTATGCTGATTCCTTTAGAGTGTATAAAACACAGAAATGAAGGTGGTGTTCCAGGAAAGATAGTCTGAGACAGAGGAAAAAAGCTCTATGATTTTTTTAAAAATATGTTTCCCCAAATTCACATGTTGGACCCTTTACCCCAATGCAACAGTGTTGAGAGGTGAGACCTTTAAGAGGTGATGAAATCATGGAGGATCTGCTTTCCTAAATGGATTAATGCCAATATGACAGGAGTGGGTTTGTTATAAAAGTTTGGTCCCATTCCTCTTTTCTCTTTCACTTTTACTTTTCCTGCTTCTATTAAGGATGATGCAGTAAGAAGACCTTCACCAGATATAGGCCCCTTGACTTGGACTTCCCAGAAGTCCAGACAGAGCACATCTCTGTTATTTATAAATTACCTAGTCTCAGATATTCTGTGAAAACAGCATAAAATGAATTAAAACAGAAAATGAGCATAAAATTATGATTCTTTCCCAAACTTTATCAGTAAATAACAGGCTTAGTGTAGTATTGTTGATCCTCTGATGATATATATATTTTTTGTGCACACACACATATACGTACACACACACAACTGGTACAGCGTTCGATTCTCAGTTTTTGTGGCTAATGTCTCATGAATAAAGATTTATTGTGAGGTAGGATAATTCATTTTGACTGATGGTCATTTAACATTTCAATTAAAATGAGATAAAGTGTTGGATTTCCCCACTCCTTCAAAGGTTTACAGTGGTTAACCTGGTAGGCGAAAATGGACTTTCACCATTGTAAAGTGCCTAAATGATAACAGTTTCTCACTTATAACTTTGTTCTGGTGAATGAAAAGTACCATTCAATTTCAAAACAGCCTCCTACCATCCATTCTGTGGTTAATATAGCCCAACCCCTGTGCTCTTTTTAGTTTTCCTGTTTTTTGTTTTTTTTTTTTTTTTCCCCCTGCCCCTGGCAAGTGTGAGACTTTCTTATCTTGAGTGCTGGCAAGGCCAATGACTCACAGATAAAAAGTAATAGAGGTGCTAAGCTGTCAGTTTTAACATCCAAGGACAAGAATGAAAGCTAAACACTCAGTACTTGCTTTATCATTACAATGAATGACACAGTTTGTGTACCCACGAACTGTGAAAAGGGGAAAGAGATAAGGCGAAGGAGGAAGAAAAGCACAAAAATCCCCAGATAATGATGCCAAAAGCAACTGTGGCTGTACTCTGTAACCTAACCAGATCTTTTCCCATTCATTAAGGCATTTTAGAAGATTTAGATAACCCCCTTTCTCACACTCAGACACACACACAAAATGCAGACTTTCACACAGACAGCAGGAGAGCAGAATCTTACTTTACAAAATCCCTCCTATGAGCAGGTCTTTACTCCTTAGAAAATAGAAAAATGAAGATAACCACCTATCTGTTTCTCTCAAACTTACCAGCTGTGCAATATTACTTGAACTGAAAACAAACACTATTATCTGAACGTTCAGTTAACCATGTATCAAATATATGCTATTTCACATTTCACTCAATTGTCAAGTCACCCTTTAGGAACATGTGCTCCTATGTAAACTCATACTGTGAATAAAAATTGCAACCATGGTGTCACCTCAGCGTAGCCTGAACCTGTGAGGATGGGCAGGGGATAGCTGAAGGTAAAGGGGGTCTTTGAACTCCTTTATATTCTCCTCAATGAAGGATATCCTTCTCCAGCAATTGACCCTTTCAGTGGGCTCCAGTTTCTCTTTTTCTGTGAGGACCTCAGGATTCTTTCACTTCTTCCAACCCTTGCTTCGCTTATTTATTTGTTTGTTTTCTGTAGCTGACATCAATCCTAAACCTCCACAAAATCTCAACACATGTAAAATAGTCCACCCTATCAGGAATACCAATGCAAATTCTTGAGGAGAGTGGTCAGAAAGTGAAGGGCTGTGCCTTTGGCTCACTTGACAACACTATGCTTCATTTTCCTCATCTGGAAAATGGGGTGAAAAAATGATCCATTACTGCCCAGTCATATTTTGTACTTGCAAAATCTCAAATAGATTCTAGTTTCTACTTAATTTCCAAATTCCATTTTTTTTTTCATTACTCAGAGACCTGGTAACTTAGCAAGAGGAACATTTTGTTGTGGATAGAAACATTGTTATTTACCAATGAAGATGTTGAAATTCAGTAAACCTCAACTATTAAATAACATTTAATTTAAAATGGAAAACAGCAAAGTATTTTAAAATGTTCATTTAAGATTCTAAATCTGTTATGAGAGCATGCTGTGCATATTCTAAGATTTTTTAGTGGGCATTTTATTAAGCCATTTCAAGAAGTTTGGTGTAACTATTTGTTATGGTTTATGCCATGAAGTCAAAAAGAATCATTAGGCAAATTTATTAAGAATATTCATATATCCTTCCTGTTCCTCCTGGGAACTTTTCTGTAGAATGATTTTTTTTTTCTCACTTCTCAGATGAACACTTGACCTATGCACTATTCTAAGAATTGATTTGCATATCGAAACCATAAGAGTGCTCATAAATGAGTTCATTGTTTTTATTTACAATTTCTCTTACATGTTTTATATTTAACCAGGCCTATCAAATTACAAAGGTGACATTGTCCTGAATAGTCTCAGAATCAAGTTTCCTGCATTAAAAACTGCATTTCTATTCCTAAGTATACGGATTACTGCCAGACTACTGTGCTCAGAATATCATTCTATGTCTATCTTTTCAAATAGAGAAGTTATTTTGGTGGAATGCTGATGGTTTCAACATAAAGTTTTTGCTTCTGTACAAATACTTTCCTTCTAAAATCTTAAAATTTTAGCCCAAAGCTTTACGCACTTGTATGGCATTTATACATTTGGAGAAAAAGATTTCCACTGAAATACTGACATGGAGTACAAAGAAGCTCTAAAGGGCACCTTGCTCATCCATTTGCCCACAGGCACATCTGTGTCTGTGGCAGGCTGACTCCTCCAACCCTGTGGCAGTTCTTTCAGACTTGAACAACTTTATTCAGTCAGGGCATTCATCTTTACAGCCTGGTGTAAATGAATCCTTCCTGCTCTCTTGCTGCCATTTGAGCTGTTCTGTACCTCACCTCCCCTAGGGAAAATAGAAATTCATCAGCAATATCCCTGAACTTTCTCTTTGCAAATTAAATAATTGCAGTTCTTCTAAACACTTTCTCACAAACACCGCTTTCTCTCACATGCTCATTAGAATCAGAAATGTCTCTCTTCTGTTTGGGTGCCTTGTGGAGATGAGTATGTAGAAGTGGAGGTAAGAGATTCTTGAAACTCCTAAATGACAGTAGTCAGCATTTATCAAGTTCTTACTATTTATTCGTTAAATTTATTAGAAGTAAGCAAGAAAAGTTCCCACAGCACAGGAGGGGTCCCAAAGGGGGTACCATCTGTGGCACTTGGTCAAGAGGCTTTTATATTGTTTTGAAGAAGAATTTACCTTTCATTGGAGAGTTCCCCTTGATTGTTCCCTTTCTCTGACTCAATTGAAAGTGTACAATTTAAATTTCCTATTCCCATGGTTTAATGTGCTTGTTATCCTGTATTTGTCCTGTACTTGTTTCTTAAAACAAAAGAATTGCTTGGGTTCAAAACCACTCTTGGGATTAACTAATGTTAGGATAGTCAAGGAAACCTGGGGCAAAAACACAATGTGTGGGCATCCAAGCATGAATGGGCTCTTCCAGTCAGATAGCCAAAGACAAAAAGCATCCTCTAGCTTAGTGTTTTAATCTGAGGTGGTGAGATTCCCATTCACCAACGTCCGTCCAACGTCCGTATTTCCATCTCCCGCCTCATTACCAGATAAGAAAACTGAAATGGAGAAGCCAAGAATTTTGCCTGGGATTCAAATCCCTTACCCACCATGCCTCGAGGCTTTCCTCCAGAGTTAGAAGAAGCAAGATTTCCAATGTCTTTCTTAAGCTCAAGAGAAGTGGTTTATAGACAGCAGGTGGGAATCAATAAGGAAAGCATGGGACCTTGCCCAGTACTTCTTAAAGGTGGTAGATTGCAATACCTGTCTCTCCTTTCCTTTCCCCTTTCCCTCATTGATACAAGTTTAGGAAAAAATATTTGTCTTATGCAGACGGTTGAATCAATCCCTTTAGAGTTTGATTTGCAAAGGTTGATGTCCTTACCTGTGTATTAGCCTGGGACTTGTCAGGGCTCACACATCACTGTTTTCCTGAAGTTCTCCACCATTTCAATCCACTTCTGCTTCCAGGAGTGTTCCAAAAGGTATCACTGACACTTCAGAATCAATGTTCTAGAAAACTAAGTTTGACTTGCAGGAGAGCCTACGTGGTTGCTAATCACAAGAGGAAAAGGATGCAGAAAGGGAAATAGGCTTTAACTTTATTACAATTTGGTAGAGCTTTACCTCATTAGGGGATCACAACTGGGATGCACGTGACCCCAGAAGCCCAGAGAAATGAAATGTTAATGCTAGAGATCATATTTCAACTGTTAAGATACTTTACAGGTAATAACAGAATTTTCTTTCTTTTGGGTTACAGGACAATGCTAATTTTTATTCTTTTCCATCTTTTGTATACTATAAAAAGAAATTTAAAACAAAACAAAGCAAATGGTCTCGGATTGCCTAAGTTCTGTTTTCCCATTCAGCTTTTGTTTGAGGCTATCCTTCAAGTCCATTGCTTCAGGAACATGGAAGAGGCTTTTCTTAATGTGAAATTACTGTGAAACTAGACCTGATCACTCAGTGATGCTCCAGTTAGTCTTTCCTTAAATGCAAAGATCCAGGATAGGAGTGCAGTTCAGTGGTTGAACACTTGGCTAGCATGTGTGAGGCCCTGGGTTTGATCCCCAATACCACCCAAACAAACAAACAAAAACCCAATAAAACAATGATCCTATTCAAGTCATGAGATCAACTTTGTTTTAATCTGTATCTATTAAGCCATTCAGTGCAATGACAAATAATTTCTACTATGAATAATATACTAGATATTTTGAAAATAATACTGATAAAAACAGATCTATGTTTTCTAATATTATAAGAGAAAATGGTAGACACGTACACTCCCCCCGTGTTAAAAGTTTTCAGTTTACTTTTGAATTTTATTTTGTTTAAATGTTTATTATCATCTAATATTAAAATACTCATCTATGATTTGAATAAACAAAAGTGACTCATATAAAGGTATATGAATTTTTAAGATTTTTAAAAATGTTATTAAAAGTAATGATTATTTGAGCAGTTAGTCCCAGAAAATTAAGTTATTTAATGTAATGGAAATTTTTTGGTTTTGCTCTTATTTTTGTTTTGTAGTGCTGGGGATAGAACCCAGGGCTCCTTGAATGCTGTGTGTGTCATTTACAACTGAGCTTCATCTCCAGACATTAGTTAAGATATGGCAAACATATCTTAAATACAAGAATTTGAACAAAATCCTTATTTAGCCTAATGAAAGTATGCCATGGGAAATTAAGGGAGACAAGAATAATTAATTACATCAAATGTCAATGAGGCTGTCCCAAGAGGATTCAATAACATTAGTAGTTGCTGAACATTTGTGATTATACATTGAAATTGATATGCTTGAGAAGGAAACACTAAAATGTATTATATTTTTTTCCTGTAATTTTGGATCTTTTCCTACAGTGTTAATGAAAGTACATGATGAATGTCTCAAGGTGAGGATAGGATTCGCCATCTTGCTACTAATTATACTTGACTTCTTGTGATCCAAGACAAGAACAGTGGAAACAAAATTATGCATAATGTGAGCATACTGATTGCAGTTACAAAATCTCTTTTAAAAAGTTTTCGCTAGGTATTTTTTCAAAAATCTTGTTTTTAAAATAAAATCATTCAAATGTAGCATGCTTGCCTCCATTAAAAACAACTTAAATATCCTAAGGCAATCCATATTTGGTAACTATAGTTACATCTTTAAGATATATTTTATATTCGACTAGATCTGGATTAAGAGCTATCAGCTTCTTAAGACTCTAATATTTAGAATAATGAGAGGAAACTTAGGTTAGAGAATATTTATAATGTCTTTCATTTTTCATCATATTAAGTTGCAATACTTTATATTGACTGTGATTCCTCTGCAGTATAGAAGGCACAGGCACACATATAAAACTGAAGAATTCTAGATGATTGAGTATTTCCAATAGTGGTCAGTGTTACTCTAGCATCAGAGGTTTATATACATAAAAACTATTCAGCTCCATTCCAAGTTTGCGGAATCAGAAATTTCACAGATGGATTCTGGTGATGTGTATTTTAACATACCCTCCAAAGTTTGAAAATCTGCAAGATGCTACTCTGAAATTGTGAAGAACCATGTCTCCTATAACCATATACTCCTTCCTTTTGTTACTTTCCGTGGGTGATGGACCTCTTACCTGAGTTTTTGGAACCACTTTCTCTCCCACCCTGGTTCATGATAGAATATACACAAATCTTAAGGAATACAGATAAACATATTATAATTCTATCTTGAGTAATTATGGTACCCTGGCACCAATGAGAAAATTTGGAAAAGTAGAGGGCCAGTTTCCCATGTTTATATGAACAAGGAGAATACCTTCTCTGATTATGAAGCAACAGATACTCACATGATAAAAACACTATTTAAAAACTGCTGCTGTACAAACTAATTTGTAGAATCAGACAAGATATGAACTATCAGATAATAAATACACCAGGCCACATCATTCACTTATCTATGTGAATGGCAAAAAGAGAAGCACTTAGGTAAAAGTTATGAAAACTCTGGAGATCAGGAAATTCCTGTTTACATTTGTATTACAACACTTTGTGTGTGTGTGTGTGTGTGTGTGTGTGTGTGTGTGTGTTGATTTTTTTCCCAGTGATGTGAGCTCCTGGTGCCCTGAGGACAGGGACTGTCAGTATGTGAATACCCATGTCAAGAAGTAGCATTACCTTTCACACTTGTTTATCCAGTCTCCTAGTTTTCCTTGACTCCCTCCTTCCCTTGTAGTTTATAACCCTCCTCTCAAATGAGAAGTCCTATCAACTCCACTTTTAAAATATATGTTGATCCTGACTAATCCCAACACCTTGACTTCCACAACCCTATTCCAGCTACCATCTTTTTTCACCTTTTAATGAAAAGATTCTTGATCCATATCTAATGCCATTCTGGAATTCCCAGAGTTCTCCACAAAGCAGTCCACATGTTCTTTTTACACACAACCAAGCTTCCTCTACTCTCCTGCTCAAAATCTTCCCATGATTTCTGTCATTGGAATAAAATCCATAGATTGTATGCTATTCTACAAGATTCCTCAGGACTGTCCTACTCTCCCAACCTTACTTCACACCACTCTGTTTTGGTCCTGTATAGTTCTCTCTCTAATAATACCACTCTTGTTCTGCTTCTTTTTATTTCTAGAACATACCAAAGTTATTCTCATCTGAAAAAAGTTTTAATTGCTGTTCCTTCTGCCTAGATCATGATCCCCCATTACCTCCTACCTCATTCTCTCTCATTAAAGTCTTTGCTCCGATTTCACCTTCCAGGGAAACTTTTCCTACCAGATCCTCAGAATAGCTTTCTACCCCTCTTTGTTTCCAGACAATGTCTAGTCCTTACTTATTTTTCTGTGCTGAATAGTAACTACCTGAAATTACAATATGTCGCCTGGGTCCTCCCCCAGAATGTAAGTTTCCTAAGGGGAACTTGGTTCTGTCAGCTACTAAAACTCCATGCTCACAACATAGCTCAGCATTAAGTTCTCATCAGAACTTAATAGAACGTCTGAATCCCCAGAGCTGACACATAATTAGAGCTTTGTATATCTGTGTTGAATGTCTAAGTGAATGAGCAGCAAGTGGAAATTTCCTCTCTCTGGTTGCTACCCAGAATGTACTCCATGCAGATGGGCATCCTTGCCCTGCCCTCACCTGTGTTTATGACCGCAGTCTCCCATCAGAACAGATTAACGTTTGCCTGTTTGAATGAAGGAAGTCAAGGAGCAATCTAGTTCTTAATAACTGAAAAGCAATTGGAGGTTTATTTCATCCTGTGAAATGCTCAGAAAATTAATAGTGTGACATTCTGGTTATCACAAAGCAAGTTGACATCAGAGATAAACCAACAGAGAGCTAATAATGGGCATTTTCTACTTGTTTCTAACCCCATTGGCCTCTTCACCACTAAGAATCTAATACTTTGAAACAATCTCCCTACTTTGCTATTCTTCCCATTATAATTCCTCAGATTCCTAAGAGGCCCCATTTGGGTATTAGGCAATGGCTGTCTCACTCTCACATTTCTAAGCAGAAGTCCATGTCATAAAGCTCATGTACCTGAAAAAAACTAAGGAATTGCAAAGCAGTACTCTGGTCAAATGGACAAAGTGTCTCGAAAGTATCATCTGCCGTCAGAGGAGGAAAAGTACAGTGTCTAATGATATTATCCAAAATATTTTGGAAAGTGAGCTTAATGAAAATGTAAAGGAAATCATAGATAGCTTCACTCTACAGGCTCTCCCCAACCCCCACACCTTTGAATCAGTTGGAGAATAATTTCAATTTGTAGACAACTGCTTCCCACATGTGAATTAGAGTTAAATTATAACAGTGATGTCATTGATGTGGACTATAAAGTGCTGTGAATTTTAGTGATGGATATTTCACCACAGCTGTGAGCAATGTGTTTCATAAAGACTGGTCTAATTCTCCTGGGAGCCATATTAAAAACTTCACTCTCGAAACTATTTAGCAACATATTAATGCTTAAAAATGGATGCAAAGACACCCCACAAGGTCACTATTTTATGTATTTCCTAGTTAACAAGTTAAAACTAAGTTTTTGTAGTATTATGCACATTGTACATTAGGCAAAAGTCCAGTGTATGCTGTGTAAATAAGCAAGTCTACAAATTAAACTAAGAGGGTGATTGATTACTATAAGGGTATCTTTCTGTTTCTGAAATAAAAGTATGAGCTCATGATGAGCTTGAACTCTAAATGTTTGAAGAAAAATAACCTGGGTCAAAGGTACGATTTGATTTTTCTTAAAAAGCTTTAAGATTGCCTGCTCTTATTTTGGTTGGATTAAAACAAATCATTAGCATTACTGAAACCTGGGTCAGAGCTGGCCTGGTGGAGGAGGATGGCTGTGTGCCCAGCAGACCCACTCTGCAGGGGAACTGCCATGGTGGCCTTCTCCACAGGTGTCCTCCACCACTGAGCACAGTTTTCTCCCTGTGGGGTCTCCATGATTCACCAAAGAATTTTCACTGAAGGGAGAAATTTTCCCAGAAAAGGAATGCAACAATTGGCACCTTAAAACAAATGGTTATATTTGGCATGAAGTGAAATCATTTTTTATATTCTGAATCCTGTATGCCCCAGATCTGATGTGATGTGCTTCATAGCAAGTTGCCCAAGACATCTGTCTGAGTCCTTCCTGGCCCCATTTTGAAAAAAAAAAAAATGTTTATTCAAGTCATTGCAAAAGTAGAGCCTGGTTTAGGTTATATGGGGAGAAACCCACGATACTTTAAAGTCATCAGTGGATGTGAAGAATGCCTTTGTTCTGTGTTCCCTACTATTTATGAGCTCTGAAAATGCAGAAATTATTTCTAAATTGTTTAGTACATCCTACATGTTCAAGAACGGTGGGCCTACATGTTTGTAAAAAGTATGTAAAATATGTAAAAAATATGTAAAATATGTAAAAAAGTGAAAATTGAACATAATGCCAAATATCAGGTCTAAAGGGTGATATGTAGGTATGTTCAGAGAATTATGGTGATCCCTGAACCAGAAGAGTCATGCTGTTGAACACAGGACAGACAAGTATGGTGTTAGATGAAGAAGGTGGGCTCTGCTAGGATATTGGATGCTGTCCTCACAGCATGGAAACAAGGCTGGCCTAGGTGCCTGTGAACTCTGACAGCCATACCCGCGCCCCCTGCAATATGAATATATTCCCTCCGACTGTAAGTTCCACTTAGTAACACCTCACTCGCTGGCCAGTGCACTGTTTCCTGCAGAATCCTCTCATGTCCTCCTCCACTAAAATATACATAAATCTTAAGAGCATCATGGATCAGCCTCTAGGCCTGGAAGACAGAATGGTTTCCAAAGACACTTAATTTGCAATCAGGAAGTAGTTCAGACATCAGCTATTTTTGCTTAATTAAGAAAAAAACATCTTTGACAGCTACAAGTGGAAAGTTCTTGGGATGGGACAACCTTTAATAGCCCCAAAGTTGGCATGCTTCAGCAAAGATTCTGCCAGTTCTTAATTTTAAGCTAAGGCTCTATTTATGCAACATTTAAACAACTGATGAGTTCAGTGAAACTATCATCACAACTTAATTTGATGACATGTAAATGAAGAGACCTTTGATAACTAATTTACCTTCCAACTCCTTGTCATGATTTTGCAAAAGTGGGCAGACTTTTGTTTTATGCTGAGATTTATGACATCATGAAAGAGTTAAGGCTCAGTGACTCTAATTATGCTTGAATAATGGCATAAAACAATGTCTTATGTTAATAATAGTGGGAATATGAAGATTTGCTTTCAAACAACAGGACATTTTTGGCCTTAGTTTTAGTGACATTTATCACAGGCAAGTAAATGCTCAACTGTACTTTTAATTAGGCTTTTGTTTTAGGATCAGAAAAGTGATGAGAAAACTACAGGATTCTCTCTCTCTCTCTCTCTGTCTCTCTCTCTGTCTCTCTCTCTCTCTCTCTCTCTCTCTCTCTCTCCATGGTACTAATATTTTTCCTCCAATCTATTCTTTACTACTAAGGAAATCTTCCTAAATATTATTTCATAGTATAATTTTTCTTCTCAAAAGATCATCAATGTTATACATGTGTGCAAATCTCACTATACCCCATCTAAGTGGACCTATTAAAAATGATAACATATATGCATACCTAAGTTCTGCTCCACAGCGGTAAAGTGGAAGGTTTGACAGCATTTTGAAGATTCTTGTTTCCCACTTGTATTTTCTTATTTTCTAAAATATGCTTTACCTCTGTAAAATTTTTTTAAATTTATTTTTAAAGTTTCAAATAATGTCCACATCCTGCTTTCTAGACCCAATTTGCAGCATCATGTGCACATCTACTGAAATAAACACAAAAGAGAGAAGAAATAAAATAAAATTTTATTGTGGAAATTCCCCCCCAAAATTGAACACCACTTTTATGTGAAACTGTGACAGCCATACCCCCGCCCTCCTGCAACATGAATATATTTCCTCCGATTGTAAGTCCCACTTAGTAACACTCACTGGAACCATGTGCCTGGCACCATGCAAATAGCAGCTGCCTACAACTTGAAAAGAGGCAGATGAGCACTTGGGTTCAAATTCTAATTGGTTTTTGGCCACATTTGAATGTTTCTAAGGTCCAGTTTTCAATCTGTAAAATGGGTGTAATGATATCTATCTCAGACAGTTTTTAATGTGACTGTGGGGACAGTTTCATATTTTTAGTGTGCTTATAATATTGCTTAGCATACATAGTGACAGGCAACAAATAAGGAATGATTTAACAGAATTTGGAGCAATTGGGTCTTAAAAAAATAACTAAGCTTTTTTTTTTTTTCTTTTCTCTCTCTCATACATTATCTTGGTCAGTTTACAATGTTTTTTTGCAAATGGAACTATGGTCTACCTGATCTTTCTGCTTTGCTTTGCTGGTATTACTTTTCCTTTGTCGTTTTAAAGAAACACTGGATTTAGAATTTATTTCAGCTCCTGTTTTAATAATATGCTTTTCTCTCAATTACTGTTGAAAGGACAAAGTCCTGATTTTAGAGAACAGTTCTCCCACTTCCCTGACTTTGGTGCATATCTTTAGAAAGAATAAAAACTGAATGCATGAACCTTACTTCTAGCCATTCTCAAGTGAAAAATTGGGTGTATATATCTTTAATTTCTGACTCTTTTGTGTGTGTGTGTGTGTGGGAAACACAGATGGAAAGAAAATAAAGAGAGACTGAAAGAGAGGAAGTCAAAATTGAGAGCCCTTGCTAAAGAAGGAAGGATATCCCTGTTTAGGTGAATAATTTAAATAAACTGCCTTATCAGCTCAAAGCTTAAATTGAGTTGATAATGGTTGAATTTCCTGCATGGCTTTTTATAGAGTACATTCAACCTTCAAAGTTTAAAACTTTTTGCTCATTTAATAGAAAGAACGATAAAGTCATACCTTTACTGTATGAACGGGGATTATTTCAGGATTTTAAGATGTGGATTGCCTTGGGAGAAAAACACAGTCTTCAAGGTGAAACTTGAAATATTTCCTTTAAATAATTAATTATATTTTATAGACATCTATTTCAGTTTTACTTGACTTTTGAAATCTATTGTTAGGTGCTTGGGGCTATACACAGTTACTGTAAGAAATTAACTTCAGATATATTTTCAAGAAAAATTTTAAAAACAAAAATAGAAAATTTTCTATGAGAACTTAAAAGTCTCAGAGAATCTGTTAATTTTCATATTTGTAATATTTTAATAGTTATGAATCACCAAACTAAAATATACATAGTGCTTTAGCTGCAAGTAGTTTTATTTTGTTTTACATAATATGAAAAGTTATTTTTTTTTCTAGAAACATAGTCTTTTCCATATTTTAGCCGGGGGAGTAGTCTGGTCACTTCTAATTAAAGTTTCTTTCATTCACTTGATCATCTTCTGTAAGTTTTCAGAAGTCAACCTAAGTAATCAATGAGAAAAAGGAAAGACCAAATATAGACACATGAAATATGAGAGTTATTCTTGCCACAGAGTGCATTTATTAGAAAAACTTAACAATAGCATTTTAACTCTTCCTTCAAAATTAGGAGAAAATAAGTGGTAACCAAAGCCATAAGATTAAAAGTATGAATAAATTCAATTAAGAATTTAAAAATGTTTTTTCAATTTGGTAAACTTGAGTCAGTGTCATTCTTACAGCTTTTTAAACAACAACGACAACAGAAAAAGATTTTAATATATGTTTTGCTGTTTGAGAGTTGTATAGAAAGGGACAACCTCAGTGTCAGGTGGGATGTATATCATCCTAAAAATGAACGAAGTGGTGAGTGACGTGAGATATCAGGAACCATGGGCTGAGTTGTGATTCCTGTATTCAAACTCTTTACTTTTTCCCAATGGTGAAAGATGTGGGAATATGGTAGTTAGGAAAACCTGAGAGTGCATTAGTAACTAAAGCAGAAAATGGAGGTAGGCCCAGCCTTATTAACTCCACAGCAATAAGAACATAAATGACAGAGTCTAAACTTTACTCTCTTAAACAGATGAATGCTTATAATGGTCAATCTTTTTTTCTGTTTTTGCTCTATGCTAGATACTTGATGAAAAACTTTATATATCTTATATCATCTTTTTAAAAGAATTTTTATATATTTGTTTATTGGATCTTGCTAAGTTGCTGTGGTTGGCCTTTAACTTGTGATCCTTCTGCCTCAATCTTCAAAGATGCTGGCATTACAGGTGTGTACCATAATGCCTGGCATCATATCATTTCTTGATCCTTCCAATAACATTGCTGAGTAAGCATTATTATTATCACAATCTTATAGATGAGGACAGTTTCCTGAGCTGTCCTCATCTATAAGATTGTGATAATAATTGTGATGATAATTGGGCTCAGGGAGGCTGAAAATATTGGCCCCAAATCACAACCTAAGTAATTGAAGGAACTAAGTTTTGAACTTAGTTCTCTAATACAACAGCCCATATTTTAAAACTTTTACTGTGATTTTGGGGTGAAGGAAGACTTTTATCAACTCCCTAGTACAGGAATTTCTACTGAAAGACCAGGATTAAGTGATCACGTACGTAAATATAATAATATTTTCTGTTAAGTTGACCTAAGAATCTAATAACAATACCTACATCCTTGGGTAATCAGTGGCATGAAAGATCTGATAATAAGTGTTAGCTGTTATAATTTAGATAAATTGATGACAACATGTAAGCTAGATATTTCTTTACAAACATTTGTCAAGTTTCTAATTGCCTGTGTAGATTTAGCAAAGATATCAGAATAAAGGTGTTCCCAGAGAATTCATTTCAGGGAAGTCCTTAAATATGTGTGGAACATGCACTAGGTTAATTACTGAGGTCTATGTACCATCGTGGAGAAAAATAATGAAAATGTTAATTGGCATAAGTAGAATAAAAGTTGCATGTACATTACAGTTATGACTATATTTAAAAATGCAATTTTAAAATAATTAGAGAGCAGAATACTAACAAATGGTTGTATCATATTGGTGTGTGTTTTTTTCTTTCTGTAATTATAAGCTTTAAAAAGTGTAGTTGGGTTAGTTGTTTTTTTTAACCAGGAATCCCTGGTTAAACCCAGACATTCTTAACCACAGATCCACATCCCTTTTTATATATTTTACTAGAGACAGGGTCTCACTGAATTGCTTAGGGCCACACTAAGTTGCTGAGTCTGGCTTTGAACTCATGATCCTCCTGCCTTGGCCTCCAGAGTTGCTAGGATTAAAGCGTGTACCACTGCACCTGGTTTAGATTACTTTTATAATAGAAAAGAGGAAAAAAAAAACAAGAAAAGAAAAGCAAGAATTATTTGGAAGAGATAGTCCAGGCTTATAGCCTACCGGGCTTCTCATCCTGTGCATGTGGTTGATGATCAACTAGGAAAAACTGAAGATGATTTCAAGTTTTTCCAAAGAGTCACGTGTATTTTCCAATGTGAGAGAAGTAGGTTTGGTTCAGTTCAGACATGAGTTCAGTTTAGACATGGCCAAGGATTGCCATTAACCCAAGTACTGAATGTAGAAGGGAGGAGGGAACAAAGAGGAGAAGCATGGAGGAAATTTTTGAAGAAGAAAATCCGTTAAGTTTTTGATGCCAGGATTGTTATATGCTGAATCTTGGAGAAACAGCTGATAATTTGATGCTAATGTTGGGAACAGAAATTAGGGGCAGTGATCATTAGTAGAGGAACAATCTGCTGATACATAATGATTCCAACTCAGAGAGTGTGTGAAATCATACAGAAAAAAGAACCTAAACAGAAAACTGAGCCTTGGTAAGAAGCTGGAAAGAGTCCATGAGAGGGATGGACTTACTCAGGGTTGTGGGGACAGAGAGACCATGTCAAGAACTAAGGCTGCATTTTTTATGTGAGTGAGTGAGCACATTAGGAATGGTTAGGCACTAAAAATTAAAAACCATTTAGGTGTAAAACTGAGTTTTAGGGATGAGGAAGAAAGGAAAAGAGGATGGCTTTCAGGTGATTACTGGTTCAAGTGACTGTGTGAATTTAGCTATCCCCAAGCCAATTGATAGAATAAAGAGAACAGACAGACTTAGGGGAAAAGCATGAGTCTAGATTTTGAGTCACAAGGGCCTGTGGTACATCCAGGGAGAAACAGCCAGTCAGCAGGTAGATATGATCGGAGCCTATGAGTGAGATCAGGGCCAGGAATAAAGATCAAAGTGGTGAAAACCCTGGCAGTGGGTGCAATCTTCCAGAAAGTGGGTCATACAGCAGAGATGGCTGGAACAAGGACTGACAGGTGGCCGCTGATTTGGCTATGGAGAAGGTAATTGATACTTTGGTAGGGAACAGGACAATTACAATTACAGTGGGTTGGTAAATAAAGAGAATTGATACTGGCAACAACAAATATAAACCTCTTTCTCAAGAACCTTGGCAGACTTGCAGTGTAGAGTCCTTTAGAGAAGGAAAGAGATTCATGGCATGTCTTTGGAATGTAGAGAAGGAGCCAGAAACGAAAGATGGTTGAAAATACCCAATTGGAGATAACAGATAATATAGGTCCTAGAGAAGGTGAAGGAGGACTGGAGTTTTCATAGAAAGAACAGGGATGCCTATTGTTCTGAGAAGACCACATCAAAGGGCTTTGCAAACACCCATCAAAGCGCTCTCTCTCTCTCTCTCTCTCTCTCCAAACTTAAATCCATGGTTTAACTAGTCTGGCAATGTTCCAAAAAAATAATTAGCGATCTTCAAATTAATAAGTCCTTACTGCTCTTCACCTTTGAGCTAGCTATTGGAGTCTCCACGTAAGGAGCAGCTCTATTACTAATCAATTCCTGAACTTCAGATTGTCTGCCCCTTTGACTTTGAATCACAGTCTGTTTTCTCTCAATCCTTTGGTAGTGGATACCATCTTAACTTTTGTCATAAGGCTTCTAAAGTGAATATTTCATGGGGCTTATATATTGTCCGATCACTCCACAATGTCCTACAAGTTTGGTAAAAAAAAAAAAAAAAAAAAAAAAAAAAAAAAAAAAAAAAAAAACAATCATCTAATTCTTTTTGTTGTTTTTGTGTTTTGGAAGAGAACGTAGGCAGGAATCCAGTTGTTTATCCTTAAGTCTTAAGGTAATAATAAATAAAAAAAAGCTAATTTCATTGACATATTTTTAAAGCATATATTACTTAGTTTGCACAAATTGCCCTGAATTGTCATTTTTGGGAATGAAGAAAAATACCTAAGACCTGGAGGGGTGAATACCATGTTCGAGTTCATAGAGCAGGTCAATAGCACAGCAGAAATTCAGAAACTGAAGTCCCTTTTTGAATATCTATAGTCATGTGGCATGCAGTTGACAATTCATAACAGATATGCATGCTTTTTTCTTTCTTTTGATTCTTTTTCTTTACATTTATACATAAACTTTGCTGTCTTTGGGCTCAAACAGGCTCATCCTCTTGTTACTGTGTATGATCCAATGTGGATCTGTTTGGAAGCTGTGACTACGTACATATATGACAGAATTTGGCTGCCAAATAAATGAAACGGTATTTCCGCTTGTATCATCTGTGATCCTGTAAACCAACTAAAATTGGTTTATTTTGTAATTATCCTTTTTGTCAAGAGAATTAGTTTGAAGGACTTCTTCAGCTTTAACATTGGCATAGTACAATGCACCATGTCCTGAATAATGCATATGTAATAAAGAATAAAATCAAACAGACCTATCTTAGAACTGGTATATTATTTGTCCCAGAAGTTGGTGGGTTCTAGTTTTATAGATTTAAATGTGAAACATATGAATGGAAAGATTCTTTTGAAATTGAGCCTTTAAGGTTTTCATAGAAGAGGAGATTCTGTATGTGTCAATTGAATTAAACATGACATGGGATTCCCAGGGTGGAAATTTGAGCTCTTCAGAGAGTGTTAGGTGGGTGGACTGAAGGGACAAATAAATCAGAGACTTGGAAAGCTTATAGGGCTTATCAAATCTTATTTACACTCTTGAGGGTGGCAGCTTGTAAAACAAATTAAGATGTGTCGCCGTTGGTATCTAACTCCCAGGATAGTTTTTGAATTTTCTTCTGTGGCAATAATCCTACATATTTAGTTTGGGTTGATGCCATTTTGGTTTAGAATTGGAAGTTCTTTCCAATATCATGGGCCTTTTCCTTGCATTTGAATAATATTTTCTGATGATAGAGGGAGCAGAACTAAATAAAACAAGCCAATGCTCTTGGCCGGTTGTTATATTTAAGGGTATTCCTTCAAAGACAAGACATAAATAAAGTATATCCATTAGGAAAGGGTTGGTCTGACTTTAGCAGTTATGTGGGCAAGAACAGACTTAAATTATAGCTCAGCAGTTGGGGAAACCCTTCTTATTCTAAGAAGTTGAAGTCACTCACTTACAAATAGCACCAGTGTTACAAGTTTGCCTGTGACATGTGTTCCCTATTTGCTGTGGATATCACTATAGTGCATACCCTACAGCATTTAACGGTTTTAAAATTGTCACATGATAGTTTTTTCATGTTTTCATCAGGTGATTTTATTTTTCATTGATTTTAAAAGTCTTACATACTTTTGTCTTAAGTTTATAAAAAACAGGAAAAAAAAGGTAAAAAAGAGAAACTACTAACTAGCTTCCATATTAAACCATAGATGTAACCACTATAAACATTTGAGATTTTTTCCCTCCTGGATTTAAAGAATGTTAATAATAATAGTGGTAGCAATTATATCCTGATAATATAATAACAGTAAATCAATAGCAGTACTTATAATAGTGGCTGATGCTTATTGAGAATTAAATACTACTCTCAGTGCTTTATAAAAATACCTTCATTTGATGCACACAAAAATATTATGGGGTAGGTAAGATTACTATTCCTAAATTACAGATGACTAAGACACAGAGAGTTTAAATAACTTGTCCAAGAACACACCAAGTAGGAAGTATTTAAATGTAAATTAAGGTTACTCTCTACACTGCCTCTTATACATGCTCATTTATATATAATTCAAATAATAGTTTAGAAACAATGTAACATTCTTCCTTTTCCATAAACTTATAACAATTCCCCACATTAATAATTTTTCATAAACGTAATTTAAATAGTCATCTCATTTTTCATTATGTGCTGTTTCCTATTCTAGGTAATTATTCCCTCTAGAATCTTTATAGGGTTTTGATATTATAATGATGAGCATAGGCTTATATAAATCTTAGTTTAACCTGAATATTTTCTTAGGATGGTTTTTCTAGAACTTGAATTATTGCTTGATATAATGACATTTTTTTTAAGGTCACACTTTTCTAAATTATAATGACTGCGTGTCAGTTAAAAAAAAATACCGCAGCTATACATAAACTTCAAATCTTCTTTAACAGTTCATGCATGGGAGTACCTGTGTCTTGGAAGCTTTTATGATGTGATGAGAGAGGGCAGCAGGCTCAGCCCTGGGGAAGCCTTTCTCTAACTCCAGCCTGACCTTTGCTAGTTAATAGGCCACAGCCTTATCTCTGTATGAAACTCCCGGAGCTAATCCATATGTGGAATGCCCATTGATTGTGACTAAGCTGTTTTCAGAGCAGCTTTTAGGGGAACACAGCAAGAAGAGAAATTAGGCCAAAGATTGCAAAGCATGTGCAGATGCTTAAAGGGCACAACATGAAATGTTTTTCATCACAATTCTTATAGACTTATTTGTAACACAAAAATAAAAGGGTAACATAAAATTCTGTTCCAAAGGAGCAATTATAAATATGGGGGTTTCAAGACGCCTTATAAAATAAATGTAGGATGAAGCAGAAGCCAAAACCCAGTGACCTGGATGCTCCTGAAATGATGGTAATGTGACTCAGTTGCTGAAAAGTCTTTGCTACTTTTAGTAACCCACTCAAGAAGCACTAAACTTCTCTCTTCCATCCTGGCCTAATCAATCCCACCCTCAAAACCTAGCCTTAGCTACTCTCCGTTGTGCTTGTGCTTTCTTCTCATCCTATGGTAGGTTCCCTGACAGTCTCTGTCTTATTTTCTGTCTTTCTTTGGATTCCAAAAGTTAGAAAACATATGTGTACACTTAACATATGTTCTAACATGTGTTTCTAACATACATTCTAACATATAGTCGACATATTTCTAACATGTATTTATGCATTTAAAAAATACATACTATCTCCATTAACCAATAAACCTGGTCCCAAGGTGAATGTAGCTCATTATTCAATGTCCCCTCTTTATTCCTTGTCTTCACTCAGTGTTTCCATGCTGTCCTCTGTCCCAGAGCAAGTTTTGCCACCTGGGTCCAAATGTGTCACAGCCATTTTCTGAGAAATGACAGCGGAGTAATAGAATGAGCAAACTCAAGCTAAATGAAAGGGCATGTTCCTGGCTCTAGAAAACGGGAAAATGAAAGCGGGGGATTAAATACAAAGTGATTACAATGAGAATACATAAATATATAATAGCATTTAGGATTGTCTAGGAGATTAAGTTTCTGTAGTTCTACCTTTTCTTAAATAACATTCAAATACCCCTTTTCCAATGCTCCCTCGGGGAAAGTAAAACCGTGTATAATATTACCTATTATAAAGGATCTATTGGTTCTTTATTCAAAGGCTTAGGTTTAAATTCTTGACTTTCAAGGAACATTGTAGAAAAAAACTCCCCCCCCCTTCTGTGAGTCTCTAAACACTGAACAACTGTGGGCTCCCAAATTTGGCTGTGTATTTGAATCCCGTAGGGAGATTTATAAAAATGCAATGGGGCCTGGGAATTTATATTTCTCAAAAGCTCTTCAATTGATTTTGATGCTCAGCCAGGTTTGTAGTCTGCTGCTAAAGCTGCTGCTTGGGCACTGGCTTAGTCAGTATCTGTGCCTTCAGTGGGTATTCAGTAAGTGGCTAACAGTTATTGTGCATGGACATTGTGACAATCACCATGACATTTTGTAGCCAAGGAAATTTGTCTGGGTTTGTGAGTGGCAGAAACTGACTTCAAAACAAGAGTCCAAGCCCTTGTCCTTGGGTAACCTCTCAAGATAATGTTGGTGATTCAGACACCAGAATGGTGAGGGCCAGTCGAAAGTTGAAAACTCACTCTTTTAACGTTCACATCTTACTTAGGTTTCTTCACCATAAATGGAAATAATATGTTTATATCTTTTTATTTATTTTTATTTTGAAATAATTTTATACTTAGAGTTGCAAAGTTAGTCCAGAGATGTCGCAACCCCTTGCCAGCAAGGGAAACACGACACAGGATTCTTCTTTCAGCAGTTTACTCAGGACCTTTGAATCATGAGAAAACAGGAACAAGAGAGGAAAGAGCGCGAGCGGTCGGTCTGCCCTAGCTTAAGTACCCAGCCTTGCCAATGAACTAGCACCACGTGGAAAAGTCTAATAGGTTCAGCGCAGCGGAAGCAGGCCAGAGCCCAGCCCACAGCCTTACAAGGAGTTGTTTACTTCTAACAACTCCAACCGCTGAGTCATCAGAAGCAGGAAGCCAGCGCCATTTTCAGGGTGCAGTCGCCGGCTCCCAACAGTTCCCCCTTTCTGTTTTACAAACAACAGGTAAAAGTAGAGGTCCTATCTCCATTGTGCAAAAGTGGCCATAAATAATGGCACACTCCTGAGGGGGCCCTCCCCAGGCGAGTCACCATTCCGACCGATGCCTTTTTCATGGAGGTGGGGCATCGACATCAAACCCACATGCAATAGGATATGCTTTTCTTGGGACTCAAACCTAGAGCTCCCAAGTGCAGTGCCTTGCCTCGCACCCTGTGCTGTGTCGATCACTTGAGCATGGCGAACCATGCTTGAGGGGACTGTCCTGCCTCTAAAGCGGCAAAGGCTTGTATAAGCATAAGATTCTGCACCCGCTGCCGCTTGCGCATACGAACCAGACACCACAGGCACAATCCAATGGCAAGTACCAGGACCACAGCCAGCGCACCCAATGCCTGCCCATTGCTTCAAGAAACTAAAAGACTTAAACAATCATGATATTACATCTTTCACGGGAGCAATATGGACTCGCACCTTATTTACTCTAACAATTTCTTGTAGTCCATCCATGGGCAATAAACACCCATGAGTGAGTACTTGACTCAAAATGTCCACTTGGTCTTGTAGTAGATCTACCTGCTGGTTTAGAAGCATAATGCCACGATGTAGATGTTGATTCATCATAGTCTGAGTCTCCATGGCTGTTGCAGCAGTACCCGAAAGCTTGTTCACAGCATCAGCAGTAAGCACAGCAGTAGCGAGTAATACCAAAGTCTCTTTTGTTTCTTTGCAATAATACAGGCAAATTATCATCATCAATAAACACAGGTAAAGGCAAGTAGGAGGGCACACGTACTACCATAACAGAGTCCTCCAAAGAGGCATTCCAGCATTGTATAAGTACTACGGGGCAACAATGCCGGTTGTTGAGGAATAGAAGTATTGGCTCTCAATACCTTAGCAGGAAAAACACCATTGATTACAGTAGCATTACCATTTGAGTCCCAGGAACCATCACTATCAAACCAGCCCAAAGATTGATTGGTTAACATAATACAAGGTATGGAATCAGAGTAATTAACATGTACAGAGAAACACAATGTGTCAAATAATGAAACAGTAGAAAAGTTATCAATAGCTGCTACAGTATCCATAGGCAAGGTCGACCAATCCATGGTGGCAGAGCCATCAGTAGTGAAGAAAAATGGAAGTACACCAGCCTGAGAAGTAACGGGCAATGAACATGGCCACGTCTCCACCACCGCCCAGAGGAGTCGTTCTGCAGTCCAGATGACCTCATGTCCGATCACCATCAGGAGAAGCATCAAGCACCCCATCTTCTTCATCTTCATTCTTCCTTCCTGACAGAGCTTGAGGTACTTTCCGCACGAGGCTCTCTGGCACCCACAATGGTTCCGTTCGGTCCTGTGGGAAAACACAGACAGAACCTCGTGCCCATGCCAGCACGGGATCAGGCCCATACCATTGTCCAGAAAGTACATCTTTCCACTTAACGTGCCCAAAATTCGGGGCAGAGGGCGAACAGTGCCTAGTTGCAGCAGAGCGCCCTTGGATGTCCAGATTCAAAAAATTAATAGTGAATAGAGCCAAGGAGAGGCGCTCTTTTGGGGTGTGGCCTAAGCCAATTCCCCCTTTTTGTTTTATTAACATCTCTTTTAGAGTCTTATGAGCGCACTCTACAATACCCTGACCTTGTGGATTGTAGGGTAAACCATGGACAAGCTGGATATCCATAAAGCGCTTCTGAAGTGCTCGTGCACTAATATGAAATTTACTATGAAAGTTTCTAGCTTGATCTAAGGAGGAAACAGAGAACACCCAAGAAGGACGAGTAGCAAGATCAACTTGGGCATTGCCAGCAGAAAGAGCACCCGGTAAACCTGTGTGGGCTCGAATATGCAAGGGGTAAAAACAGGCGGAGCGATTCCAAATCAATGTTTGAAGATGGAGAAAAAGGGAAGATATTACTCCTGATGTGTGTATGGGACCCACTGCTTCCAACACCTTTAAAGCTTGAACTACATAAACAGAATCTGAGATTAAATTAAAAGGAAACGGACATTGTTCAAATACTTTTATGACAATTTGCAGCTCCACCCATTGTGGATTGCCAGGAGCAAACTGATGTTGGATGGGAGGTTGATCATTTACCACATAGGCTCCAATACCAGTTTTAGATCCATCTGTAAAGATATTTGCAGCTCCTGGGATAGGCGTAGAAGAAGTGATTTTAGGGAAAATGATAGGATGTTCCTTAACAAATATAATAAGAGGATGTGAAGGATAGTGATTATCTATTTCTCCTGGAAAAGAGCATCGTAATATAGCCCAATTATCCAGGTTAGCACACAAAACTTGAATTTGTTGACACATATAAAGAACAATTACAGACATTGGAGAAAAACCAAAAAATTGTATACTTTGTTGTATCCCTAACATAGCTAAGGAAGCAACTGCATCAGGATAGTACTCAAGGGATTTTCCAGTGGATATACGTGGATGTATCCACAACAAAGGACCATCTTGCCACAAAACTCCAGTAGGTTGCCGTACAGTGGCGAGCACACATAATTGAAGAGGCTTATCCTCTTGAAGCCTGCAAAGGCTAGCATGTTGTATAGCCTTTTCCACTTTAAGCAACACTGACCTGGCTTCCTCAGTAAGATATCGAGGGGAAGTAAGATCTGAATCACCTTTAAGAATTTCATACAAGGGTTTTAATTCAACATTGGGAATATGCAAGCAACCCCTAATCCAATTTATGTCACCCAATAATTTCTGAAAATCATTTAACGTATGTAAATTATCAGTCCCAAGAGCTACCCCCTGGGGTGCAATAGCCTCACAAAAGACACCGGCACCAAGATAATCAATAGAGTCTCCTGTCTGCACTCCACCAGGTGAAATAAGCAAACCCTTCAATTGTAGCAAATGCACCAAATCAGTGTAAGCTGCTCCACCTGAGTAAGAGTGAAAGAAGCATCTACACCATAAGTGCGAACAGATTCTGCCAAGGTTTTAATTATTTTAAAATTTAAAGGCTCATGGTATCTTCCCCTATTAGCATCCATATCTGTATTAACTGTTCTCCAAACTTGTGCATGAAAAGTTCTCCTGGAGCTTTGGACTCCCCTCACATATGAGGGCGATGCAACAGGCACTGCATCTTCTTCTAAACTCTCAATCTCCTCTTCAGAATTAGATTTATCAAAATTATATTTATCCCTCTTCTCACGGTAGGCTTTCATGCTTTGTGTCTTCCTTTTTTTTCTTTTCATTTTTATTTTACGTAGTTGTTGTAACAATACATCAAGGTCCTCAGAACTCTCTGAGCCACTTGTGTCCTCAGGTGTTTTTAGTTCGGTCAAGTCTGGATAGAGCCTTCTCCTATTTTTATTTTCAGGCTCTTTTGCCCTTTCACTACTCTTACTCTTAATACTCTCTGCCACTTCGCTATGTGACCCCTCAGATTTTTCCTCATGTAGTTGTTCAAGAATGGCCTGACCCTCACCCACAGCTTCCTGGCATTTACCGTCTGCTATACATTCTCTAACCAATTTCCAAAGTCGTATAAAGCCATCCTCCAACGTACCTTGCTCATAAGCGAAATCCAGATCTCTCCCTAATTTGTCCCAGCTGGGAATCGTAAGACTCCCTGAAAAAACAAACCAAGGAGCCGCTATATCAGCTTCTCTTAAAAACATCTGCAAAGTGCTTTGCTCCACCTTAAGTCCTTTTGAACGTAGCAGCCCATCCAGGGCCAAAAAAATTGGGCTTGAAGAGGTAATGTTTTCAAAACTATGAAGAAAGTGAAAATACAAAAGCCCCGCTCTCTCTTTATTTACAGAGGAGCGTCCCGATATTTGCTTGCGGATTCCCACTTTACCTGGGAACTTACCGGTGCACCACCCTGACTGCTGAAAGTTCTGGATCCTGGGTTCGAGGAATATTCCTCCCCGTTCTGGCCACCAATTGTCAGGACCCCTCCCCAGCAAGGGAAACACGACACAGGATTCTTCTTTCAGCAGTTTACTCAGGACCTTTGAATCATAATGAGAAAACAGGAACAAGAGAGGAAAGAGCGCAAGCGGTCGGTCTGCCCTAGCTTAAGTACCCAGCCTTGCCAATGAACTAGCACTACCTGGAAAAGTCTAATAGGTTCAGCGCAGCGGAAGCAGGCCAGAGCCCAGCCCACAGCCTTACAACTTTACTTCTAACAACTCTAACCGCTAAGTCATCAGAAGCAGGAAGCCAGTGCCATTTTCAGGGTGTGGTCGCCGGCTCCCAACACAGAAAGTTCCTATAAAGTCTAAACCAAGTCTTCTCTGATGTTAGCATCTTATGTAATATATCCTCTAAATTAAACATTTCATATAACCATGGGATGCTTATTAAAACTAAGAAATTAACCCTTGTGTTTCCTTGGTTTTTCTACTATCTCAGTCTGCTCAAGTTGAATACCTTAGACTAGATAATTTACAAATAGCAGAAATTTGTGGAACACAAATTTGTGGAACACAAATGGTGGAACACAAAGTTCTGAAGCCTGGTAAGTCCAAGATCAAAGCCCAAGCAACTCAGTGTCTGGAGAGGGTCTATTGTTCAGAGATGGTGCCTTCTCTGTGTCTTCACATGGTGACAGAATCCTGTTTTACAAGGCACTAGTTTCACTCATGAGGGTGGAGTCCTTATGACATAGTCAATTCCTAAGAATCCTACTTCTTAATACTGTCATGTCAAGTGTTAGGCTCCCTCATATAAATTTTGGGGAAACACCAACATTCAGACCATAACATCTACTTGTTTATTTCTTTTGTTTTGGTATCTAGCCCAGGGAACTATATTGCATACAGTGATTGTGTCTCCTCCCATCTGTGATAGTTTTTGTCTTGTCTTTCGTCATCTTGAGGCGAGGACTTTGGAGAATATTCCTCATCTTGGACTCTCTGAAGTATTCTTATGATTTGACTGTCATTATGAGTTTTGCTGGAGGACTATAAAAGTGATACGCCCTTCTTGTTACATCATACCAGTGCCTTAGTGAGATTTTTTAGTAGAATGCATGTATTTTCTCATTAGAGGCATTTAAGCAACACAATGACTATCTACAATGATGAGGGAATCTCTGCATGAGGCCAGATCTTTAAGGCTCTTCCACCTCTAAAGGTCTAAAATTAATGAGTGAACATTACAATTAGCAAGTCAGACATAAAAGATGAATACAAGATGGTTTAAGATTTGAGTAAAGCCTAAGGACTAGAGAAAATCAATTGCCCAAAGAGTGACCACCATCTTAAGGAGTACTTGGGTTTTTCTCCTTGGATCTGAGTTCATAATGTGATATCTCCACTGGGGATTTTCTCCAGTGTGGAGTCTTATTGTAGCCCCTGAAGAGGCATCAGTAAGAGAATGATTGTTGTGGGTAGCTGAAGCCACTGCATTGCACTTGTGGTTTTCCTCTGTGTTACTAAAAATTAAATTGATGTATAGTTAAGTGGAAAGCAATCTAATTTAAAAGAAAGCAATTTCCTGAGTCTATGAATGTGGTTTGGACATATTAAGTAACCTTCATTTTTGCCTTAATTTATCTAACTATGAATCATCATTCTTAATGAAATATATTAACTTATATTGGACTCAAAACATTTCTCCAGGATATAATGCCTGCCCCTGGCAAAGTCTGATGTAGCATGGTTAATCCAGAGGAGTTAATTCTGTATTTTAAAATATGCATTGTAAAAAATGCTTTATAATAGTATAAGATTTTAAAATAATAACAGTTGACAAACTAGTGTATTTGAAATGCACTGAGGTTCCTCTGGAAAAATGGAGGAACAACTCTCACGCTGTAAATGCTATTTAGAATGTTGACTGTGTATCTTGGAAAGACTGTGATGCCACAGAAAATGCTTTTATAAATCACAATGCCTATTTTGGTCCCAGGGTTCAACTACTTACTAGGTGTATGACCCCTTTCCCCCAGTGCAAAAATCATCTAATCTTACTATTTTTTTTTTAATCAGAGAATCGGAGATGATTTCTAAGACTCCAACTCTTAAATTTTACAGTTCTGTGATTCTCTTGAAGATTTCATCTTTCACGTCCATTCCTTGATTCTGTGTTGCTAATACAGTATTCATAGATTCATAGATATGTTCTTCTCATATTCCTTTGATAATTCGAAAAATTCTTGTCTTTTTTTCCCCAGCTTAAAAAAGCAAATTGTATCAATTTCACACTGTTTAATCATTTGTTTGAAAGTTGATTTTTTAATTAATTTCTTATATGGGCAAAATGACTGACTCAATCCTAAGAGGAAGAATAGTTTCATTATGGGAGCTGATAATATTTGTAATATAAAATGAGGTCATAAATGGATTTGTATACAGTTTAATGATTAAACTGTCTATCTCTCCAAGATGTTGCAAGTTATATTATTGATGTAAAAGGAGTAAAGAGTTTGGGAAGCAGTTTCATTGTGATAAGTACAATCATTTTCTGTAGTTACAGACCTGTTCATAAACAGTATTAAAAGAAAAATAAAGTGACATAATGTCTGGGAAAGAATTCCTTAACAGAAACAGACTCAAGTTCATGATTTGTGGTTTTCCAACTGCATGATTCCTTCTTGGAGGCCCTGTTAACAGATTTGCACTGGTCATTAAAGACATGTCCATCATTCATTTGTGAGCAATGGCTGTATCTGTTCAGTGAGGTCCGATTCCTTCTGTTATCCTAACTGACCAAAGAGAGCAGAGCATATTAGCCAATCAAATTCCAAATTACATTCTATAGATTTCCTAGTTCCTCCTTTTTTTTAACTTTTTAAGGCATAGGATGAAATACCGTTGAAGGTCATTAATGACACCTTCAGTAAATCTTCTATTATGCTGAGAGGTAAATAAAGATTTGTGATGGAACAATTGGGTCATAAGGAAGCTTGCATATTACTTCATATTAAATTCTGGTCAGGCATTAATTTTATTTGAAAATGAATTGTTCTTAAAAAGTAATGGGGAATCAAGTAATTCATTAATGATCTTCTGATTAACCATTTTTTAATGAATCTAATGGTCTATAATAAACCATGTTCAAATAAATACATGGACTGGTTTGTAACTAGTTTCAAAGTCAGGATGGTTTTAATCTACATAGAAAATAGTGATACTACTCTCTTTTCAATAATGCCTCTGAAACTTATCACCCTGTGAATGTAGATAGCATACTTTATACTCAGTTGTGTGGTAAATGTTCAGCAGCTAGCCCTTTGGAAGGATAAGCTTGGATATTTGTAGTATTCACCCATGTCCATGGTGAAAATATTCTCACCATAGCAAATTTCAAGCAACCAAGGTTGCTGCATATGGGATAGGGGTGAAATGTGCACCATCAGCTCTTAGGAGCCACCTGCAGCCAGGCCTAATACATCATGGATTATGCCCATTACATGAATGGGGACAGATGAAGACCAGGTGGCAAATTCACAACCACAGAGTCATAAACAGGAAAAGCTTATTTCCCAGGTTCAGACAGGCAAGCTTAGCAATTTCAGACATAACCCTCTTATGTTCTAACATTGTTAAGGATAACTTTCTATAGGTAGTTAGATTAAGATCAAGTTGTAATTTCTTCTCGATAAAGCTTTTCTATTTTTTAACCACTGTTGAAAAAACCAAATCCATAAGAATTGTGTTATTTCCATCCAAAATTACATATGTAAGGGATTCCCTTGCTCAAAATAAGAGAGCATTCTTGAACTGTTCAGCAACATGAAGCAGAAGAAACCACAAGTGTAGTGAGTATCCTATTGCTCAAGTCCTGAATGAGGACAGCCCTAGAGATCTTAGACAGCTGAGTTTCTTACAACTTAGATGAAAAGAAATCAGAGAGCTGGGACTTTGCTTCTATGAACTGTCTGATATGACCTGGGTACATTTTTATGCAATACTGTAGCATAATCACATTCCCTTTCTTACTTTTGGGCAAGCATAGCTTGCTTCTATGTGCATAGCTAAAGAACTGCTTAAAAAACTATTCTGGCATTTGGCAAGAAAGACTCTAAAGATAAACTTACCAAGTGGTTTATCTGACTTAGTTATGAAAGTACTTATTTGTTTAATGGGGTTTGCTATAAATCAAAATACATGTACGTCTCAAATCTCTTTTGAATGCTGGTTTTCCTTAAGTGTCTGCTTAAAGTACATCTTCCTCAGGCTAAGGAATTTTGTTTTCTCATTTTAGAATGGAAATGATCATTTAAATTGTAATTTTGCAAATCTTTTTTCTTTTTAAATAAATTTTATTGCTTAAGGTATAGAACATAATATTACAAGATATATGCACAAATTGTTTACAAAGTGGCACATATAAACCACTCCATCATCCCACACATTAACCCATTTTCCCCCTTGGCCAGAGTAGCTACAACCTTTTGAATACTTTCCCTGTTTCTCTTCTTTCCCTTACACTCTCCTTCCTCCCTCTCTCTTCCTAACATACCTCCCACCTCCAGCTCTTTTCATGAAGAATGAGACGAGTAAACCCAGAAAATGAATTTTAATTGAAATACAAATACAGGAAATTCCATGGTTAAACTTCACATGGCAGAGTTAACTTGGCCAGTAGTATATTATATTTTAGACTTTGTTGATGTACTGACTACATTAGGATAAGGTAACCAGATGTCCTGAATTAGGCATAACAGTGTCTTGGATTTCAGCTTTTTTTTTTTTTCTCTCTCTCTCTCTCTCAATAATATTTCTCTGAAGTTCTTATTGGGGCCACCCTGCTTAGTGACTTATTTTAATTATAGAAATGCTTAAAGCATCTCTGGCCAACATTCTCTTCTGGAGTCCTCAAAAGTAAGCATTTCATTTGAGATGAACTACAATAGCAGCAGCCCCAGAAAACAGAGTCATTTACTTGGAAGTCTTCACCCAACCTTATCACTATCCCCTGCTGTCGCGACCCCTTGCCCGCAAGGAAGACGCAACTCAGGAATCTTCTTTCAGCCGTTTATTCAGGTCCCTGATACTTTTCCTCTTAACCCCTGGATGCCCCTCCCAGCCTTAATAAAGCACCTTAAGCCCCAATGTGAAGCTGCCACGTGGACCTTTCTCACAGGGTGCCAAGTCACAGCATGCCAACTCATTCTGATAAGGAGTTGTTTGTCACAGACTACAGGGGAAATCAGCGCCATCTTGTAATGGCGGCCACAATTCACAGAAACAGCTCACCACAGTTCCCCCTTTTTTGTTTTTATATGACAATACAGGCGAGAGTAGAGGTCCTATCCCACTGAGCAGAAGTGGCTGCATAGTATGGCTCAGCCTTAAGGAGGGCCCTTCCCCAAACCTGAGGCCATATCAGCCGACGCCTTTTTTCGTGGGGCGGGGCATGGATAAGGTGGGGTAAGGAAGGACGTCAAACCCGCATGCAATAGGACATGCTCTCCTTGAGGTCCATTCCAAGGATCACTCAAGTGCAGTGCCTTGCCTCGCATCCTGTACCGTGACGATGGTGGACGGAGGGGGATAGCTGAGGCTGAACTGTGGCTGTGCACAATGACAAACAAGTTGACAGCACCCTGAAAGAAAGGCACGGACTTTAAAGCGATAGAGAAGCACTAGTGTGGAAACCCATCTGCGTGCAATGGCAGCAAGACCGGCAGAGTGCAAGGGCTTTCCAACACTAAGAGAACAGCGAGGAAAGACATGTCGATCCCAGTGCAATGTTATAATAACTTGGGGTGCAACGACCATGTCAAAGATTTACTGTTTAAGATGCGCAAGCCAGACTTGAGGTGAATTGCCATTTTCTAAAGCTGCAAGAGCTTGTATGATCATAGCCTTATCGTGAGCATTGCGGGCCTTGAGGCGACAGAGAAACCACAAGCAGAGAAACATACCAAAGCAACACATTGCACCAAAAACGTCTACTCCCACCCACTCCTTAAAAAAGGAAAAGGCAGAAGATATCCAAAATATCCAAGTGGTGAATTGACTCAAGGTCACTGGATCGACATGGGTGCTATTCAAAACAGCAATCTGAGTTAGTTGAGACTGGATCAAGTTTTCTGCTTCCATGGACCAGGTTCCGGATAGATACTCTCCAATGATGCATGAGGCATTTCTGGAATCATAAAATCTGACAGAGGTTATACATAAATGTGCTCCTTGATCAATACAACCCAAATGTACTAGGTCAGACAATTCCTCAACTTGAGCTTGAAGTAACTCTATCCTTTGATTAGCAGCCAAAATCCCAGATAAAATGTGTTGATTAATTCTAAATCACAGGACACCAAGTTTCTTCATCCAGGAGGAGGCATGTGTGCCCCTCTTTTTTTTTTTTTTTTTTTTTTTGGAACAATTTTTGAAAACCTTAGAATCTATAAACAAATTATTATATTTTGATAAGAAATATCAATGAAAATAAAGTTAAAACCTTTAGATATTTTGTAGAAATAATTAGAATAATTTATCATCTTATGAGTTTAAACAGTAACCTTGAGAATTAGAAACTACTTGATTGTATTTTCACTTAAAAGCAAATTTATAGTAAACACGTTTATCTCAAATATCTGTAACTGAAAAAACAGAGTATCTGATAAATGTAAATATAAAACTTAAATTATGGGTTTTCTGTTGAAGAAAAACAATTAGGCAAATATATATTAACTAATTAATTAGGCATGTGCTAATTAATTTATAGATTAACAAATATAGGTTATCTAAATATCTAAAATATATATATAAAGAATAAGAACATAACTTATAATTGTATTAACTTTATGTAACCACGTGGTCTTAAAATATTTGGATCCATTTAAATTTATTTTTAGCTAGGAGTGCACTCTTCTATGTGACGTCACTTGATGTAACTGAAATAAGATCCTTGAGTATACATTTTTATTTTTATAGTTAGCAATGAAAATAAGGATTTTTTGGTCATCACAGGAACTTTGCCGGCTTGTTCCTGTGGCGAGCAAATGCATCCTCATAACCTTCAAAATTAAAAGTAAAATATAAAGAAGCATATTTGATATCTCTCATCAATAGAACATTATTTAGTAACACAACTATAGAGAAAAAGTCAGGTTATTTAACTTAGAACTAGCTTAAATTTAGGACTGTAACATAGAAACCTGTGGAATTAAATTTTGTCTGAAAAAGATATCTTTCATTAGCATTTACAGGTAGGCATTTTGTTGTAAAAAAAATACAGGCTCTGAGCAGCTCCGGTAGAAACCTGAAACACAGCAGTACAGGTTAGTGGCTGGAAAGCGGGACCAGAAGTCCTGTCTGAGTGACTGTGGAAGAACCAATCAGAAGCCCGCAAAAGTGTGGGAGGTGGGACCAGGAAGCAGCTATGCCGGCCAGGCACCCCATGGTTACCATGGTGATGCAAACAACATGGAGTCTGGTGCCCATTTTCAGGGCAAAAGTTCTCCAAGTTTTCTTAGCCGATTGTATTTTGTTTGATTTTGTCTGCATTTTCCCCCGCCTGGCCAAGATCTTACTGCGGTAGCAGCCTGTTCTGTCTCTGTGACCTGCGGTTGCAGCTCGTGTACATCCTGCACTTCCTGGCGTTCCCCTGGGGAGTCTACAGATAGAAAGGGGTTGGTCCGTGGGAAGCCAGCGTCCTGATGGACTCGGGCTAGCTCGCGACACCTCTCTTGATTTTCACTTTTCCACAACAAAAAATCCCCTCCGGACAACACAGCCATGCAAAGCTGTTGCCAGTCACTAGGTGTCAGCTGATTGGCAGAGAAAGACTCGAAGAGAGTCAATGTAAAGGGGGCATGGGATCCGTAATTAGTAACTGCCTCCTTTAGTTGTTTAATATCCTTAAAGGCTAAAGGAACATGTACTCTGGCCGGCCGTCCATCGGCATCCAAGTTTTCAATTACTGGGAAGTTTGGGCCGTCTTAGGCTGCCACTGAACACCCCCCAGCCTTCTGGGGTTGTCCTTGTCCCAATCGGGGTTATAAGGAGGGAGCATGACAGAGATCGGGGCCGTAGGTGCTTTAAATCTTGACTTTTTCAATCGACCCTCCAGTTCCTCTATCTCCCTTTCCAATTTTTCCTCCTGCCAGCTGTTACCATGGAGCCCAGTTAGTAACTCCCTTATCTTAGAAATGTAGTCAGCACTGTGAAGCCCAGCTCAAGGCCAGAGGCCTTGTTACATATTTTTGTGAAAAACTAGTAAGGGAGTGTCCAGTGCCTGGAATGCTGATTTTTTTTTTTTAGACAGTAGCCAAATAAAACAGGGCAACATGAAAATAGGAAGTTTATCTACATTAAACCTTTTTGTAGAGATTCTTTTGCTGAAAGTCCTAAAATAAGCCATGGTGAATATTCTGGAGAAGGTCAAATAAGACTTTTCTGTGGGCCTGATAGGGAGGGGGAAGATGAGAAGGCGGGGTTGAGAGCGGCTAGGGTAGATCTAATTCCTCAGAACTGTCCGAGCTACTTGTGTCCTTGGGAGTTTTTAACTCAGTCAAGTCCGGATAGAGCCTTCTCCTCTGTTTAACATTCCGTACATTCCCATCCTTCTGAGATATCTCACTTCTTGCCGGAGACAGCCGCCTCCTCCCCTGTTTCATACTCCGCACACTCCCATCCTCCTGAAATACCTCACTTTCTGCCGTTTCTGACTTCTCCTCATGTAATTGCTCTAAAACTTCCTGTCCTTTAGTAAGTGCGTCCTGACATCCGCCATCTGTGAGGCAACTACGGACCATCTTCCAAAGGGGTATCACCCCACCCTCTAATATGCCCTGCTCAGCAGCAAAGTCAAGGTCTTTGCCTAATTTATCCCAGCTAGGTATAGTAAGGCTGCCCGAGAATGCAAACCACGGCGCAGCAATATCTGTCTTCTGTAAAAATCTCTCTAAAGTACTACGTTTCACTTTCAGGCCCTTGGAACGTAACAGGTTATCTAGGGCCAGGAGGAGCGGACTTGAAGACGCGGCACCCATGACACAACAACAAAAGACGCACAAAAAACAACAAGAGATACCACAAAAAACAAAAACGAGATGACACAACAAAAGAAACACAGAAAACAAAAGTGAAAGTACACAGTGCAGCTGCAATAAACATGAGGCTCTCTCTTTCTTTGTAGAGGAGCTGACCCCGCTTTGGACGCGGATCCCACTTACTGGGACTATCCCTGCTTTCATAGCAGATCCCACTCACCTGGGACTAACCGGTGCACCACCCCTGACTGACTGAAAGTTCTGGTTCCCGGGTCTCGGCGCCACTTGTCGCGACCCCTTGCCCGCAAGGAAGACGCAACTCAGGAATCTTCTTTCAGCCGTTTATTCAGGTCCCTGATACTTTTCCTCTTAACCCCTGGATGCCCCTCCCAGCCTTAATAAAGCACCTTAAGCCCCAATGTGAAGCTGCCACGTGGACCTTTCTCACAGGGTGCCAAGTCACAGCATGCCAACTCATTCTGATAAGGAGTTGTTTGTCACAGACTACAGGGGAAATCAGCGCCATCTTGTAATGGCGGCCACAATTCACAGAAACAGCTCACCACACCCTGCCACCTAGCAGAGAGCACAGTCTGTGTCCATCAGCCCTCTTCTGTAGTGGGGACAAGTGCAGAGATGTGCTTTGCTTGAACAGCATCATGACTATTCTTTGCTTGACCAGACTTTAGTCCAACTCCTGAATCTTCTCCAAGACTCATCTGTGCATTTCCTTGTAAAGCTCAGTTTTAGTAAGAACTCTGTTAAGTTGGTTTAGCCAGAATTTTCCATCCCATTCTCCATTTCAGGTCCTCTTCTGTATCTAATCAGGATTCTTATTTGCTACCCTCTCCAGGAGATGTCTGATTGACCTGGCCTATATTCAACGAAAATTCTGTTAGGTTGGTTTAGTTAGAAACTCCTTTACCCATGATATTTTCTCTTATTATGTTCATCCACTGACTCTCTCCCTGCTCCTTGGCTGTAAACTCCCACTTGCCAGTGTCACACTGGGACTTGAGGTCCATTAACACCGAGTTCTCTTTTCCCTTATTGTAATAATCCTGGATAAAATCTGTTATTACCATGCCCACTGTTGTCCAGTTACGGTTGTTTTTTGAACAAACATGGGACAAGCAGCAAAGGAAAGGGCAAAGGCTATCTGACTCGCTCGGTTGTCCCACTGCCCTATGTTTCCTGGAACCTCTGTCCCCACCCAGTCCTCATGGTGTCTTTCTGTCACCATGCCCATTAAAAAAAATCAATCTGCTTTTGCAGCTCGGTGTTTTGTTTTGTTGTTGTTGTTGTTGTTGTTGTTTTGTGATTCCAATAGACATTTATTTCTCTAATTTCTGCAACCAAAGGAAAAGCCTATCCCCCTGATGTAATTCCTTTTCCATTCTCTAATAATGTTGTTATACCAACTTCACACACCCTTCCTAGGATGGATTTCTTGATCCAGAGCACTACCAAAACATGAGTGGATTTCCATCCCACATCTGTGCTGTCTCTATATCTGAAATCACATCTATAATATAGGGTGATTTTATAATAGTGATGAAATTCCAAGTTTACATTTTGCCATCTAATAGTTAGGTAAATTCAATGTGGTCAAATCCTGTGAGGTATCCAGCCCTCCTGGGCCGAGCTCTCTTTCATCTCTCACATGACCAACTGGTCTGATATTCATCACCTGCCACTTCCAAATCTGTGCTCCTAACATGTGCACAGTTGGATCATCAAACATACTGTGCAACTTCCTATTTCTCTGTTTCTGTGCAAGCTTTTCCTTTGGCTATAAAGGAAACCTCTCTTCTCTCACCTGTACTTAAAATGCATGGGCCTTCTCACAGTGGGAAGACAAAATATAGTTTTTAATTAATTAATTAATTAATTAATTAATTAACAGTGGGATTGGGGAATATACCCAAGATCTGTGCATGCGCTGTGATTTTTTATTTAAGAGCTAGATAAAATTATGCCAACTACTATTTAGTAAAGAGTCAAGAAGAGCTAGAAAACTTTTGAAAAACAAAGTAGCATTGGGTCAGTAGGAGACATTCTGGTAGGTATTAATTGTATTAGCAAATATTCATAATGGAAAATAAATGAACCCAGTTAAAATAATTCAAGTAAATTTTATAATGACTTAGAAAAATAAACATAGAGACATAAAATAAGCATTTTGAATATTCAACCATGAAAAAGTTGTGATTTCTCCCATAATTAATCTGTAAGTTAAATTCTATCCATATTGCAATTTCAAAATTATTTTTCATATACATTGACAAGCTGAATGGTATATAGGTCAAATGATATCCAAAAATGGAAAAAGAAAAATGTGTATGCCCTACTCTGTACCAAAACAAATGAAAAGTACTAATAGTCATTAGAATGTTGCAGGGCTGGATCAATTAGCTAGAAATGGACCATGTGAAAAATCAAAATTTGACATGAGATATAGTATTTCAAACTTACAAGAAAATTATGGAACAGACTTATTTAATATGAAAAATATATCTTGTCCACTATTATAAGAATTAAAGTCAAGTACATTAAAAATCTCCAAGAAAATTATATAAAATAATATCTTTAGGTCCTTAAGGTAGGGAAGGCTTTTTATAAGAAAATCAATTAAAAACTACTCCAAAATAAACTATAAACAAACAACTAAAGAAGACTGGGAAAGTTAATGCACACATATAAGCTCCGTTAGTATTGTGGTTCTTTGTCATCAAATGAGTACATTTGGAGCATAGAATGTGGCTCCTAGGACCCTAAGCCATTGAAGGGTACATATATGTATATGTATGATTATATATGATTTTATCTTGAAGATCTCTTGGAAATGGGGATATCAATATTCAGACCTTTCCAGCATAAAATGATTTAAACAAACATGATCTCTGGTCTTACAATTTAATGCTCAAGAGTACTCAAATGTCCTGGGCTTTTTGTTCTGTTATTAAGTTAATCAGTTGGTTGCAATTACTTGGAAAATAGTATAGATGGTAGTTCAATTGTGGTAATAGCTGATGACTATAGCCACATGGAGAGTTCTCCACTGAGAATCCATGTGAACTCTGAAGGTCCGAGTGTCTGAGATTTATGTATCAGTGCTGGGATGGGTTTGAAATTCATCTCTGATAGATTCTGCCCAGGCTCTCAGTTCATGTCATAATTGGGCAACCTGAATTTTATAGATAATTGTTAGCAGAGACTTGATTTTTTTTATAGTAAGTGTTATGACTTCTTGTTTATTGTTTGTGGGCCTAATTTAAAATGTCAAAAAGAACGATATTTAATTTTAGAGTTGTCAATGCATCTATGAGAGAGATGAGTGAAATTATATTCACTGAAATATGTAGTATTTTAGTACATAAAATAACATCATATATATATATATATATATATATATATATATACATTTAAATTTACGTTGTATCTGAGATAATTAAGGCAAAATTTCAAATAACTTGAAATAGGAATTCTTTGAGAACAAATTATTGAGAATTATTGAGAATGGGCCAGTGAGTGCCAACACAATTCTAAGGGGCCAGCCATTTTATGTTTAATGTGGTGAGAATAGCTTTTCTGATATTTCCTTTGTGTAGGCTTATGATTGACTTAATGAAAGTTAAAATGAGATTTAAAATATTTTCTTGAAGCTTGATTTATCATAACATCATTACTACCTTATTTTTACATTTCCAGTAATTTGTTTCTCTTTTGTCTTTTCCTTCTTCTATAATTTCCTCTTACTTGGCTTGGGCTTGGGCTTTTATGATATGTAGCTTATTACTGGACTCTGTGTGAAAACAGTGTGGACTTTGGCATTAAAATTGAATTTCAAAGCCTAACCCTGCCACTTACTAGTTCACTAGTATGACCTTTGACATGTATCTTAACCTCCTTGTTTAAAAATAATTTGTGTACCACAAGGATCTCATGATAATCATGGACAATCTTACACATGCACTAATGCATGCACTTGAGTGTGAGTGTAGATGAGTGTACTTGTGCTTAAAATATAGTAGTGCTTTATAGAAGATGAATTTGCTCAGTAGAGTGTATTATATTTCTGAATGCATTCATTTGTTCTCACCATGAGACTCTAATCTTAAGGAACATTAATTAAGTATTACTTATTTGTATTCTGTCTATAATACTCAGGGTAATATTTTGCATGACTTAGGCACCCTTTAACTGTTTGTTTAATTGAAATATTGAATATTTTTGAAAAATAATATTAGGCTTTTTAAAAAAATATCTGAACTTTGTTATCTATACATGTGGGTGAAGCAAATTAATTTTGAAAACTGAAATGCTTGGAAGTAATGGCATTTTTTTTTCTTTTCTAAAAAAAAAAAATCGCTTTTAACCCCAAGGTCCCCAGCTTCCTTCTATGTCTTTTGAACCATATGGAAGGTTAGAAATCAAATAGTCGACAAGAAAGTACAATGCACAGAGCTATTCAGCCGTCTTAGCACTCAAATGTTTGCAATTTTTCAACCTTGCTTCATCTGTAAGTGATTCTATTTCAGAGACCAGGAAGAAGAAGTGAAAGGTCAAGGAAATCCAGTTCACTGGGGTAGTTTGTATCAATCAGCAGAACACAGAATGCTGAGGGAAGCCGAAGGTCTTCCTGCCCTGGCTACCTGCACCATATGGAAATCGATTTGTCCTACAAAAAAGAGTTTTGAGATGGGAGTGCAGGGGAGAACACAAAGAAAAATAAAATCCATTTGAAGCTGTAGTAAGGAGGAGGAAAACCGAACTATAAAGCCGACCAAATGCTGATGATAATAATTTGCATCTTCCCCCAACTCCAAGTTTAGAAGCTTTCAACAATTATAAAGGATGATCTAAGCCAGGAAGTTTTTTTATGTTGCTCTGATGCTTTTTAAATTTCTCATTGCTGCAAAGAGCTTACTGTAGTCAGCTTATACCCACCAGAGGTAATTTGTGGAAATCCCAGCAGCTTCATTTGCTTAAGTAGTACCTCATCGAGGTGATGTCATGTGCCAAGTTCATGAGACCACAATGGCAAGAAGGGACAAGCTCTGGTTTCCTATGTATGTACAAACAGCTAAAGTCCCAGCAGTCCTGAATCTAAGACTAGTGTACATATATACTAATATGTAATGTATCATTTATATTATATATGTGTAAAAATAGTATGTAAAGTAGTTTTTATTAATTCCTTGTTAATTTTCCAGGGTAAATATTCCTCTTCCAAAATATAACATCTGTAAGACAGAAACCAACAATAATAGTTTAGAACAATACATTTTGTTTACTCATTCAACAACTATTTTTGAATATCTATTGTCTGCTACATATAGCTCTAGAGAAATAAACATTAAATTATCAGGGCCTTTATAGAACTGATAGTTTAGCAGGGGAAAATGGAAAATAATAAAATAATATCATGAATAACAATATTAGAAAGAACAACAAGAATACATTGTAATCAATATTATAAGGGCAGGGTTATGTCCAGAATTCCTAAGCCAATCTAATAGAGGAAGGACAAAATGTTTTAGCTAGAAAAATGTGTGTGTGTGTGTGTGTGTGTGTGTGTGTGTGTGTGTGTGTGTTTTGGCTTTGAAAGTTTTCAAGCAGCAGAACATGATTAAATTTGGACTTTGTAAAATCACCCTGTAGAGATAAGATGATTTAGGGATGGGGTCACACATATGAAGGGAGAGTTGTCCCTAGCAATTTGTCAGGGTCCTCTGGAAGCTCAAATCCTACAAGCAGGGTGAAAACACACCAAGGCACCCTGGAAATGCATTCTGGGCTAAGCATGTATGTGCCTTTCTGAATGAAGGAGTATTGGAGGCAAGATGGTAGTTAGGGCTTTGATCAACCTAGGATCACGGGAAACTTAGATCTATACCTGGGCAGGTAGGATGGAGGAGGCTGTCCTCACTGAGTGCAAAGTAGGTATTAGGTGTTCACGAATGTTCTCCCCACTGGCAGTGTACCTCCAGCACCCATAGTGTTTTCATTTGTGATCATTTTAGACTTTGACTCAGCAAACAACTATGTTCTACCATAGGAGGCTCAGCTTTCTGTTTTGTTGTTTGGGTTCAATGACCATTAATTCTCTAAGCAGGTTGGCAACCTGCTTGCCAGTTGTAGAAATTTTCCTTTCTAAAATCAGCACCACTTTCAATATAAAACTTTCAAGTTTACTAAGATAATTGCAGATAGCTATATACCTCACAAGGATTTTTTTTTTCCTTTTATTTTGAAGCTGAGAATGGAACCCAGTCCAGGGCCTTGTGCATGCTAAGCATGCCCTCTACCACTGAGCTACACTCTAACCCCATTACAGAGAAAAATCTTAATAGAAAAGTTTTTAAAATACAAATCAGAACAAAACAATTTGTTTTTTTTTTTGAGATAGAAGGCTTCACATGAATAGTTGATAAACCACTCTCACTAGTTATTTCTAACCCAACACCATTTTCAAATTTAAGAATATCTTATTCATATGTTGACACTGAACCTGGTTAGACACCATTTTCCATCAGCAGATTCACTGCTGTGCTACGGATAGGCAATGTGTCTCTTGGGACCATAGCATGTGCTTGCTTGACCAGACAGCTGTTAGATGACTTCATGCCTAATCCTGTATATGTGGACAGTGAAAAAATAATACAAAAGGAGCAGAAGGCCACTTCATTCTAGGAATACCCTAATCCTTCAAGCTGAAAGTGATCCTTGAGTGAAATGATTTACTTCTAGTCTTCAAATGAAACAATTTAGTTATTTAAGATTTAACTATAAATGTTAAACCAGACTTAGAACCCATCATTGACAGTAAATAAAATGCTTCAAAGTTTCTTGCTTTGCTTTATACCTTTTGATAATCTTTGATACTCAGAATCAAAAAAAAATCATGCTCTAATCACAGAAATATTATGAGAGAATGACTTCTCATATGTACTGACACAGTTATTTCTCTTGGGCATACCACATAGTAATGAAATTAAATGATAAACTCTAATTTTACATGCTGTGTTTTATTGATATTATTTTATTTATAACTGCTAAATGATTCTGGACATGTGTGCATGTTTCTTTACACATATTATGTAGTTTTATTTCTCTTCTTTGAAGATTTAGTAGTATTTCCTTTAGTGAAATGCCACTTTTATTTTCAACTATTTTATATTTCATGTATTTAGGATAAATGTTATACCCTTTGATAATCATTTATAATTTATGAAGTGCTAAAAGTTCTAATAATTCACTTCTGAAATTAATAATGTTTTGAAGACTGTATGTGTTTAAATTCTTGGTTAGAGATTTTATTTGAAGATATAAACTGTCTTGCATCATGCATGTATTAATTTTTTTATTATTTCATGAAAAATAATCAAATTCTCTAAACTGTTTATTGCAACTTTTGGCCTTCAGAAGTAATAATTTATTTTCACATGATAAATATAAAATATAGATTTCTGTAATACTCTTCATATATTGTTTCTAGATGATGCAATGGGTGCACATGGGAACAATAGTTTGTACAATTTTTAATATAAAATTATTTGTAAACTATACTAGGTACACATTAACAGCAAGGCTGCAAAAATACCTTTTGTGAAGTAGAGAATATTTATACCAAAAATACTGACCATCTTTTAGATTCTTCTACTTTAGGATTTTCATGAAAACAGGGTTATTTTCCTCCAATGAGGATTAGAGATAAAATACCTATCTTCCTGATCAAACTTCTTCAAGGCTCTGCTCTTCACTAGCATCTTACCCACTTCAACATCTGGTAAAAACAGCCTGAAGACAAGAAATATCTCCTGCAGGGATTGCAGTTTGGGGCCTCCTTCATAAAGAGGACTTCAAATGAAACCAGAGCTGGTTATGAGCTAAGCATTCATTTTCATATAGCATCTGCTGAATTCACTTGGGGTCATCCTTACATTTATTTGCAAAGGAATTGTAATCTGCTGTACTTTATTTGTGGTTTCTGAGAACAGTTTTTCTGTCTTCTGCACTCCTCTCTTAATATTATTTTCTCCGAGCCAGCCTGTCTAGCCTGGTTCTGAGTAAATAGGTGCAAGTTTGCGTTTTTTGAGTCCTAATACCCAGCTCTTGCTGGGTTATGTGAAACCTTTTCTTGTGTTGAACAGAAGAAGCCCATGATTATTGGTACCACAGATTCTCACATTCTTAATCAGTTCCACCTGGCCAATAAACAGTAAAGCCAGGACAGCTTCTCTTCTGTGTGGGTTTTCTACTTTATGGGTAATAAAACTGTCTTTGGTGTGATTTAGGAATCCCTTTGAAGCCTGCTAGTTTACTGTATTGATATTTCAGGGGTGTTGGCAGTCATTGGTGAGAATTCACCACTGCCATCCCTGAACTGAGGCAGTGAGGTAGTCTGGGTAAATTGCAGGGAAACACAGCTGGTAACCCATCAAGGAAAAATTTAGAAATGGCCTTGTTGAAAGGAGCAAGGTCAGGGAGTGGATGGATTTCTTTTAAACCTGGAGAAAAGAAAGAAGGGAGGAAGGAAGGAAAGCAAGAGGTAAAAAGGAGAGAGAAAGAGGCAATGTAATTTTTAAAATACTTTAGAATTTCCAAATAGTGTATTTGCAATGGTACTTTGCTGAAACCATTGCTAGAAATCAAGCTGCTAGTCTGCAAGATTTTTAAAAAATGATTTTATCCTTATTTCCTCTTTTTTTACATTTTTTATTCTAATTTGTTATGTACAATAGCAGAATGCATTACAATTCATATTACACATATAGAGCATATTTTTCATATCTCAGGTTGTATACAAAGTATATTCACACCATTCATGTCTTCATACATGTACTTAGGGTAATGATATCTGAAAAGGGATTAAATCTTTTTTAAAAACTTGATGGAAAAAAAATGAAGGTGGGCTATTATTTAGCTTTTCTGTATTTAGCTGTGTATAAATGTGACCTCTGCAGATTTCAAGAAACAAGTGTTGGGAACATTCTCTTATCCCCTGTCCAGCTTTAAGTTTGAGGTCTTTTATTTTCATTGCTTGTGTTTAGTAATGTGTTAATGTTTCATGGCATTGGCTTTTCATTGTTTTTTAAATTTTTATTTTTTCTAACCAATTTGTGTAGGATTTTTGAAGGGGGAAAGACTAAATGGTATGGAGTTTAAGTAAGATCAGAACACATACCTGAAAGTGAATGCTTTTGTGAATTTGGAAACCTCTGGTAGGTTGGCACTATTTATTTTGAACAATTTCTTTTAACCACACCAACTGTTAAAATTGGAAACTCCTTTGGACTTCGAAATGGTTTTCATGACATAGTGCCCTTCTCCATATTAGTGTTTATAACCTTGCCTGCAGTTAGTTATTGGGGCCACTTCTTGAGTGGAATAAATGCCATAAGTCTTATCATTGCTGTCATTGTCCTATTTTAATCAAAGGCAATATGGATATGCTATCGTTTAAAGAGCTTAGGGAATATTCTCTAATACACAAGAGAAAACTCTTCCATTAGTGCTTAGCACCCCAAAATTATTTATCAAATATATGGCAACTTTTAGCATCGATATGTATGTCTGAAAGATTTAAGTTTTCTCCTAAAGTGCCATTTCCCCAAATCCACTAATAGACATTATTGAATTTTAAAAATATTTATATAATTGAAAAATATGCTCAGGAAAAATTTGTTAATCAATTTTTTTAGATGAAATAAAATACTAGATTCAGCACAGTGTGTTAGAATGGACAGGATGTGTGTGTGTGGGGGGGGAACAGGGGTTTGTTCATTCAATAAACATGTACCTACTATTTCACTTATGTGTTAGGTACTACAAAAGTGTTGGTACCACAAAAATAAATAACATGCAATTCCTATCCTTGAGCATTTGGAAAATGATATATTTTTTTTAAAAATTATTTGATTTTCAAATAAATTATTACAATAAGAAGTGATAGTGCTTTAATAGTGTATAATTTTTTTTCTGGAGTCATTGAGACGGGCTCCCTGAAGAGGTAACTTTTGAATTGAACTTTGAGTGATGAACTAGGGTTTACAAGCATGTCAGAGAAGAATATTGTAGTTAAAAAGAGAAGTCCAAGAAGACTTTGAGGAGCAAGGGCACAAAATATGTCTGGGAATAGCCAGAGTACAGACAACAAGGACAAGAATTAAGAAATGCAATTTCTTTTTTTACTGCCTAATTTTTACTTGTTACCCACTCTGTCCAAAAGGTTTATGAAGGAGAAGGTTGGTTGGCACTTGTTTCTCATCTTACACTCTATAAGATCACCAAAAATGTTTTAGAATAGAAGAGTAAATAGTACAACAATTCTAAACAGGAATGCTAGACTTCAGGCAGCACCTCATGACCACATTCCTCATTCTTCTAGGGGACCACTATTTGTATAAATTCTCTATGTATATTTATTAATAACGCATATCTAGTCTTTTAACAAATTTGAAATAAAAAGTTTGATATCTTGACACTATATGATCACAATTAATACAGGAAATTTTTACATTCATGTAAAGTCAACATTTCTAGCTGGTTTTAAACAAGAAAATTTAGGCATTGATACTTGAGTTTCAGTTAATCCTAAGTGTGTGGGGGGCGGGGGGGGGGCGTGGATTTTTATCTTGGTGTTTGTCTATATGAGTTAATATTTATAAAACTTATTTTGCATGTATTTCTCCATGGAAATAAAACTTATTCAAATACTAATAAATTATTATGTCATCATAATTGAAGCTTGGTGAGAGTTTGACTCAGTTACCTGCCCCACATTATGCATACCTATTGCTTTCATACTTGGGGTTAGTCAAAAAGGGAGAAGTCAAAATATCATTTAAAATGCTTATATTTTTAAACTTAAATTAACAGAGTATATCTTTGGGTTTAGTAAATGTTGTAGGATACACTGATGAATACCTTGCTGGATTATTAGAGGTCGATCTCCTCTTTTTTTTTCAATTCGAAAGTATAATATTCTGGGAAGAATTGTAACATTATATTGGGTGAAAAAATGCTTATTTAAAACATAGAAACAAAGGTATTATTAATTCTACCATAAAAATTCACATTCAGAAGAATAATCTCAGGCTATAGTCATTTCAGTTTTTTAATGTACTAAAGATGTATTCTTGAGGCTTTATCTGAGCAAATGACCATTCCATTTAACTAAATTAAATATAAATTAATTGAAGATATGAGTTTTAGGATCATATATGATGTGAAACCTTGTCTGCTTTAATTATTATTTTTTCCTTTTAAAATGCGCTATTTTACTTCTTATAACTGCTTCCCTCTGAAAATGTATTGTTTAATGCATTTAGAGGACAAAAAAGATCCTGTCCCTCTGCCTAAAAACACAATTGATTGTTGCTTTCTGTACCTCATATATAAGAAAGGCTTATCCTGCCTGCTTTGCTAAGCTGCTAGATGGGTGAAAAAGCCTGGTGTGAGGAACTGTAATGATTCTGGGACACTGAGGCACTCTGAGTTTATTCCTAAGCAATAGTTTTGTTGTTGTTGTTGTTGTTGTTGTTGTTTTGTTTTTACTGCAAGATTTCAGAGCCAGGAGAAACTATAGATGGACAGATGGATAGATGGCCATGTGACTATCCAAAGACAGATGCCGTGTTCTCTCTTACACCCCAGTTAGGAGAATGGCTGGTTACTGGTTGTGATTCTTAGATGTGGTTGTATTTTCTTGGGCTGCAGAGATTTCTAGAGCCTACCGCAGCATCTCTGGGGTCAGTATACTGGGGCATAGAGTTAAGATTAGTATATGGTGATTCCCAAGAAGTTATCAGTCACCCATTTCCCTCAGGAGTCTACATGACCTCAGATGTATCTACAGTATTAAAGCAAAAAGGAAATTCACTTAAAATTTGCTGGTATGGTGACTAAATGAATCATTAGAAATTTTCACAGCAGTCTTAGGAAGAAAACTGCTTCCTAAGGGCAGGTAATTTTCCCTTCTCTCCTCTTCCTTTTATACAGTACAACATCATTTATCGCCTTTAACATACTATATGATTTACTTTTCATTACATTTTTATCTGTATTCCCTCCACCCCCAAAAGCAAGCAGAGATCATCTTGTCTCTTTTATTCACATATGTGCTTCCAACATCTATAACTCTGTTGATCTTGTCTAAATATTTTTAGAATGACATAGTTTCATATTTAAACCTCAAAAGATTTTTTTAAATGTATCTTCTCTTTTGAAGGCTACCAATGACTTCCAAGTCCCTACCTTTTTTCTTATTCTTTCTTGATCTTTAGACTCTTGTAACTAACTACAAGGAAAATTTTGGAAATGACTAACAATAGCTGGCTAAAGCCTTGTAATTCAGATATAGTATTGTGTAGTTGTTATGAGCACAGTTGTGCTATCATACAGACAGATTTGAAGCCTAGTAGTTTGTAACTTTGGATAAATTGCTTAAATCCTCTAATATTCAGTTTCTTCATCCATAACAGTGGTGTAATATTTAATTGAGGAAATCGTTATGAAGATTAATTAATCTTGGTTTTCACTTGACACAGTAAGAAGGAATGATGGCTACATTGAAAGGAATAACTATTTTGAGAGTTGAAACAACTTGTATATTATAGAACCTTTGAAGATATTTCAGTTTCCAACATTGTGGTATGATCAGTATCACGCTACAGAAAATCAGTACACAACCTAATTTTTAGTGTGACATTTCTCACTGTGGACCTTGGGTAAATATTCTCCAGGAAACACAAAAGTTGTTATGATGGTTTGAATGTGAGTTGTCCCCTAAAGCTCATGTGTGAGACAATACAAGATGTTTCAGAGGAAAAAATGATTGGGTTGTGAGAGTCTTAACCTAATCAGTGAATTAATCCCCTGAAGGGGATTAACTGAGTGATAACTGAAGTGGTAGGGTTTGGCTGGAGGAGGTGGGAATTGGTGCATGACTTTGATAAATATATTTATATCTGGAGATTGGAGTCTCTCTCTATCTCTGCTTCTTGATCATGGTGATGTGAGCCACCCTCTCCTGCCATCATGTTCAGCCTCACCTGGAGCCCTGAGGAATGGAACCGGCCTTCTCTGGACTAAGAACCTCTGAAACCCTGAGCCCTCAAATAAACTTTTCCTCCTACAATTGTTCTGGTCAGGTTCTTTATTCACAGCATCAAAGATGCTGACCAAAACAGAGGTATATAATCAAGGCTCAGTTTGCCATTTCTTGTCAATCACCAAGTGAATCACTTGAGAAAATCCTATTAGTTATAACTGATTTTTATCTGAAAAAGATGGAAATATAGATTTTTTTTCTATCATTTTGGGACCTAGGCAAATTCTTACATGCATGCCAGTTCTTTGAATAGAGTTCATGGTAAATAGCCCTTAGATTGTTTTGACCACTTAGATCTCCCTAATTCAGAGTTCTGAAGGCTTTCTCTTTATCAGTAGGACTGGGATATGCACCCTGAATGCTATGTGATTTTAGGCTGCAGTCACTGAGTATCATTCACCTGCCACTCAAAGTCACCAGTACCTCTAAGAACTGAGTATCCCTGGAAGTAACTCTCTTGGTCCTTTTTAATTATATGAGTTTAAATGACTTTTCAAGGTCAAAAATGCTATCATAAGGAGGTAATGTTTGTTGTATCTTTGAAAATTTAATGCTTTCACAGGACAGTTATTAATACACAGCAATTTTCATCTTAAACTGCATGACAAAATGCATATTTCATAAGCTCTTATTTACCCATAAATAGAATGAAAAGGCTAAATGGAATTTATTAAGTTATGATGATGTTTGTTAAACTTGCCAGCTTAAGGCCAAGATAGCATGGAAACTAATTAGTAAAAACTGAGGAAAGTTGTATCATGTGATGCCATTTTCTCCAAAATTTTCTTTTTTCTCTATGATGGTATGTAAGTAAAACCCAGGCTCCACATTATTCTTTTTCAGTTGTCTACCATTTCAGGTCCATTGTATTAATTATGCACAACAGGCCCTTAGCTTAGGTCTACCAGCTCTTTGAAGGCCTTTTGAAAATAATTTGAGTGCTGAAAATGGATGATGTGCTCCAAAATCTAAAAAAAGAATACCATAAAACTAGTGTTGATACAGGTTTAATTAAATGTCTATCAAGCATAATATTGAGTCAACTTCATTAATTGTTAAAATTAGTATTCATAAAATTTTCATGACATTTGGAAACAATCTTTAATTTAGATTTCCCTTTTTGTAGGAATTCCTGAGCACACAAAAAGATTATCATAAAAGTATAACTGTAAATTCAGTGAGATTCTTAGCCAAAGAATTTCAGGAACAAAAGTTACAAAAAAACAGTCCCTTCATAATATTTTAGTTACAAAATAATCAAGCTTATGTGTAATTTGAAAATATTTTAACATATGATGGACTAAGTATAGCAATAAAGTAATAGCAATAATGAACAAGTATCAAATGTTCATTTTGTGGCAAATGTTATTCTAAGCTCTTGCCTATTATGGATAGGACATTGATTTGATTTTTTTATTCTTTCTTTCTACTTCATATCTAATAAATCTCCAGTTCAATATTTTACCTGCAATTTAAAACCCCTCCAATTATTTTTCTGTCCATTAATACATGTCCCTCGCCAATGCAAGATTTCATCTCAAATGAACTACTTCAAAATTCTCCATGCATCCCCTATTGGAGTTCCCCCAGTTCTGTCTCCAGTGATACAGTCATCCTTTAAAGATGAAAGTCTGCTTAATCCCTTCAGTGGCTCTAAATACGATCACAATCAAGTACTAAACCCTAAACATGACCTACAGCCTTAACTATTTTACAACCAGCTTTTTCTCAGGGCCTCCTCTTTGTGCTCTAGCCAGAAGAACGGAACATGTCTTGTAGTCTCCTACCTTGGGCCCAGGAAAGAGGATATCAGGGTTGCTCAAGAGAGGATCTGTTCATTACAGGGAGGCAGTAGGAGTAAGACTGTTTATCAAAGGTTACTATCAAAGGGAGGGCCTGAGTTCCCCCTTGAGAAGCAAAGGAAGAAACAAACATTTATTGATACATGAGGATGTGTTCAGGGCCTGGCCAGGTACTTTGCACGCACAGTCTCATTAAATATCTGGAACCACCATCTGTAGCTGATGTGATCATTGAATGTGTGGGTGAGACTCTCAGGGAAGCACAGTTAATGAACACAGAATTGGGATCTGAACTGGCCTGGGAAGCCAATGTTTCTTCCACTCACCATAACAGCTTCCTTTGCTGTTTGATTATTGTATAGGTCTAGTCTGCCACAGAGCCTCAAGCCACCAAGAATATACGCATAAATGATGGGCAAATGGAACTCCAGAGTAAATCACCTCTAGTCTAGGCATCTCCTTTGAATAATACCACACCCTTTGATCTGGGTGATGAGAAGATTCTTGCAGAGACTGAGTGACCTTCCCCACCTGTATCTAGGTGCAAACCCTAAACATGACCTACAGCCTCAACTATTTTACAACCAGCTTTTTCTCATGGTGCTTCAAGACCATATTAGTAGGGTACTATTATAGACAAATCTGATGCATATAAGAATTCTTCCAGCATTGTTTCCTCAGAATTAAATGTAGTTCCCTGAAGACAATGACACAGGATTTCCATGGCTTTTAAAAGTACCTGGGAACATTGTTCTGCTTGTTTTCTATAGCATGTAGATATAAATATTTTAAAATGTTCACTGGAGCAAAGCAGGTAACCACTTGGAGGTTTGCCTGGCAGCAGTTTACCACCCGCCCATGAATTTCTCATGCCAAAAACTCCTTCTCTCAGAGAAGAAGCAGATGAGCGGCCAGATGACAGCCACATGTGTGAGAGGTGGAATGTCAGTCTCCATCAAAGTTTCTCCGAAACTCATCCATAATTATATTTTTCTTTGTTGCTTTCTCTATGCATGGTTTTTAAAAACATCTGTTTAAAGATGGAACAAAGACTTATGACACTTTCAGATCAGCTCTTTGATTAAAACAGGAACCAGCAACGACTTCCAATTGTCTTCCCCGGCATTTTTCCCTAAATTTTTAAGTTAACAATTAAGAATATTTATTTCTATATTTCTCTTCACTGCCTTCTAAATGTTTTCCTTTTTAACTTTTTTAATATTTATTTTTTAGTTATAGATGGACACGATATCTCTATTTTATATTTATGTGGTGCTGAGGATTGAACTTAGTGCCTCACACATACGAGGTGAGAGCTCTACCTCTGAGCCACAACCCCAGCGCCTATAAATGTTTTTCAAAAATACAGACCTTTTGATTGTGTTTTATTCCCAGCAAACCACAGTGCAGCAAACAAAATATCTCCTTTCACATTAAACACAGTGCTAGAGGGAGGACATAACTGTCCAGGCAGTGAGAATGGGCACTTACCTGGTGGGAAGGGAAACCATCCATCATGATCAGGAGCTGGTAGAACTTCTAGTTCACCAGGAATGATGCTGAACCTGAACCCCTCTGGGATGGCGGAGAGTGTGGAAACTGTGATGTTCCTCAGGTAGATGGGTGTCTGTGGGAGGTGACATGGAGCAGGAAATGGAATTCCAAGGAATATAGACCTGGAAGGAGTTGTTTCTCCTATTTTCTAGCGTGGGACCTTGACTAAGATGTCTAACATTTTAGATCTTACTATTTTTTTATCATAATAATTTTTGTTTGTGTAGCTATAAGGAAGAAGTTAAATAAAGCATGTGTATTAGTTTATTAGGGCTGCCATACAAATTTTCATAAAGGAGGTGGCTTAAAACAAGAGAAATGTATTCTCTTAGAGTATAGGCTACTCTGGAAGCTAGACGTCTGACATCTAGGTGTTGGCAGGGCTGTGTTCCCTCTGAAGGCCCCAGGGGAGAAACTTCCTTTGGTTTTTTAGAAGCTCCTGTTAATTCTTGATATTCCTTGGCTTGTAGCTACATAACACCATTCTTTGCCTTCATCTTCACGTGGCTTTCTTCCTTGTTTATCTGTGTGTCTCAAATATTTCCCTCCTAATAAGGACATAGTCATAGGAAGCAGGGCCTGTCCTAGTCTGGTATGACCTCATTTTGGCTTGCTTTTATCTGTAGAGACCCTATTTCCATGTAGGGCCTAGGGGCTAGGACTTCAACATATCTTTTGGGGGGACACAGTCCAACTCATAACAGTAGGTTAAGATGTTTAGCACAGTGACCATGTATGTGTGCATTAAATACCCTATTATATTTTCAATTTTAGATATGTGAAAAACACAAATTGATGTTGGAAAGCTTCCTTTTAGTCCTAAAGCAACTTTTTTTTTGTGTGCGTGAACTTTAATTTATTCATATTCCCTTACTTACACTCCACAGTTTTGTAGAGTCATAGATTTTCACTTTTGAGACTTTGGAGATCACTCATCACAGTACCCCATTCAGCTAGTTTTGGAATATCTTAGAACTTCTCTCAAAAGTTATTCTTTAATCCCTGCTTATTTGACTGTAGGACAGGGAAATCAGCATGTTTTTTTTTTTTTTTCATATATGGCCTCCAAATAAATCCCTTTTTAGTCACCAGTCCAAAGTCTCCCTTTAGAAGTCATAGAAGAGCAAATCTGTGTCAACTTTCTTTGCTGTGTTAGCCTTCCATCTGCTCCAAGTCAGTCACCAGGTCCACCTGATCCCAGCTTAGTTGTAGTTTATCAACCCAGTTTCCCCTCTGGGCTGTTTTTGATGTGGCCACAAGTTCTCCCAACATTATTATTATTAATACTCTTCAATTTGTCTGTGGTAGTTAAGATTATTTTCCTTGTCAGGACTGATGGTGGATGGGATCCCTTGGAGATTTCAGCTCTGATGAAATAAATGCAGGCAGTGGTTTGATCAGTCTGGGAGTGGATCTGAGGCTGGGCCCCCCAAGGTGACCATGGGACTAGGGAAGGGGCAAAGGGGTGCTCAGTGCAGCATTGTTTATGGTTCAACTTGTGCCTCAAATAGTGCAAACAAAAGATGCACAGGTAATATAAATGACATCATAGTTATGACCAATTTATTTCAACTCTTTTGAAATGGGTGGTTATTAATAGGTGGATCTCTTAGACACATAGGGACAATTCCTTAACATCTAAATACAAATAGAATCTGCAATTTTTATTATCTTTTATTTACTATTTGTTTGTTAATATTGCTTAGGAAGGAATTATATTTCTAATTGTTTTATTTTTTACCCATTTATTTACAAGTTCTTATAATGCCCAACAAATTGGTACATGAGCTCATCACTATCATTTTCTTCATTATTGCTACTGTAACATACTTAGTTACATATTAGTGCCAATATCACTGTGTGCACAGTTATTATGGTGTAGATGTGAGGTGTCCTTCCAAAGCTCATGTGTGAAGGAAAGATTAAAGATGTGGGGGTGGGATTGTGGCTTAGCAGTAGAGCGCTCGCCTAGCATGTGTGGGGCCCTGGCTTTGATCCTCAGCACCATGTAAAAATAAATAAAATGAAGTTATTGTGTCCAGTTACAACTAAACAATAAATATTAGAAAAAAGAAAAAGAAAGATTAGAGGTGATATGATTGGGTTACAAGAGTTTTGTTTGTTTTGGTTTTGGTACCAGGAATTAAGCTCAGGGGCACTTAACCATTCAGCCACATCCCCAGCCCTTTTTATTTATATTTTTATTTGGAGACAGAGGTCTCACTGAGTTGCTTAGGGTCTTGTTAAATTCTTTGAACTTGAGATCCTCCTGCCTCAGCCTCCCAAGCCACTGGGATTGCAGGCATGCACCACTGTGCTCAGCTAGATTAGGAGAGTTTTAATCTAATGAGTGCATTAATTCCTGGGTAGGTATTAACTGGTGGTAACTGTAGGCAGCTAGGGTGTGGATGGAAGAGGTGGGTCACTAGGGATATACCTTTGGAGTATATATTTTGTCCTTGTTGAGTCAAGTTCTCTTTCTGCTGTCTGGTGTCATGTCCTGAGCCACTTTCCTCTGTTACACCCTCTAACAAGATGTTCTCCTGCCTCCTCTAGGGCCCAGAGCTACAGAGTTGACCATCTATGGATAGAAAACTCTCAAACTGTGAGCCCACAAATGAACTTTTGCTCCTCTAAAATTGTTCTAGTCAGGTCTTTTGGAAACAGGAGTGAAAAAGATGACTAAAACAACAGTATTGTGAAATTCATCCTCAGGATACGGGGTATGTGCACAGGATTTTAACTTATACACACACACACACACACACACACACAAACAATATATATATATAGTTTATGAGGATATAGTGCATTAAACTAACAAGGGGATTAGCAAGGATGGTGGAATGTGATGGTAGGTGTCAATATACCTTATATACAGAGATATGAAAAATTGTGGTATATATGTGTTTTAAAAATTGTAATAAAAAAGTACATATAAATTGGCATAACTTGACGTGAACATACAGAGATACAAAAAATTGTGTTCTGTGTAATAAGGATTGTAATGCATTCCACTGTTTTCATGTATTTAAAAAATAATAAAATCAATAAAAAAAATATTTTGTAGTGGGTTATATCATAGTAAGTGGTGATTTTTTTTTAATACTAATGGAAAAAAGTTCTGGGGTATATTTAATACTAAATTAACTAAGCAAATTGATTCAATCTATTTTTAGTTTGATTTTTTTTTTAGTTGGGTCTTCTATTCCTCTGTGTTACTATGTTACATTAGATATATATGCTTGTCATAGGGAACTATGAATATTTATATATGGCTTATTTACCAATAATAATGTTTTAACAAGACTAATTTTATTATGTTGTGCTTTCTTCATATGGATCAATAAAGAATGTAAAAACAGATGGAAAAAAAATAAGGAGGGTGACTTGAATCTGTGGGACTTACATACCTTGGTTAATTTGAAGATCAAATGATATAATGTGTGAAAACAACATTAGCAAGTGACTGCAGACACTTACTGAGACTCACCATGTGCCAGACTGTTCTACAAGCTCTGCCTGTGTACACTTATTTGATCCTCACAGAAACCCTATGTGGTATGTCCTAATAACATCTCCAGAAGGAAGAACTAAAGCACAGGGTGGCTAAGGGACTTACAGTCACAGGACTAGTTAATGAAAGATTGGAGATTCAGATGCAGCCATTTGTCCAAAAGAATCTGTTCCCATAACATAGGTTAAAAACATAAAATTAATAAAAAAGATATTTTGTATTACAAAGTGGTCATACAGTGTATTACAAAATAATGTATTTTGCATTAAAATAAAGTTGTTGAAAACACAAAAGTTTTACTTCATTTTTAAAGCATATTTATTTCATTATTTTTGTCTAAACAAATTAGGTATTAGAGAAGTCTGAAATTTATTTTAGTTCAAGGATATCTGGATTCTATTCCAGGTGTTTTGTGCAACATTAAGAAAGTCTTAGTCAAATGTACAGGCTTACACCTATAATCCCAGCCACTTGGGAGGTTGAGGCAGGAAGATCATAAGTTGGAGGCCAGCGTCAGCAATTTAGTGAAATAAAATTAGTAAAATAAAAACAGCTCAGTGGTAGAGCACTTGCCTAGAATGTTCAAGACCCTGGGTTCAATCTTCAATACCATATACACACCCACAAAAAGTCCTTGTAGGTGGCTTTAGCTGAAAAAAATTTTTCTCAAGCATTTTTTGGTAACTTGTTAGGAGAAAAATAAAGAATCACCATTTTTTTATATAATGTATAAATTATATTCACTAGTCTTAAAGATTGGTTTTAACCAGTGATTGTTAGAGTGTTGACTCACCAAATAAAACCTAACACAGTTTTGACTCTAATCTTGTTCTGGGGTCTGGCATTGCCCTAACTCATAGTCAAACGACACTCCTACTGCAAATGACTATGAAATTCTACTTTGCATTAATCTGAAAAGCAGAATTCTTGGAAAAATTGGACATCTCTCATTTTTCCCCTTGAGAATTTGCTTCCTTAATGTTGCCCTTTCAGGTCACCAATATTTTTTGATGACATTGATAGATGAAGTAGCAGGTGATTCCCAGGGATGGATATCTTGTTCCAAATCTAATTGATTGTGGCACAAAAGCCTTTTATGTTTCTAACTCATGACCAAGGGAGAGATAAAGAGATTATACCCTCTGCTCTCACAGCATGTGGGAAATCAGTGTGTGAGGGGCCATCCACTCTGGGGTGCTGGTTAGACAGGAATTGAATGCAGGATTTATTTATGTCTTTCTTTTAACTTTCTTTTTTTTAAGGTAAGGGCATTAATTATATATGAATTTAATAGACTGCAGTATATTAGTATATACTATAGAGAAAAAGTATGACCTGTCCCTTGAGCACAGGCTCTGGAATTAGATTCTTTGGACTCAACTAATCTATTTTTACTTTGTAGCCATGTATCCACAGGAATGTTACTTAATAACTCAGGGCTTCAACTGCCTCATCTACAAAACAAGAATGAAAATAGTAGCCATTTCATCTAGTATTATTAGGATTATCAGTTAATCCTTATAAAATAGACCAGTAACTGACATATAGTAAGCCTTTAATGAAAGTTCACGATTATTATTATTATCATCAATAAAGAACACTATTATTTCTCCTTCCTTTTATGCCTGGCAAACTTCTAACCATTTTTGAATATTCTATTTGGCCCTTCTGTGAAGTCTTTTCTGACAGTTCTTTGCTTTTCCTTGGAACTTCCATATCAAATTGTCTACTGTTCTCTAAGAATGTACTTGTAGGTTTGGTTTTTTTTTAACTGCACTAGCTGTGAACTCACAGATATCAGAAATTATTTAATTTGAGGAGCAATTCATGGCACAGCACTGAGTGTAATAGCCATATGTAATTGGTTTGTAAATAAAAATTGAGAGTGTGCTGGGATATAACATGATTTTTGTTATATTTATTATCTTCACTTAGTTTTAAGTGTACGGCCAAGTTGAAATTCATTGCCAGAATCTGACAAAATATTGACAAAAGCAAGGCAACTGAGTTACCCTAAAAGAAGTTATCAGAATCCCAGTATAGGAAATGGTTCTGAAATTATACATATTTTTTGACAGAAAGATAGAAGGTCATGTGAATTATAAAAGTCATACTTGGTTTGACTTCAAATTCTTTTCCTCCTGACAGATTGATTTTTTTCCTATATCACAGCTTTCAACAATTTTTCTGCTCCAAAACTCACAATGTTTTCCAATACCTAGTGAAAGGTATTCCAGGTAAATTTTTGAGTGGTTATTTGATATCAGACACTATGCTAAGCATTTCCATGAATTATCTTATATAGTCCACAGAAATATGTTCTTAGAAAAGAAACTTGTGAGAACAGACCCATGTCTTTTGAAGTTCATGTAATTCTCAGATGAATGCCTGATGAGTGCTCTCAAAAATATTGAGTGAATAAATTGTGTACTATAGTATTCCTGTTTTATAAATAAGGAAAATAAGAAAGAAAAACTAATCCAAAGTAAAGGGAGAGTTGGGCTTTTAACCCATGTGGTCTGTCTCCCTCTTCTACAGTTGAACATCTTAAAGTAGAATTCTTCCCTTTGCATTCAAGGAAAGGCAAATTCTGGTCTTGCACAAGTTTTGGACTGCTTTTTCCCATTTTTCATTTAACTTGCCATACTGATTTATAGTGATCAAGAAATTGTCCTCTTTAGCCTTCCATTTTTACTGATTTTGTTCTTTGTATTGATCTTGTCCCTCCAGATAGATTTCAGCTCTTGGAAGGTCGTGTGACTTTCTACACTTCACGGTTTCTCACTTATTTCATTCAGCAGCTGAGCTTTACATATGAGATCTATTAAGTATTCATTTACTCAGTGAATATTTACTGATCGCCAATGTTGTGTGTTTTGGGATCTGGAGGGGCAACAGTAATCAGGAAAGGCAATGTCTTTTCAAGGAATTTATATTTGAAGGCAGAATATAAACAAAAACAGATAAATATAGTCACACAGAAATAAATTTAGTGAAGAAAATAGAAATGAGGAAAGAGTGGCTAGGGTTCTGGCTCAGAGGTAGAGCTCCTGCCTAGCAGGTGTAGGACACGGGTTTGATCCCCAGCACAACATAAAAAAAATAAACAAAATTAAGATATTGTGTCTATACACAACTAAAAACCAAAACCAAAACAAAACAAAAATGAACTGAGGAAAGAGCTGGCAAGTGATGGCAGGTGTCTTAACTTGATGGTGATGGTGAGGTTATGAACAGCATTTCTGAGAGGGCAGCCTTTGAGGGAGGTGGGCAAGACTTGAAAGTTCAAGAAGGGCAGTCAAGAGATGATGCACTGGTAGAGGTGATGGCAAGTGGAAAGATGGGAATAAACTTGGCATGTCTGAGTAAGCAGACTTGAAGCCACATATTGAGTCATTGTGACTGGGAGGATAGACAGAGGCACTGGGGGAGATTATGAAATACAAACCCAGCTTCTTTTACTCCCAAATCTGAAATCTAAAATACTGCAGAATCTGGTGTTTTGGGAGACCTACATGATGACACAAGTAGAAAATTTCACACTTGACACCTTGTGATGCACCATTTTCAAACTCAGACACATTTATGATACTGCATGTCATTACTTTCATGATATGTGTATAAGGTATATACGAAACATAAATGAATATCATCTTTCACCTTGGGTCTCATTCCCAAGATATCTCATTTTGTGCATGTAAATGTTCCAAAATCCAAAAATCACCCCAAATCTGCTATAGTTCTTTTCCCAAATATTTTGGGTAAGGATGCTCAAACCTATCCTTTCTTGGCCATGGAAAAATTTTTGAATTTAAATCACAATGGAACATCAAAGAAGGATGTTAAGCAGTAGAGAGAAATATTTGCCTTTACATTTTGAAAGATTATTCTTTCTTAAATTAATTAATTAATTTTTATTTATTTTTATATATGACAGCAGAATGCATTACAATTCTTATTACATACATAGAGCACAGTTTTTCATATAACTGGTTGTATACATAGTATATTCACACCAATCCGTGTCTTCATACATGTACTTAGGATAATAATGATCATCACATTCCACGATCATTAATTACCCCATGCCCCCTCCCTTTCCCTCTAACCTTTCTGCCCTATCTAGAGTTCCTCTATTCCTCCCATGCTCCCTATCCCTATACCATTATGAATTAGCCTCCTTATATCAAAGAAAACATTTGGCATTTGGTTATTTGGGATTGGCTAACTTAGCATTGTCTTCTCTAACTCCATCCATTTACCTACAAATGCCATGATTTTATTCCCTTTTATTGTTGAGTAATATTCCATTGTGTATATATGTCACATTTTTATGCAAATCAAAACCACTCTAAGATTTCATCTCACTCCAGTCAGAAAGGCAACTATTATGAAGACAAGCAACAATAAGTGTTGGTGAGGATGTGGAAAAAAAGGTACACTCATACACTGCTGGTGGGACTGCAAATTGGTGCAGCCAATATGGAAAGCAGTATGGAGATTTCTTGAAAAATTGGGAATGGAATCACCATTTGACCCAGCTGTCCCTCTCCTCAGTCTATATCCAAAGGACTTAAAAACAGCATACTACAGGGACACAGCCACATCAATGTTTATAGCAGCACAATACACAATAGCTAAACTGTGGAACCAACCTAGATGCCCTTCAATAGATGAAAGATTATTCTTTTAAAAATAATTATAGAAGAATAAAAGGGAGCAACTAGAGATCTCTTAGTGATTCATTCTGCTAATCCAGAAGAAAAGATACAATGCATTCCAGTGCATGAGTGACAGAGATGGAGAGAGGGGGAATAACAAACAAACAACAATAACACCCCCCCCCCCCGACAAAACAAGATTATTATTAAGAGGAAGAGCCAATAGAATTTACCATTGAATTATATGTGATGGATGACTAAGTGCTGCAGTCTGGCTGGGCACAAAATCACAAGCCACTCAAGCAGGAACAAACTTTCTTTTTGAAACTGCCGCCAATGCCCCGTACGCTCCTGGGCATCTCAATGGCTAGTTGGCGTCACCTTTCAACCAAAAATGCCATGCATCATATTACTTGGCTGTGGCTCTTAGCAACTAAGAATTACAGATGATTCTTAGGTTTGGGGCAAATGATCTGAGTAGACCATGAAGCCATTTACCAAAGAAATGGTGTCTTGGGAAAAGGCAAAGAACAAAGAAATTTATAGATGGATCAAGGTATTATTGAGATAGATCACAAGTGCTTATTTAGTTCCTTACTGTTCACCATCTTCATTCACCAAGGACTGAAAGCATTTTACAGGAGGAATGAATATTACAAATAATGATAGAAAAGACAGAGAAAGCAAGGATGAAAGGAAATACAAGCAGAAGTAGAAAGTCAAGTACAAGGTGGAAAAGATATATGCAGGTGATTAGATTCTAAATATTTACTATTGCTCAATCCTGGATTTGGCTCTGAGGAAAAATGGAGTCTTGGTCAGTTACTTAATTTTTATTTTCAGATCAGAGCAAGCATACTTATTCCTCAGAAGAGGCAACTGTTTCTAGGCTTTATGTTTCAAAAAGAATTCTTCAAAGTGAAACTCAGAGAAAGGTGTGCTGAGGAATTCAGTGTGAGAATTCTGATTCAATTCAGTCAAGAGCTTTCTCAGGAAAGAAGTGTATTACAAAGGCATAGAATGTCTGAAAAACTGATAAAAAACAACTTAGAGGGGGAACAACTTATTTTGGCTCATGGTTTCAGAGGATTCAGAAGATGGTCTGATAGCTCCAAGGTGAAAGTCATGGCAGAAGGGCATGGTGGAGGAAAGCTGCCCACTTCATGGCAGTCAGGAAGTGACGGGGTTGGGTGGGGAAGGGGCTCTAGAAAGATATAGTCCCCCAGGACTTGCCTCCAGTGACCTATTGCCTCCAGCCTTACCCGATCTTGCTATGGTTAACCACCTAGTAGTTCACTCAGCTACCAATGGATTACTTCGGCAAGTTGATTAATCTACTTGATGGATTAATCCATTGATGAGGTTAGAACCCTAATCCTTGCTTAAAATCCCTACCTCTGAACCTTGGCTGGGTTCATGCTTTCAACACATTAACTTTTGGGGAAACATTCCAGACCAAAACCATAGCTAGGGCTCTCCAGAAGGCCACTGAGAGTCTTCAGTGGAGAGACCCAGCTATTGGTCTCTTAGTGGATTTAGCCAAGGTTGTTCATTGAGGCCTCTGATGGCCAAGGGTCTACACTAACTGTATATTTATGTGTGGTGATCAAGATCTTGGCTTGTTATAAAATCCTAGGATGTTTTTGGGTCAAACTTCAAAGGCACACTACTTTTCTTTTTCCCCTTCCATTCTTAAATATTTTATTTCCTAAAACTATTCTTCCTGTCTGATCCTAGAGACAAGTGTGTGTGTTTGTGTATGTGTGTGTGGAGGTGTGGGTGGGTGTGGGTGTGTTTTGGCAGGACCATATGTAGTGGTATTTGTTGGTGAAGAACTTGTACTCCTGCAATTCTACATGTCAGCCTATCTTGAATTTGGGGTCATGCCTCAAGACACAGGTGTTTATTTAAATATCTGGCTTATTTGGTAATTTTTAAAAGTGGGGTATAGAAAGATCTCTGTTTCTCTGATATAGATCTGTATAGGTACTTAATTTAAAATCTGTGATTTAAGGATGAAGTTAATTTGAACATGGGACTCTTCCCTTAAAATTTACTATGAATGTGCAAAGAGAACTTCACAGCAAAAAGATCTACTCCAAGTTCTAATGAAATTGCTTTTCATAATGAAAGATCCAATCTAATAGCATAAATATTTCAAAGTGCTACCTTTATTTGTACATATGATGGAAAGGCTCATAATGCAAAGAAATTATGATGGGAGAGCCGTATAAAATTCATGGAAATATAAAGTCAGGCTTCACATCACTTAAATTTCTAGATATTAAATATTTAGGATGAGTGGTACAAGTAGTTCATACAGTTTAATACCCATAATTGTAAAACTAGTACCTAGAAGAAAAAAGGCATTAGCTTGCTAAAAAGAGGTAAGTACTTTCAAAGTAAAGTAATTTCAGTAGAAGTCAGAGGTAGTTTGGAGTTGTTGATTAAGATTGTTGGAATAATAAAAATTATAACACACTGCTATGTGTCATTATGTGTCATGTTATATATCATTGAATAATGTTGGTGTGTACTACCTAAATTATCTTTTTATCCACCTCTGGTGGCAGTCATATAGTCACATAGTCAGTATTTTATATATATATATATATATATATATATATATATATATATATATATTTTATATATATATATGACTTTATACACACACACACACACACTCAGTATTTAAAAATAAAGTATATACACATACCTACCCAGGACCTTTTACATGTTAGGGAAATACTGTACCACACAGATGCATATACTTTTGTGTGTGTGTTAAATTGTTCAATTATACAAATGTTTATTAGGTACCTATAGTTAAGACCCTATGTTAAAAATAACAAAGATGACTTATAGTCTAGTTAGGAGATAGTTCAAGCACAACTAACCCTAATAATAAACACATTTTAATAAATGATTTAATGCAGGATCAAAAGGACAATGAGATGGGAAGAGATTTGATTCTATTATGAACTTAAAAAAAGGTCTTATGAAGTTGAGAGTATTATCAGGAAATAAATGAGGTAGACCTTTTATAAAAGGAGATGAAATGATTAAAGAATTATTGTAAATATGTCTTGGCATATTCTAATTTTTATTCATTACCTATTATTCTTACTGTGATTTTTAAAAAATATTTTAAAAATATTATCATATACCACAAAAAAGATTTCCTGATTTAACCTATCTTATTTATTTATTTATTTTGTACCAGATAGATCATTATACTCAATCCAGACCATAGGATAAAAAGTTCTTGTTCATAAACTCACTTGTATGAGTTACATCTTCCACTGTTAAGGTGCATCAGAAACTGAGTTTGTTGTTTGCATCAGAGGATCAATGTGATTTTTACTTTGGGAAAATTAGTAAACTTCTGAATCAAAATTTCCTTGTCTCTGAAAATGGAAATAAGATCATTTCATGGTTCTCTTTGTATCATTTTCAGGCTTGAGGGAGTTAATTTGAGAGAAAGGACTTATCCTTGGCATACAGGTTTTGGAGAGCATAATTACGAAAGACAGAGGAAATTTAAGCATTTCTATTTTTAAAAACAATATGGCATCTCACAGTAGAAGGTATTGCTAGTTTTGAAACCTAGAGAACCATTACATATACTATAATTACTGGTACACAATTTGGGCCATTGCATGGTATCAGGTGGAGATGAACAATATTCTGGTTGGAGAGTATACTACGTAAAGATCAGCTTTGAAAGATTTCTTACAGGATATAGTCCAAGAAGAAGAGAAATGAATTAAAGAGGAGTGATAAAATATAGCAAGTAGGTTGTATAAAATGTCAGTGAAACCTGTTGTCATCTTAAATGAGGAAAGACTGAAGATGAAGCCATATATATATAATGTATATCATGTTATACATCATTGAATAATGTTGGTATCTACTATGTAGAGACATATATATATATATATATATATATATATATATATATATAATCTGGAAGAACAATTCCAAACAAAACCAATATGGGGCTGAGGAGGGTTGGAATAGAACAGATGAGGTGGGAGCATATTGAGATCCTTGTTATATTCAGAGCAGCATACGGACATCAAAAACTTCAGAAACTGATGGGGGAAAATTTACATTAGTCTTGGTCACAAGAAGAGAACAACAAAAATGGCTGGCATTATATTACATTTAAACTAGAAAGAAATATTCTATTTATCCATCAGACCCTAGAAAGATGTATATAGGAAAAAAATGGAATATTTAATAGATAACACACAATGCATCAGTAGAAATAAGTTTTTGTGTAATTAGTGGAAATGGAACCTATTAGTTTCATTGATCAGAAGTCAGTGAGACTAGACTTAAGTACAATATCCAACAACATGTTGGATAATAAAGACACAGTCAAAATGACATAGAAAAGTTGAAAATAATAGGATAGAAAAATATTTTCCAGATAACTCTAAGCCACATACTTAAGGAAAAAACAAAAACCAAAAAGCCTGGAAAGAGACAAAAAGGAACAAAAGATCAGGAAGGTAGGTTAGAAAGAAGGACAACAAATAATAACAAACCTGTTGGAAAAACTGACACAATTCAGAAGGATATACATGAACTAATGGTGACATGTGTGTTCTAGTTTGGATCTGGAATATCCCCAAAGCTTATGCTGACAGCGTAGTCTCCATTGCAGCAAAGATCACATGTGGGCTTTTAAAATACGATGATTAGATCATGATGGCTTTGAGCTTATCAGTAGATTAATTCATTTAATGATATATTTCTGGTTAGACCACTGGGAAGTGAGACCTAGTAAGTTAGTGAGGGTATTAAATCTGGAAAGGTTTAATATATTTTTTCATTTAATATATGCAGTTATATTGAATCCACACAACCCATTTAATTCACATAATTTTATAGATAAAATGAAGTCTCTGCGGAAAATTTTAATCTTAGCTCAGGATTCTTCCTTGCTCTCTGTTTCTCTCTCTCTCTCTGCTTCTGGCTGCCATGAGTTGAGCAATTTTCCTCTACTAGACCCTTCCACCATGATGTTCTGCCTCACCTCAGGCCCAGAGCAGTGGAGTCAGACAGCCATGGAGGGAAATCTCCCACATCATGAGAAAAATAAACTTTTCCTCCTCTAAGTTCTTTTCTGGTATTTTGGTTGCAGAGGTGAGAAACTGACCAGTACAATGTACCATGGTCAATTTTGTTCCCCTGAGACTCAAAAGAAGAAAAATAAAAGGAAGAGGAAGAGGTAGGTACCTTGAAAGATATAGAGTTAGAAGGTAATTAGGGAGCCTTTGGAGAGTTAGGAAATTTTCCTTTTTGGGAGTCTAGTATTGTGATGAAAGGGCACCTATGGGCTACTTCGAAGAGTTACAGACACCACTGAATAAAAACAACAGGAACTTTAGCATCAAATAGATGTGTGTTGATTCTACCTTGGCTTTCTGATTTGGGGGGAGCTCCTTGATCTGAATTTCAGTTACTCCTTTTTAAATGGCAACGGAAACCTATATTATGGGGATGACATAGCATGAAATTAAGAAATATATGTAAACTACTTAGGATAGTGCTTACTATGTGACACCTTCAAGTAAGAAGTGTGTTTGAACATTTTCAGGTCTATTTCGTTTCTCTGGTAATGTCTATTGCCTTCATATTTACTTCACTGCATATATAATTCTGAATTATTATTTTATTCCTTAAAACTGTCTTGCTACTTTCCTATTGTTTCAGAAATCCACAGTTGAAGAGAAGTATGAAATATGTCAGATTTATTTTTTAAACACCTTTTTCTCAGTTTGTACTTTCTTTTTTTGAGGAAAATTTTCTAAGTCTTTACAGTCCAAAAATTTTGCTGAAATTTATGTCAAGCATGAGTGTTTACATCAGTGAGTTAATCTGCAATATGTATGACTTTTCAGTCTATATATGGAGTTCTTTCCTCAGTTTATGATACTTTTTTCAATGTACATTTAATTTTTTTAAACTATTAATGGACTTTATTTATTTATTTTTTTGTTTGTTTGTTTGTTTATTTATTTATTTATTTTTATTTATATGTGGTACTGACAATTGAACCTAGTGCCTCGAATATGCCAGGCAAGTGCTCTACCACTGAGCCAAACCCCAGCCCCTGGTACTTTTAATTATTGCTTTGGTTCCATTTTTGTTCAGATTTTCTTTGTGTTCTGACATACTATATTTCGTGAGTGATATAGTACAGAGTTTGATGCCTGCATATGCATGTACATGTGTATGAAATCAACCTTGTTAATTATATTATCCTTTATGTTCATGTTTGTTTTGATTAAGAAATTTCTCTTTTAAGTGTTATTAAGCTTTCAAATAATAACTCCCTTCTTTTACTGGGAAACAATTTTTCAACTTTTTTTTTTGTGGGGCGGGGGTTGTTCTAGAGATTGAACCCAGGGGCACTTCACTACATCCCCAGTACTTCACCACATCCTAGCCTTTTAAAATATTTTATTTAGGGGAAGGATATTGCTGAATTTCTCAGGGCCTTGCTAAGTTGCTGAGGTTGGCCTTGAACTTGTGATCCTCCTGGCTCAGCCTCCCAGGCTTCTGAGATTATAGGTATGTAACACCACCAAACACAATTATTTTAGGTTTTTATAGGACTTGAATTTTTAAATAAATATTGATTTCACTAAAGACATATTAAAAGATAAGTAAATTCAATGTTTGTGAACTTAGAATAAATAAGTCTAATACTAAATTTTCTATACTATTGTGATTTTATCCATTTCTTCTTCTTCTTTAAAAAATATTTAATAAAATGTAATCTAGGGCATAAAAATGTATGCTATTTTTTTTAACTTAGTGTTTTTCAGGTTAACATGTTATGGTTCTCAACTATCTCTCTGATTTTCATCTCTAACTTTCCTGGTGCTAATTTTGAAACACCTAAACTTGTTATGTTTGCATTTGCCTAAAGCATTTTGTCCTTCCTTTTCAGATTTTTTGCAAGATTTTGTTTAGGTACACTCTGTAAACAGCATTCAGTTGAATTTTGTCTTTTTCAATTCACAGACTTTTAATATGGACTGATTATCCATTTTATACTAGCACATTTTCAAATACTAATGTATATTCTTACCATGTTCTTTGCTATCCAGTTTTCCATACTGCCTTCCTTATTGTTCCTTTTCAATTTTTGTCTTCCATGTTTTCTTTCCTTTTATGTCTGTTTCTCTTTTGGAAAGTATGATTCTTATAAAGTGATTTCCTTTAGATTTTCCAAAGATCTGTTTAATCCTGTGTATAACTTATTATCAAAATTGAGTAAAAATGTATATTTTAGTGTCTCTATTTGACATTCAAATTTGTTTAACACACGTTCACTTTCTTCTATCACTTCCCGACCTCCTTTTCAATAGAACATGACATTTTAGATACATATACTTTTTATAATACTGCATAATATTTACACTGTCCATATTTTTCATGGACACAATTACATTACTTTTTTAAAGTTCAGTATAGGTATTACCTACTCTCCTCCTGCTTTCTACTTTTAGAAGGTTCCTAAAATATGCCAGACACTGATACATATAGTATATCCTCTTAGAATTAGTAAGGATTCGGAGATATTATCATAAATCTGGGAGATTACTATAAGATTATCAGGTCTAAAATGTTGATATAAGCTCATTAAGTTCTAGAGGGTAAGCTCCTCCAAAAATATTTAAGTGACTCACATTCTTTAATTCTCTAATTCCCAGCTTTGGGATTTGCCCAATCAAAGATCAACCAGAACTTGGTTTTGAGTCCATTTTGTCTAAGAGCAATTGATCTTGCATCCTAGGTGTAAGAGAAAGCTGGGCATTGTGAAGGAGTCCTGTGAAATGAAACCACTGTCAGTTTTACGTTGTTAGATAGAGATCACATAACACTGATCTCTGGTTAATATTGATTTAGCCTACTAACTTGCATAAATTCTTAGCATGTTTATTCTCATTAAAACTTTTCCCTTCATTGGGAGAGGAGGTGGAATATAGAGAGAAAGAATTACGAGTGATTCAGATTTGGGTTTAATGTAGTAAGTTCATTTTCTAACTGAGCTGCTGCACAAGTGATATGTTTTCTAAGCAAATCAACCATGACATTTGTGTCCTTCAATACCCTGTACTCCTGTTTCAAACACAATGCAGCTGCTGCTCCATGGCCAAGAGGAGAACTCCCTCCCTGAGTTAATTAATGTCACCGATACCATTAATGACTCCAAGCACACCAATTGTTGGTAATTTTACTTTTCAGAAAACTAAACTCATTGACTTATAGAATGTATTCAAATGATGGCATCAAGTTTTGAACTTAATGGTTCTTAAAATTGATAAGAAATTTTCATAAGAACAATCTCATTTCAAGTGTAAATAATGTTCCTGCCCTTGTAATTCCAAGTGTTCAATTCAAATGTCACCAAAAACATATATTTGTGTATACACACAAGTGTGTGTATGTATGTGTGTATATAATGGGGGGAAAGGGACTCATTAGTTCATACTCATATTTTTTATGGAAGTTACTTGTACTATATTAGAAGACAAAAAAAAAAAAAAGAAAACTGGTGATCAAATTTAAATAAATTAAAGAACAAGTGTTCTCATCCAAAACCTTCCCGGATTCCCAATTAAGTTCAGTGGTATCAGTTGACGCCTCTTTCCTTCCCTGCTCCTCCCTACCAAATTGCAAGGCTTTGAAATTCTACTCTTCTGGAAGAAGGAAGAGGTACTCCGCTGACATGCTTCCTTAGTTAGGTGAGACAGGGTTTTCTTTCTCTTTTGTTCACACACAGAATATTGAATATGTAGAGAGGCACGGAGGTTTTCAGTCATTGTTTGCCTTAAAAATATCCTAATTTACACTTTCTGATGTCAGTTTTAAACTTTTTATAATAAAACTGTGTGAGAAGGTTTCATGTCTACTGGGTAATGATACATTAAGTATGAAAAACTTCTTTAGCTTCCTTTTCTTCTTCCTAAGAGAACACTGTAGGAGCTTCAGGAAATGCCTTGTTGATAACAAAGAGCTAAAGCTGTGCTTTAATACGTCCTTAGCCAGAGCACATCTCTTGTTTTCTTGAACTCAAGGATAGGGTTCCTTGGGAGGTCAGTTCATCTGACTTGCCCTCCAATCCCCAGCCCTTAATGGAGGGCTTAAACTGAGACAACTGAGTAAATGGTGAAGATAGACAGAAGTAAAATTCGGAAACCTTGAAAAATTAAATATAATTTTTAACCTTCTGCTTCCAACCCAGATGGAATAATGAACTGAATTTTCCCTCTCACATGAAGTAACTAGAAAACAAGATGAAATATTTAACCACTGCACATAGTCAGTGGTGGGTAGTGATCCTTGGGAGATAGGAAACCAAACATGTGAGTTCTAGATTGCCACAGTTTACTGCCTTGAGAGGGGCTTTGGTATAGGCAGAGAAAACCTAGGCAGAGATTTATGGACTTTCTGAATTGGGGAGATGGGGTATATGGGGGAGAGTGTAAAAATACTGAAATTCAGGGGACAGCTTTACATGGGGAGAGTTTTCAAACCTCAGGAGAGTCCCATGTGAATATTTAGTTGAATAGTGTAAAGGCATGTGTGTGAGGAAAATACCTGGGACTGGGGAAGAATCATTTGAGGATATTGGTGGGAAGAGTGACTGGCACTTACATAAGCTTGTGTATAGTTCCTACCAGTCATATTCAGAGACTCATAATTCATGAGAAATTGGGTAGAGAACTCAGAAGGGTCTTGCTTCATTAATGGGGAATAACTAACCTTAGACTAAATGCTGTTCTTATCTTACCTAGCACATCTTAAAAGAAAGATTCAAAAGGATAAACCGTTTCAATGTAACCTATTTCAGAAAAAAATCTTTAAGAATATTTATAGGAAAACATTAATGTGCAGTATTTGACATGGTAAAATTTATAATATCTGGCATCAATCAAAGATTACCAAGCCTGCAAAGAAGCAAGAAAGTACTATCAATAGTGAAGAGAAAAATCAATTGGTTAAAAGTAACCCAGAATTAACAAACAAAGATGTTAAGAAAGCTGTTATAACTGTATTGCATATGTTTAAAAACTTTAGTGTGACTCAGAAAATACAAAATTATACAAAATAAACTAGAGAAAACTACAATGTCTAAAATGAAAAATGCTTGAATTAAATTCATAGATTAGACACTGCCGAGAAAAGATCAATAATTTTGAAATGTAGTAATAGAAACCACCAAAATGAAACACAAAGATTAAAAAAGAAGGTACAAAACAGAATTGAGGGTGTAGTTCAATAATAAAGGGTTTGTCTAACATGCCCAAGATCATGGGTTGGTGTCCTTAGAATCTCAAAAATAAAAAGTATAAAATAATTCTATTGAGCATCATTTAACTGTGGAACAACTTCAAGCAGCTGATTATATGTGTAATGGAATCCCAGAAGTGCAAAAGGTAGAACAAATATTTGAAGAAATAATGACTGAAAAGTTTCCAAATCTGGTGAATGCTGTAATTGCACAAATACATTAAAAAACAATGAATTGTAGGCACAGATATATAAATAAAACCATGCCATGAAATTTAGAATAAAAAATTGCAACACTAGCAGTAAAGAAAAAATCCTTAAAGTTACTAGAGTGGAGGATAAGTTACACAGAAAGGAAATTTATAAGGATGATTGACAACAAATTTCTTCAAAAATGAGAAACAGTGAATAAATTGAACAAACTATAAGGGGAAATAGAGAAATTCACAATTATGAATGAAGATTTCAATGTCTTCTCTAAATATTTGACACAGAAAATCAGAAAAGAATATGGAATATTTGAACACTACTATCAACCAACTTGACTTATTTGGCATGCACAGAACACTCCATCAAAGAACAACATGTAAACTATAAAAATAGGCTAGAGATTTCACTATTGTTTTGAGGTCAAACGTTCTTTCCCAGTGCACCAGAACACTTAGCAAACTAGATTTCATTCTGGGTCATAAGACAAGTCTCAATACTTTTAGAAAGTTATATAGAAAATCCCTGAAACCTTTGGAGATCTAATAACAAACTTCTTAATAATTCATGGGTCAAGAAAAGAATAAAATGCGAATTAGACTTTGAGTTGAATGAAAATGAAAGGATTTTATAATTAAATGCTAACACCTTATGAAATTAGAAAAACAAGTACAAATTAAACCCAAAATAAGTAGAAGAAAAAATTAATAAGGATCCTAATAGGATCCTAATGAAATAGGAAATGGAAAAAATAATTGAGAAAAATCAAGGAACGCAAAAGCTGAGTCTTCAATAAAACCAAAAATATGAGAAAAGTCTAGTCCAAGTGATTAAGAAACAAGGGAGAAGACACAAATTACTTACATCAAGAATAAGAGAAATGATATCATTATATATTGTTTAAATATTAAAATGATAACTGTTTAGGAATCAATTCAGTATCTTAGATTAAATGGACAAAATCCCTAGAAGACAGAAACTTCCGGAGCTCACTCGAGCAGAAACAAATGAGTTGAAAAGCTCTGTATATATTAAAGTAATTGAATTCCCAGATGCCTAACTAGTTAATTTTACCAAACATTACAGAATAAAATATTACAATTTTAAACAAACTTCCATAAAAATTTAAAATGAAAGAGTACTTTACAAATCATTGAGGCTTTTATTGTCATGATTCTACAGCCAGACAAAGACAGGATAAGGAAAGAAACTATATATCACTGTTACTTATTTCAGTCAGATTTTTTTTTTTTTTTTGCTTCTGTGACAAAAAGACCTGAGAAGAATAATTAGAGGAAGAAAAGTTTATTTGGGGACTCCTGGTTTCAGAGGTCTCAGTCCCCCTAGAGCCCCCTCCTCCAGCCACACCCTATCTGCCTGCAGTTACCATCCAGTTAATCCCTATCAGGAGATTAATGCACTGAGTAGGTTAAGACTCTTATAACCCAATAATTTTTCCTCTAACCTTTCTTACAATATCTCACACATGAGCTTTTGGGGGACACCTCATATCTAAACCAGAACATTCCTCATGAGTATAGATTAAAAAAAAGAATTTAAAGCTTTAAATAATCAAACCTAACACTTTATGAGAGGAGTAATATATCATCACTAAATAGAGCTTATCCCAGAGATGCAGTGTTGTCTTAACATCTATAAATCAATCAATGTAACTTTTCAATTAACCAAAAACTATGAAATTATCTCAGTCGTATTAAAAAAAGCATTTTCACAAAATCTAACAATGATTCCTGGTAAAAGTTGTCATCAATTAGGACTGGATGGCAGTGTCCTCAGTCTGCTAAAAAACACCTACAAAATAAAAAAGTATAAACTAATTCTATTGAGTATCATTGAACTATGGAACAACTTCAAGCAGCTGATATCATAATAGTGAAAGACTGATTTCTCCACTAACATCAGTAAGAAGACAAATCTTTCTACTCTTAATATTTCTATTCAGCATTGTTGTACAAGTTCTAGCCAATGCAATAAGACAAGAGAAGAAATAAAAGAGCTAGATTATAAAGGAGATAAAACTGCTTTAATTTACAGAAGACATAATTGTGTATGTACAGAATCTGATAGAACCTACCAAAAAAGCTACTAAAAGTGATAAATAAGCAAGATTGTAGGACACAAAATCAATACACAAAAACAAATTGTATTTCAATATATTAGCAACAATCAGAAATTAAAATTAAGAAAACACTGCCATTCACAATAGCAACAAAATATGAATCTTAGGTATGCATTAACAATAATGTGCAATATATATATACTAAATGACACAAATGACAAAATTGAGGAAAACAATGACATAAATAAATGGACAGGTAAACTATAAAAGTAGACCAGAAATTTCACTATTGTTTTGAGGTCAATTTTCCTTAATTTGACCTGTGAATACAATGTAAATTAGAAACAACCTGAATGTTCCTCAATGGGTAAATGGATAAATAATTAGTAGTACATTTATATAAGAGAGCATGATTGAGTGAAAAATGTTATAGACTACTAATAAATAATGAACACTTCTGAACATGGATGAGTTTTGAAATAATATATTTTAAACTGAAGAAGCCATGTAAAAAAGAGTGAATATCATATGTATGGTACATACTACACCTTATGATTTTGTATACATAAAACTAGCTAGAATTAACAAGTTAAATGTTGTTTGAATATAATATTTCACTTATAAAATTTATTCTAGAAACTGGGAATCCCTATAACTTTTTCCTGAGAGATTCTTCATACTGATCTTCATTCTTAATAGTATAAGAACTAATGATCTGGGATTTTGGATCATTTTCAAATTGACTCATGTGAAAACTGAGTCTTTTGGGAATCCTCAACTAAAATTAAGGAATGTGAAGTTTCAAGTAGATTTTTCTTTTCAGGTTTCTCACAAAAGTAGTTTTTTTGTTGTTGTTGGTTTTTTTTGTTTTTGTTTTTTTTTGTTGTTTTGGTTTGTTTGTTTGCTTGCATTGCTGGGGATGGTGCCTAGGGCCTTGTGCATCCTAGGCAAACACTTACCACTGAACTACATCCCTGCCCTCTTGTGGCTTTTAAATAGGATATTTGGCATAAAAATATCCAGTAAAGTTTATATAAAAAATTGTATAGAATATGACTTCAGAGAACTATAATGAGCTCAACATATTTTAATCTTCAGAAAAAAAAATATTTTTTTTCTCTGAAGTAAACACATTAAGGAAAATGGGACCTCCATATTCCCATAATTGGTAAACAACCTTGAGTTAAAAATGTGCTGTGGACATGGGAAGAAGAGACCAACTCCAGATAGGGCAGAGGGCTGGGAGGGGAAGAGAGGGGGCATGGTGTTAGAAATGATGGTGGAACGTGATGATCATTATTGTCCAAAGTACATGTATGAAGACATGAATTGGTGTGAATATACCATGTATACAACCAGAGATATGAAAAATTGTGCTCTATATGTGTAATAAGAATTGTAATGCATTCTGCTTTCATATATAAATAAATAAAATTTTAAAAAAACAATAGTGCTGTGGAGACATGGTAATCTTAAGAGACAACTTGTTTAGGAGGGAGAATGTTCTGACATTGGGCACTCCTTTTGGGAATGACAGCAAAGGGAGACTTCATTTTTACATTAGCCTCTACATAAGTTGTAAAATATTTTACAGACTTTATGGTGTTTTGATTTATAATGAAGAATAAGTATTTATTGGTGATCCCAACATATCCCAATATGTAACATTTTAGAGACTTTGAGGTACCTGATACCTGAAAAGCCTAAAGGAGTCATACCCTACATCCTATATCAGCATCTGTGTTTCTGGTGAGGCCACCACACGCAGAGTTCTTGATATTTAAAATCAATAAGGGGGATTTATTGTGACCCTTATTCTTTTGTCTCATTTTTTTTCAAAGCATTTTGTATGTATAATATCTTTTTTAAAAAATTATTTATTTTTTACATACATGACAATAGTGGAATGCATTATACTCATTGTTACCCATTTACAGCACAATTTTTGGTAACTCTCTATATAAAGTAAATTATGCCATTATACATTCTCTCTCTCTCTCTCTCTCTCTCTCTCTCTCTCTCTCTTGCATTGTGAAGTTTTTAAAATTTTGGATTTGTCAATAAATATTCTATTGGCATAATCTGCCTTTGTGTATTTATTTATTTGTTTTAGACCTATAGTTGGCAAAAAAAAAAAAAGTGGTTAAAGAGTAGGCCTGAAGGAAGTTGTGTTAGGCATTGGAGATATAAATTAATACAATGCAAATATGCTCTTTAAAAATACCTATATATTTGGGCTTAATTTAGAAAAAAAAATTATGCTGTTATTAGAGAGACCAATTTCCAAATATCCATGCTCTGTTCCTCAGTATCTAACCTGTGGATGTAATAGCCACATTTAAAAGAGGTATCATTACAACATTCAAACTCTAAGAAGTCTCAATCTAAAATTAAAAGTGCCAAATTTGGTTAGAGCAGATAATGCTAAGTGAAGCAAGCCAATCCTTAAAAAACAAATGCCAAATGTCTTCTTTGATATAAAGAGAGCAACTAAGATCAGAACAGGGAAGAAGAGCATGAGGAAAAGACTAACATTAAACAGAGACGAGTGGGGTGGGAGAAAGGGAGAGAGAAGGGAAACTGTATGGAAATGGAAGGAGACCCTCATTGTTACACAAAATTACATATAAGAGTTTGTGAGGGGAAAGGGGGAAAAAAAACAAGGGAGAGAATTAAACAACAGCAGATGGGGTAGAGAGGGAAAATGAGAGGGAAGGGGAGGGGAGATAGTAGGGGATAGGAAAGGTAGAAGAATACAACAGTCATTAATATGGTATTATGTAAAAATGTGGATGTGTAACCGATGTGATTCTGCAACTTGTATTTGGGGTAAAAAATGGGAGTTCATAACCCACTTGAATCAAATGTATGGAAGATGATATGTCATGAGCTTTGTAATGTTTTGAACAACCAATAAAAAAATAAATAAATAAATAAATAAAATAAAAGAGGTATCATTACAACATTCAAACTCTAAGAAGTCTCAATATAAAATTAAAAGTGCCAAATTTGGTAACTGGTATTGGCCAAAAAGAATAAAATACTCTTCATTTGGCTTTGTGGGTCATGATTTTTTTCCCATTTTTAAAATTAAATTTTTTATTGGTACATTATAATCATACATAATTCAGGGATTCATTCATACACAGCATAATTTGGTAAATTTCGTTCCCTTGTACTTCCCTTTTCCCTCCCTGTCTCCTTCCTCTGGTCCTCTTTTTCTACACTACTGGTCTCCCTTCTGTTTTCATGAAAGTGGATCATGGTTTTGACAGCACAAAAATTTCCATAATTGATGTTTAAGAAACAAATGATCAACAGTTTTTTCTAACCTTATTTAGTTAGACAGATTTGGTTAAATAATACTCATGACAAATTAAGTCTTGATTCATCCATGGTAGTGAAAGTCAATCTACCTCCTAATTATTGCAGCTATGTTTGAGATCTTTTGTTTTAAAACTATGAAAGGGAGAGAAAGGAGATGGTTGATATGCACAGAATCGATGTTTTCGTTTTCCTTTTTTTTTTTTTATAAGTTTCAATTTTGTTGACTTAGAACAGCCTGTGTAACTGTGCTTTTTGCCATTCATCTGAGCAAACTTCCACAATAGTACAACATGGAGATCACAGAACACATCTTCAAAGCTAATTAAATCAACATGATGGGCTCCTACAGCTGCTTGCTCTGTCTATGGCTTTCCAGTGCGTAAACCAAATGTGTGGCGTCAGGATAATAAACCCCCTCTTGCCTTTTTCACAATCTTAACTTTCTCTCTACAGATCTTGACTTACTTACCATCAAGCACATTTTCATGTTTTCTAACTTTACATTATGGTCCACATTTAACACATTTTGAAGAACATACTTTAGTAAGGCAACTATTATTTTTTCTTGAAAACTGTTTTATCGACTTTGATACAATAATACCTTCATTCTTATACAGTAAACAGAGTATGTCTTATGTTGCAACTACGATCTAAAGAAAGAATATGATTCTGTAGCATTTTTCATACTTTAAACTGTTTTCATATTAACTATCTATAGACAAACACCCAATATTTGTTGTATGTTTATTATTTTATTGTTATTTCCATAATAATCCTAAGAGGCATTATTATCTTTAATTATCAAAAGAAGAAACTAAGATAACCAAGGTGAAGTCATTTAATGCAAAGAAAGCAGAGATTAACATCCAGTTCTTTTGATTTTTACTCTAGCTTTCTTTGCATCTGAGCAGATTATTGCTTTGGAAAAATACTGGAGTCTTTTCATTGAGAAAATGAACTACACTCTACTTGCTTTAAATATTTCCTTTTTATATTTAGAGGCAGGATATGTGTAAGCAAGGCATGGCCAAGTTATTTTTAGTTTTTGCCAATAAGGCAGTTGCCTTTCTTATAACAAAAGAAAGAGGTTGGCTCATCTTGACTTATGTCTTTCAGAAGCAAAATTATTCCTCAGTTACATACGTGTAGCATTTGATTTCTTCACTCCTGTTCCTAAAGGTAGGACGGTTTGGGTTAGGACATCTCATGCATTGAGACAGAGCAATTTACATGTGCTGGATGAAAGGTCAGTTGTTCCCCAGCCACTTTTGGTAAGCCCCTTTTGTCCTTTTGAAGAGGTACTGCATTGTAACCGGGCATACCTAACATGTTACCTCCACATGTGCCCACACAGATACTCGCCAAAGACAGAGCTAGGGAAGAGCACGCCTCAAGTTTCATGGAAGTGTTTTCTATTTTGGAGCAGAGAAATCCCATTCTTCTGACCATCTGGCTTTTATTAGTGCAGGAACTGTTGTCAGCATTGACTTGAACAGCAGAGGACTCCTCCACCCATGTCATCCTAGGGAGGATCCTTATTTAAGGGCTGGATTGGTTTTTTATTTATCCACTAGGACAAAATGGTAAAGCAAATAAATGCTTTATGAGGTAGAAAAGATTCATTTTGAGTTTAATTATATTCACTTAAATATAGCTTCATTGTTCATTTCTGTCACAGTCTTTATAAACTGAAGCTGTCTTGTAGACTCTCACAGCAATGTCAGATAGGTGCTGGACTATTGACATGAATGCAGAGAATGTAGCTCTTCACACTGTTTTTCTCAGGTTCTCCAGCTATTTTGTTAGAATTGATACATTCTGTAATTCCCTTTCCATCATTACTGCAAATAATACTGTGAGCTAATTAAGAACCTAGACTCTGAAAACAGATGGCCTGGGTTTGAATCCTAGGTCTGCTGCTTATCTGCTGTTGTCCTCTTAAAGAAGTTACCTCACTACCTGTCCTCTGTGAAATGGGTATCCTAATAATACCTACCTCAGTGACTTCATTTATATTTAATCCTTAGCCTCTGGCACCTAGTACTTACTACATGTAAGCTGATATTTTACTATAAGGAGGATATTTAAAAATCACCTATTTTTTTTCTTTGCAATGAATTTAATGTTTCACTGAAAGAAATTTCAATTTATTAATAACCATGGTTAGAGTTACAAAGTATTTTCCATCTATGTATTTTTAAAAAAGACATGCAAAATCTTCTTAAGGTAATGCCAGTAACTGGATATTTTGTGACCAAGAAGGAAGTAATGTTACTTTTTAACTAGATCCATTGGGGTTAGATGTAAATTCATTTTAAATTCTTTCAGAAAATTCTACTTCCTCTATTTTAGTTCTTCTCTTTATACTTCGAAGAAAATATTCCCTTAGAGGGAAAAGAGAAGAACTTTAATCACCATCTTCTCCGTTTCCTTATCCCCAATTTTATTTGGCCAGCAAAGATCTCCTGGGAATCTGGGTCAATGGTCAATGTCAATCTCTCTTCCTGTTGGTCTGTCTATTTCTTTCCCTCCCTTGCTCTGCTATCTCTCTCCTATCTGGACCCCCATCTGCTGCCTATAAAAACCCTTTCTTTATTTTGGTTAAAACAACAACAACTTACTTGCTTTACTCATCCTTTAAGATGCAGCCCAGTTTCCACTTCCCCCAAGAAAACTCACTCATTTTACAGGAAGTAGTTTTATTCTTCCCCCCTTTTCTGTTTCTTTACCTGATTTTGTTGATCACAATTATTATTTAACCATGATTGAATTTCTTGAGAATACCAACCACATTGACTTTTATATTGGCAACATTTATCATGATGTCCACTGTACAGGGAGTATGTAGTTGTTGTAGAGATGAATTACATAGAAAGCATGCATCAGGATTTGAGTACATGCATTCCATTCTGTAACTGAAAAAAAGTGTCTTTTCAATAAGTACTATTTGAAGGATACCAAAGAACCCAGTCTCCTCAACTTGTCTTTAAAGTTGGCTTGCTGCTACCATCTGTAATTCCCTGTAAATGATCACTTAGTCTTGGTGCAATTTAATCTAGTTAAGACATTATGTCATCTAGGATTAGTAAAACGTGATAAACCAAGCCACCTTTTAGTAGGGACAAGCTTAATTGAGAGTGAAGAAGACTGATGAACAAAAATTGTAAATGGGGATTTAGTAGGGGGTCTAGAGCCTGCATTATTGGAGAGGGCATTGATCAGTCAGTGATCAGAAACCCTAAAAACATTGTGAGTAGGAGCTGGCATGAAAAGGAGCCAGTGGTTGGTAGGTATCCTGAAGGCCAACTTGGATTACATCAATTCAGTTGAGGTTTGATTTAAATCATAGGACTCAGCAAAAGGGGAGTTCTAGGTAAACATTTTACTTGAACCTGAAGACAGCTGTCCATCTCTCTCACCAAGCTGGAAAACTAGTATCCTGGAGTTAGAACTCATTAGATTCATTGCAATTGTGTAGGACATAGATAGCACTGATTATTCTTAGCAAAATTAATTAGGTTTAATAGTAGGTACAAAGTAAAAAAAAAAATGCAATTATTAAATCCAAAACAGATACTCTTCCTTGTCATTTCTTGGTTCTTTGCTTGGTAGAGTTGCTCAGAAAGCTAATTTATCTTCACACAATTCATCACATGTGTTTATATTTCAAAAAGTTGCAGACATGGATGTTATTAGCTTTACAAACCCTGTCTCACTATTAAATCATTTGCAGACTGCCAAACTGTATTCACTTTTAAGAAGTCAGAGGGTCCCAGAATTGTACTGCCTCTATTTCCTCCAAGGGAAAGATTTGTTGATATAGACAAAAGATAGGCATTGAAACAAGCTGTCTAATTTTTTTTAATGACTTCAGTCATTTTTAAGCCATATGTGCATTGAGGTACCTCACATATGACCTCTGAGGCAAGATTTATTTGGTGTTTAAAAAATTCTTTGGCTCGAATTTTGCCATACTTGGAAGTCCTATGAACAATTTTAAATCAGTACTCCATCATTCTGTCATTCCACACTAGTGTTTATGGTACCACCAGCAGCATCTTCTGATTTGCCCCTCCTGGTATATTTCCAAGACACAGATGGAACTTCCAAGACTGTCTTTGCCTCTCCAGGACAACCATCAATAACGTGCTCAATGTACTATTTTAATTATAACATTTCTTTACTTTTGTACATATACAAGAGCTCCTTCTTCATATTAAGTCCTCACTTTAGTTTTGTGGTATGATACTTTGTGCTACTCATCTACTCTGTAAACTTCTCTCTGAGCCACATCCTTGTATCCACCATTCTGTCCAAAAAGCAGCCACCTCATATTCCTCTTGTGTAACTACCCCTAAAATAGCTTTTTTTGAGTTTTTGTGTCATATTTTCTGTATCTAAAAATTCTTCCCTCTTCATGGCAGCAAAGTGTTATCTTCTTTTGCATAAATCTTTCTTCTGCATCCTGATTAGAATAACCTGCAGCTTCTTGATATTTACATGTGTTTATAAAGAACTACAAGATAATCAACTAAATGAATCAATTCATCAATTGGTGATTGGTCACTATGCTCTTGCATTCTAGAAATCTTTACCAGGATTACAAAATAATCATAAAAGATGATATTCTGTCTCAATTGTGGTAGGATTATAAAATGTAAGATAACATTATAACATTCCAAATCTTGTGTTATTAATGTAGAAATATATGACAGAACCAAATGGTTTATGAATACTACTTTAAACCTAAGGATACTCAGTCTCTCAAGTAATTTCTTCTTACCACATTACTGACATCCCTTCTTCGGATATCTGGTTCTTGTTTTCTGAGCTATTCAATCTGGTAGCCATTAGTCTTGTGCCTACACAGCACTGGAAATGTGACCAGTGTGACTGAGGAACAGAAACATAATTATACTTAATTCCAACTAATTAAAATTTAAATTTGAAAAGTAATATTCAATTCAATTCTTAGAAAACCTACATGTTTGCAACAACCTGAGTGCTCAAATCCATTTTTCCAATTGTGAATTTTATAAATATAAATACGGATCAAATATTACTAGTAAAAATCATCACTACAGATGAACAAGCTGTATACCAGATTCATATGCATGCCTGAACCCCAAAGCCAGCTGCCTTCATGCTGGTTTTGTCATCCAATCTCTAGAGCACCTTGGCCTTCTGCTGATTCTACTACATTAATCTGCAGTTTGAAGCTGTGATTTAGAGCAGAGTGTTGGATTATCACATGCCGCTGGACTAAAATATAGACCTCTGCAAATGTGGTCCACTACAAATGAATGTATCTTACAACTTCATGTTGATGTTTTTCTCTTCATGTAAATATTTTTATTCCTTCTTATCTACTTCCTTTTGCATTTGTTGTAATGGCTACAATTTCTGTTCTGAACTTTTCTTCTCCTTCCTCAATCTTGTGTGAGAAATGCATTCCGTCGGGACTTTGGCTTCTTCATCCTTACATTCTGAGACAACTTAATTTAGTGTTTTGCTTTGGGTCCATCTTCCTGGATCTCTTCCATCCTGCTGCTGGTCAACTAGAGGATAATGGGATCTCCTGGGAACAAGGCAGGTTCCCTGAGTACAAATCCATTCAATATGGTTAGTGTTGTGCTCATGATCTTTGCAGTGCTTAAGGCTCTGGACCTTGTGGTTCTTAATCTATATTTTGTTAAATCCTTTTGTTATGGTTTGGATATGTAGTATCCCCTAAAAGCTCATCATGTGAGACAATGCAAGAATAGTCAGAGATAAAATGATCATGAGAGCTATAATTGAATTGGTGGGTTAATCCAGTTGAAGGGATTAACTGGGTGGTTACTGTAGGGAGGTAGGGTGTGGCTGGAGGAAGTAGGTCACCAGGGAAATGCCTTTAGAGTTTCTATTTTGTGCCTGGTGAGTGGAGCTCTCTGCTTCCTGACTGTCCTAAATTGAGCAGCTTTTCCCTGTCACTCTCCCTCACCTCCAGCCCATAGTTATGGAGTGGCTCAACCATGTACTGAACCTGTGAAACTGCGCCAAAATAAACTTTCTCTCCTCTAAGTTGTCTTTTTTTTTTTTAATTGATCATGACAATACAATGATCTTGACATATCATACATTTGATTCAAATGGGGTATGAATTCTCATTTTTCCACCTGTACAGATTGCGGGATCACATTGGTTATAGAGCCACGTACATACATACGGCAGTACTAGTGTCTGTTGTATTCTGCTGCTGTAAGTTATCTTTGTCAGGCCTTTTGTTCACAGTGACTTAGAGCTGACTAAAACACCTTTGTATATGGGTTTTAAAAGTCATGTCTGCTTTACCAACCCAGTATTCACCATTTATCAGATTTAGGTCCAGATTGACAATTTTCGTAGGCAGTTCTTCTCTCCTTTGGGAGATGAAGTTCAAATTATTTGTCTTTTCATTTTATAATGCATCATTTGACCCCAACAGATTTGTTCATTTTTACATTTAGCAACCTATTATGGCCCATAGTGATCTCTGTCTTTTCAGGTTCTCCTAGCATTGATTTTTTATGCCATTTTATTATGCAGTTCTTCCTGATATTTCATTAAGTGCAGATAATTATTAGTTTGAGTTGTGAAACTGTAATAATAATAACAACAATAACAACAATAAAACAAAAATGGCTGATATTCATATAGTGCTTAGCATGTGCTAAACATGGTCCTAAACCCTTTATATGCATCTACTCACTTCATTTTGTCTTGGTAACCTGTAAGTAAGTAGTGCTAGTATCTCCTTTTACATTGGGAGAGATTGAAGTATAGAATAGTTAAGCAACATGAATAATTCCACATAGATAGTAAGTGACAGAACTAGAGTTCAAAAGCAGGCAATCTGGTTTTAGGATCTATGCTTATTTATTGAGCTAAATGTTTTGGATATTTTGTCCCTGGCACTTTTTATGGACTTTCCTATTTAATCTTCACAATAGGTGGGCAAAGTAACCTTAGAGGGGAAGGTAACAAAAAGGAATTTGGAAGTGAGAGAGATTCTATCAAATTGTACACACGGCAATTACTCAAGAAATATTAGTTTTGACAGTGTCCTACATCAGAAGTTGGTAAATTACTGGCCTGCAGGTCAATTTTGGCCCACTACCTGTTTTTGAAATTAAGGCTTTATTGAATCATAGTCACAACTACTTATTCATTTATGTATTATATTTGGCTACTTTTGCATTGCAATGATGGGACTGAATAGCTGAAGCAGACACTATATGGCCCCAAAGTCTAAAATATTTTCCATCTGGGTTTTGTAGAAAAGCTTGCCAATTTCTGCTTTTTACAATATCTGCAGAGTAAAGATATGCTGTAGGTAAAAGTTAATATGATATAGTAAGAAAAACCATTGCTTATTTCTTCTTATTTAAATCATGACTTCTTTCTTTTTAAAAAATATTTTAATTGACACATATCTGTACATATTTATGAGATAAGCATAATTCTTCGATACTTGTACACAACTTGATGATCAAATCAAGGTCATGGGTGTTTTTATTTCCTCAAACCAAACCGCTGTTTCTTCAGAGATCCTCTTAACTCTCTGAGTAAAGAATAATAGTTATATCACTTCCCGTGACTCAAATTAGCACAATAGCCCTTTATTCCCCCACATCATATTGATTCTTTCTATGGTAGGTATCAGGCTACATAGTCCAATTGACATGTTCTTGAAAAGCTGATGTAAATCAAAGTTTGGAGCATTGAAATACATCTTCTGCTCATTTGTACTATAATTATGTGGTGCTTTATTTACTTTAAAGGACTATACCTCTTTATAAATATTATGTGCCTGTTCTTTTACAACACTGTCTTACCATCTCACCCTAGTACTAGCACTGGTGTCTCTCTGTCCACTCCTCTTGTTTTCAAGACAGAGTTGCATCCAATTGTGACAGCTACTACTTAAAAACAAAAAAACAAGTATAATGTTTCAAAAAATGAATGATCTTTCTCTGATTGAGAACAATTTAACTATTGAAATTTAGTAATAAAATTTTTTAAAATGGAGAAAACTTGTTATAAAGAATGATGAATATTTATGAACCATCTATTTCATGCAAAGCATCATGTTGGGTAGCATGGATGATTTTTGTTATTATTTAAAGATACCAACCAATGGAAATACTAAAATAATTATTTAAAAAATAAGGTAAATTACAAGAGGGTTTACTACATTCTGGCACTTTAAAAAAACACAACAATTGTATGTATTTTAAACAAGAATGTATGACTGGGTCATCCCAATTGCTTTATAAATTGTTGTATTATTGTCCTCAGTTTGCAATTCTACTTTGTAATAGCTATTTTATAATGTCTACTTTACATTAACAGAGGAAAAAGGATTAATATACTTGTTTGAAACTAAGCATATAAAGTAGAAGTTTGATTGATGTATTTCTTTTCTGCTTTATAATGCTGTATATCTAAGAGTATTATTTTTTTAAGCTATGGCGTTATATCTAAAAACCAAAGAATTCCATGAATGAGTGATTACATTTGTGATATGAGAAATTATCTACTTAATTCCAGAAAACTGACAAATGTGAGATGACCTAAAAGGGCAAAGTTCATTCATTCTTATTAAATTATTAAATATTTATTGATTGAATATTCGCTATGGTTCATTTTCTTATGGACCTTATGCTTATAAACAGAGAGATATTCAACAAGGAAGTTAAACATTAAATTGAACACTATAAGAAGGATTCAGGCAATGTGAACAAAGGAATATATAAAGAATAATCCAGAAGGCTGACCAGGCACTGTGGCACATGGTCTGTAACTCCAGCAACTCTGGAGTCTGAGGCAAGAGGATGACAAATTTGAGGACAGCCTTGGCAACTGAGCAAGACTCTAGCTGTAAAAAATAAAAGTAACTGGGGATGTAGGCCAGTGGTAGAGTGCTCATGGATTTAATCCCTAATACCTCAAAAAAGAAAAAAACAAACAAAAAACTAGAAAGAAGATGGTTGGCTAGATGAGGCTCCTCTGAGAAGGAAAAACTTAAACTTATAAGAATGAAAAATAGCCCATGTGAGAAGGTATAGGAAGGATAGTGAGTGGGTATAAGTGAGTGGGTATAGCTTCATATTCCAAAACCCAGAGGTGAAAAAAACTTTATTTTAAACTCATTGGTCCCTCAGCTTCCCCCAACCCTGGAGAGTTCTTGAGTCAATTGACTCTTACTTCTGCTGCCCACACCCACCCCCAGGCAAAAGCATACCACCTTACCAAAATTTCCCATCATACGAATAATTAGCCGTTATTATAGCTGAATTTTAAAGTAATTCTGATTTTTTAATTAACTGGTTGTGAAAATGTCTTTTAAAAAATCCCCAACTTTTGTGTAGTCCTATAAATACATTGTGTGTCCATCAGCAGGTCCATCCTGGAGGGTAAATGTGAGGCCACAGTGGAACAGTTATAATTCTTATTGCTTAGATCAGTTCTCAGCCCAGCCCCTTGCTGGCTGTGTGCATCTAGGCAATTTACATAACCTCTCTGGATTTCTGTTTATTTATCAGTAAAACAGGGAGATAAACAGGAACTTACATATTATTCTAAAAATTGATTAATATATTTTGAATGTATTAAAATTCTATGTTTGTCATGAAGTAGGCTTTCAAATACTACTTAAAATGTGATAGACCTTTTATATATGTTGATAATAGTGACAATTCATATTTATTGTGATCTATTGTGTCTCATGGTCTTCAAGAACTTTTAAAGTTCTCAACTTCTTTTACTCTCCTAATAATCCTATGGAACAGTTTTATATGCTTTGCATTTTCCTTATTTCATGTCTGAGGAACCAAAAAGCTCAGGAGATTATTGCAATTTGCCCAAGATTCCAGAGCCAGTACATAATAGGGCCAGGATTCAACCCAGTAAATCTGTGTTTGGAGCTTGTGTCCTTAATGTAGAATATGTTTTAAAATATGTTTTCTCATTTAGGCAGAAATTATCAAAAACTAAATCTTGTCAGTTTTGCAGGTGTGTAGCCCAAGGCAATGGGCATTCTGGGGGGAATTCTGACAGTAAGGGAATTGCTTGTTCTTGTGCGGAACCAAAACATCCTTTTATAAGTGACCTCTGCAGAGATTAAGGCCAGTTTTTCAGAAGGAATAGAAAATCAAAGACAAATTGGCCATTAAGATATACAGCTTGTTATTATAAAGGGTCCTGCATGTGTATTGCATAAGGGATTTACACAGTAATTTATTGTCAAGCGGATAACAGCATGTAAATTTCCAAGAATCAACTTGGCGTCACTGGGAAATCACACCCCTGAGGCTCGGGCATTGTAGACAGTTCCACAGCAGCTGAATCATAAAGACTTTTATAGATCAATAACGCTCAACCTTGCTGCATTAAAAAGCATCTTCATCAACAAAGAGAGTTTCAGAAAGTCACAAAAGCACAGTGGGATTATTAGAACAGGTGGGATTTTGTGCGCATGTATGGATTTTATTTTTCACAAGGTCGTTGTTACAGAGCTATGAGTTAATCATGATTTAATGATTGGATTTTGATATTCCAAAACCATTTAGTAAAATGATACAATATGCAAATACATGTTACTGTCATTCTCCTCCCTTTCTGGGAAAAGGCAATGCTTTTACACTTACCTTCAGTCATGAGAGCAGGGATAAGTCAGTGGAATGTGTTTGGGTTTGGACAAAAAGATGTCCTAAGTTTTTATTTTGACCCCTATTATGTCCTTAAGCCTTAGGTTTTTTTTCCATCTGTAATCTTAAAGGTGAGAGTAGCCACTTCATAATGTTCTTAATCTCCACAGTACACATCTCATTGAGCTACTAAGAGGATTTATTTTATAACTACTTATTCCAAGTAAAATTGATATTGCTAGCTATCTTTTCCTACCATGTAAACAAACACAAAAGAAAACAGGTTAATTCACACATCTATCTAATGAAACTGTTAAAATATTGTAACTTTTTAAAATTGTAACCATCTTCTATTGCCAATCATATGAGTGTTTGAAATGTGTTACAAAATGTTTAAAAGGCATATAAACGGAGGACATTTTTTAAGTTACTTCTTTCTGATAGTTGGGTATTGATTCAGATGCTGTCAAGGAAGAAATTTTATTGAGCACTTATATGGCAGATACTTTATTCACTTTGAATTCATTCGAATGGCATTTTTATTCCCCACTACAGATGAGGTTATTTGTACTCAGACTATCACAAGTTGAAGTTAACAAAGGCATTAATTAAACAGTAGAGAAGGACTTCAAACCTAGGTTTGCATTGATTTGAAAGCTCTTTCTACTTCCTTACTGCCTCTATTTAATAGCTTTGGAGTGATCTTAGCATAATCTACTTGCTTATATCCTAATCAACTATTCTGATCATTGCATAATCTGGCATCTATATAGCTTGATACAATGTGATTGATGTGGTCCAGTGCATACACATTAAGATGCTTCCTGTAATTTACTTCCTTTAACCTCAGGGAGTATAACTGATTTGACTAGTTAGTCTAGCAAAATAATTAAAAAAATCAATTTAATATAGTTTTTAATTGAATTTACAGCTCATACAGTTAAAACAATAGATCTGGATGATTTTTTACACCCAGACAAAATATTTACACCTATATATTAGTATTGATATGATAAATTTTATATATATATATCTATATGTACACTCTATTTAGAAAATATAATGGATGAATTTAATAGTCAACATAATTGAGTATGTTTTTAAGTACATTATAAAGGCATGGAGGATTATTCAAAATCTATTTGATACCCACAATTAAAGGTAAAATGGCAAGATATCTGGGTCTTTCTGTAAAATATTCCAACAACAAAATAAGACAAACTACAACAGCAAAATGTGTTGGACAGAAGAATCAATATTGGCAGGAAAATTGGTAAAATTGAGTGATGGGTACATAGAATTCATTTTTGTATATATTTGAAAATGTTTACACTACAGCATTTAAGAAATATTAGCTAATTATATCCATTAGGTTAAAGCTGGGAAACAAGATAAGTTGTATACTTCTGATTGAAATCATGCTCATATTTTTAGCAGTTCTATTTGTGTCTCAAATGCATCTAGAATGCATATTCTCATGATGCACTTACACTTTCTAATGTTTTCAATAAGATATAATTTAAATCATGTAAAGATATGAACTTCAGAGGGACATGATATTGTATTCTTGACCAAGAGAACTGGCATTAGGAATCACATTTAAATTCAAATTTTATTCCCCTAGCCATAGCACTATAGTATGACTTTAATACAAGTATTTTGTATTGTGTGATTTTAATTAAAATTAAGATTTATATTGAAATAATAACTAGATCCTGAAAAATGATGGCATATTTCTTCTTTATATGTCATCAGTACTTTATAACTTTTTCTTTTGTTCATCATTTAAAATGTCATCAAAACAAATATCTCCTATATTATGCTGAATCTCACATAATTATTGAGGTGAAATTTCATGTAGATTTAGTTTTAACATGGAACAAACTAAAATTTTTTAGTCTTATATTTTTATTTATTTATTTATATATTTTAATTGATTTTTTTATTTATATAGGACAGTGGAATGCATTGCAATTATTATTACACATACAGAGTACAGTTTTTCATATCTCTGGTTGTATACAAAGTATATTCACACCAATTCGTATCTTCATACATGTACTTTGGATAATAATGTCCATCACATTCCACCATCATTTCTAACCCCCTGCCCCCTCCTTTCCTCTCCCACCCCTCTGCCCTATCTAGAGTTTGTCTATTCCTCCCATGTTCCCTCTCCCTACCCCACTATGACTTAAAAACAGCATACCACAGGGACACAGTCATGTCAATGTTTATAGCAGCACAACTCACAATAGCTAAACTGTAGAACCAACCTCAATGCCCTTCAATAGATGAATGGATAAAAAAAAATGTGGCATATATACACATAATCTACTTGCTTATATCCTAATACACAATGGAATATTATTCAGCAATAAAAGAGAATAAAATCATAGCATTTGCAGGTAAATGGATGGAGTCAGAGAAGACAATGTTAAGTGAAGTTAGCCAATCCCTAAAAAACCAAATGCCGAATGTTTTCTCTGATATAAGGAGTCTTATATATATATTTTTTAAATATTCTTTAGTTGTCAATGGACCTTTATTTCATTTATTTATATGTGGTGCTGAGAATTGAACCCAGTGCCTTACGCATGCTAGGCAAGTGCTCTACCACTGAGCCAAACCCCAACCCCGTCTTATATTTTTAAAGTGTGCAAATAAATGAGAAATTATCTCTCCCTTATTGCTAAGATGACAATTTTGGTTGGTTGCCTTTTGCCACTTGTTTTCCAAGAGTACTTTGTTCTTAATGGCATGTCAAGTCACTCCATTTTCTACTGGGCATTGTGAAGTAAACACGACTTTCGTTCCTTTAAGCTTTTTTCTGCGAATCTCCTCTTTCTTGGGACATCTGTTTCACAGCAGGTCATCACCAGAGCTCAGACACGTTATCCCTCACTGCTGTCCTCTTACCTGGTTCCAGAATTTCTGTCTCTACCCAATCTTCCATAAAAAAAGAGCAATCTGCCAGGCCCAGCAGTGCACCCATGTAATCCCATCGACTTTGGAGGTTGAGGTAGGAGAATATCGAGTTCAAAGCCAGCCTCAGCAACTTAGTGAGGCCCTAAGCAACTTATAGACACTCTGTCTCTAAATGAAATATTAAAAAGGGCTAGGGATATAACTCCATGGTTAAGCACCCCTGGGTTCAATCCCAGGTACCAAGGAATCAATTAAAAGAAGCCAATGCACATATTTGCAGCATGGTGCTAATGATCAGTAACTGGTTAAAAGTCAGTTTGCCTTAGATTTTCAAGGGGAGTGCCAGAGTGCCAAGCCATACTTTTTTTTCATGACATTTTTAATCCATATACAACTTTAATTTTCATATAACATAAACAGATACACTAGGCAAGAGGCAACGGGAAGCACAATTTGCGTGCATTTTATAGCAATGTCACAAGATTTCAAAGAAATTTCAAGTTGGAGGTAGATTGCTTTGGGAGCTGCCATCTGACCCCAGGGTGTATGTACTCACTCTTCCATCTCTTCATCATCAGGGATATCTCCTTGGAAAAATCTAAAAAGGGCCAGAATGTGACCCTCCTCTATGTGCACTTATATTTCAATTTGATTTGAGTGACAGGGGCTAGATGGCATTCTAAGAAACAAAGGAAATAGAGATAATTTTGAAAGGGAGGAGGATCTTACTGCTTTCAAGTTGCTCCTTTATAGATAGTTAACTTTCTTTTATAAAGAGTCTGAAGCATTGATAGTATATGTATTTCATTTAATACAGAGACTCAGTCTTGGCTTTCAACAGTGTATAACCTATTAAAGGAAACTGTAAAACAAAAGCAAAAATCTATAGGAACAGAAGAGTGTAGGTTCAAGAGCAGGTTGATATAAATGACACCACCGATTCTCCAGTTTCCTACAGAAATTAGAGGAAAGGCAGACTCAGAACTGGAATTTAAATAGCACCGTCGTTCTTTTTCATGTCCTATATCAAATATATTTTTAAAATGCACCTTGTTCTAAAGTTCACGTCTCATTATTTTAAAAAAATCAATATCAGAAAGGTGAAAGTTACATCAGAACTAAAGTAATATTTGGTACACTTAAATTCTATTGCATTTTAAGTCATTTTCCTCATTAATACTGAGAGCTTTATTGTTCCCAAAAATCAGACTTGGAAATTAAAAGAAAAATAAATGGAAATGTAGGATAAAATATGCTAACTGAGTTTTACACTAGAACAGATGCCTGCCAATGGTTAAGAAGAAGAAGAGTCTCTGCATTTGAATTTTACTTTATCCTGTGTATTACAGTTAATATGAAAAGGGAGGGAAAAAATCCAGTAGAAGGAGGCAAGGAAAATTCCTTGCTGGCAAATTGAGTTCCTTGGGGAAAAAGCAGAAAAAGACCAATTTAGTCTGGGGAAATTATAATACACCAATCATGATGATTGATCCTGCCCAATCCGGGGCACATGGAAACAATTTAAATGTTGTCCATGAAACTACTGCTTCCAGACTTAATGGCATTTTATTTATCAGGCTCACTGTTCCAGAGGCACTGTAGAGCTCTGTCAGTCCAGGAAAAAAAAAATAAGAAGTTTTGTGCATTCTTTCTTGTGATTAAAGGTGGAAAACTTGGAGAAAGTGGGGAGGCAATTAGTCCTGTGCCTTATGTCTTTGTCTATGGCTTCACTCATTGTGAGACTCTCATTTAAATGTATCATATTCAGTGCTTAATTCAGATAGTGCATGTTTTGGAGAATGTGGATAAGGCATTTTATTTAGCACTCCACTCCCATCCTTTACTCTTTTTCTTCAGCTCACTCGGTTTCCTTCTGGAATATAAGAATTCATTTAGGTGGGCTGCCTTTCAAAAGTTAAAAAAACAAAACAAAAACCCAAATACGATGATTGCCCTATGTGACTTTATACAGAAATACTCTGCCTGTTTTGAAGAAAGGTTCTGTCTTGGAACCACTTGAAGGTAAGGTAACATGCATGTGTACATGCATGTTTTTCTCCCTTGTATGTATGAAAGAAAAGTAAAACCTTTGTGAAGTTGTGACATTTTCAAAAAATTCTTCTTACAATGTTTTTCTGCTTTCATGTAAGGTAGATTTCTCCCCAATCTTAGTATTTTGCTTTTGAGGGGAAAAAGTAATGTATTTTTGATGATGGCATTTAGTAAAGGGATTATCTGATCCTCAAGGTCATTTGGACCCTAAGGCTCTAGCAAGAATTTTTCAGTATTATGCTAGACTGATTCTGACTGTAACAATTGTCAGAAACCTGTGATTGATTGAAAGAAAGTAAAACATTCCTCGGAGATGCTAGGAGAATAAGATGTTTACTTTGGTTACTTGACTAGGTTCACTCATTTAGAACCCTTATAAAAATCAAACATCTAGCTGGGGGCAGTGTGCACTCCTGTAATCCCAGTGCCTCTGAGGCTGAGGCAGGAGGATAGTGAGTTCAAAGCCATCCTCAACAATGGTGAGGCACTACCCAACTCAGTGAGATCCTGTCTCTAAATAAAATATAAAATAGGGCTGAGGATGTGCCTCAGTGGTTGAGTGACCCTGAGTTCAATCCCTGATACCCTCTTCACCCAAAACCAGATATCTACTGCACATGAACAAATCCTTTTGTTCAGCTTTGCATTTGATAGCTGAATTCTGGTTTCCATGGCTTATTGGTTTAACATTTTTAAAATTCTACTATCTAAAATGAAAATGATAGTACTACTTGCCCCACAGAGTTATTGTGTTATTTCAATGAGATACCTCATTATCACAATGCACAATAAATACTGGCTATTATTATTATTATTCAGGTTCATAGTAATATACCTGGATTTCTATTCGTCTTTTAGGAACAGTGTGAAAAGCAATAATTGTTTAGGGGAGAAAGAGAGAGGAAGGCATTTATTTTACACATTGAGAAGTTCAGGCACAGGGGATTCATGAACACAAGGTACTGTTATGTGGTCTCTATTTCTATCTTTTCCTCATAATCTGCACTTCCCTATCCTCAGTCTTGCTCTTCTCTCCTCCTTATCTCTGTTTTCTGATTCTTGCTTATGCTTCTCTTCCTCCTTGCTACTCAGAGTTCTTTAAAACATCCAACACCTTCTTTGGGTCTTTGGAAATGCTAGTCTCTCTGACTGGGATGGTCTTCTCTAATCTCTGTTCAAAAATACTGTTTGCTATATGTCTTACTTCTACATATTATTTTTTTTTTATGCACCAACTGACTGTTTTTTTTTTTTTTTTTAACTTTCCTCTGAGCACTACTGGTACTCTGAATCTCTCTTAGATCATTTCCTATCTCTGTGATATCAGACATGTAATTGACTTTATGTGCCCACAAAATCACATATTCTATTTGAGTGAAGACCTACAGGAAATATACAAAGGGATCCATCAAATAACTATTTAACTTCTCAGGATTAAACTTCTCAACACACTTGATTTCCTATGCTTTATCACATAGTCAGGAGTTTTATACCTTCCTGAACTCTGACTTCCTGGGCCTCCCTCAATGATAGAACTGACTTGAATTATTCCTGCAAATGATTAACAACTCAGACAAAGATGGGAATGCATTATAGGCATCCGTCCTAGAAATTTCTGCATCTCCAGGTACATTTTGTAATCTCCCCTTTCCTCCACTGAGCAACATCTGTGACTCTTTCATGATACAGACTGTAAACAGACACCCCATCTACTTCCTTGAGTTCTGGATTAAAAAAAAAGAAGAAGAAGGCCCAGTGTATACTCTTGATTTTTAGCTGACACTTAAGGTATCCTAAAAATGAAATAATACATATGGCAGGATATATTATTCCTTGGCTTAATGGTGCCTATTTATCTAGCAATCAACCTAGATCCTATGTCCTGATTTTCACCCTCTGTCTCCCACTCCCCAGGGCTCTCAGAGGACCAACCCAATATCTATTCCATATACTTCTCCACATCCTTGTCTACACCTGTACTTTGCCCTAGCTTTCTACTACATGGAGTTATCTCCCTGCTCCAATCTATCTTCTGACTTGGATAAAAGTTCTAATACACCAATGTTATGTGTCATTCCCTATATAAAGTGCCAATAGCTTCCACTTTCTTGTAGGATTATGTCATATAACTCTTTCCACAATCTGGCCACGTTGTGTTTTCCTGTCATCCTCCTAAGATGCCCTCTAAGATCTTATCGTCCTAAATTCCTAAATAAAATACAAAATAGGGCTGGGGATGTGGCTCAGTGGTTGAGTGCCCTTGAGTTCAAACTCTGGTACCCCTCCAAAAAAAAAATCACACACACACACACACACACACACACACACACACACATCCAGATATCTACCGCACACGAACAAATCCTTTTGTTCAGCTTAGCATTGATAACTGAATTCTGACTTCCCTGGTTTACTGGTTTAACATTGTTAAAATTCTATCTAAAATGAAAATAATAATACTACTTGCCCCACAGAGTTGTTGTGTTATTTCAATGAGACACCTCATTATCATAATGCACAATAAATACTGGCTATCATTATTATTATTCAGTGGATTTTATCACTAGGTGCTCCTATGGTTCCCTTATGTATATTCTAGTATTTCCAGATCTTGCAACAAACCAAGAATGCCTTTTCTAAACTCCACTCCCCTTTACTAGACTCGTTACTATTTTTTCTTTTAGACTGGGTGCAAAAAAACCTTCCCCTTTGTGTTTCTATGTGTTTGCAGAATTTTGTATTTATACATTACAGTATTTCTCACATTAATTCTAGAAATTTGCTTGAATCTTTCTCATTAGTCTGTAAATTCATTTTTATAATCCCATCTTCTCTCACATTTCAACCCTCATCTCTTCTGCCGTTAGCACTATCTGATACATAGATGCTCCATTTATTTAAAAAATAAAATGAAACAAATAAAAGATAAAAACTACAATTTAAATGCAATATTTAAATATTTCAAATAATCAAATTACTTTTAGAATAGAAATACTCAAAATTCCATTTAATGTGAATTCCAGTTGATCGTTCTTCTCACAGAATTGTTTTCTATGAAAATTTTTGAAAACATTCCAAGTTCTCTTAATGTGAACACAAATAACCCAGTTCATCTCATAGAAATCCTTGAATTTTAAAGAGCAACTAAATTATATGTCCTTTAAAAGTTATAGTACCTGAAGTTTTCAAGTTGAAAAACTTATCAATGATCATATACAAAGTATAGAAGGGTCATGTATAGAGCCTATTTGTAAAAGTTCCAAGTTCATAGATCAACAAAGCTGATCTGCTGACTTTTGTTAATGCTGTATCTAGGGAACTCGACTTTGTAGTCCAATTAAAATACTTTTTCTCTTTTTATTTTATTTTTTTTAAATCATAACTTGTCAGTATCTCTGGAGTGCCAAGTTATAGAGGATAATTAGTTAAGAAACCATCTAAATATACTCACTTAGTTGATTTGTCTTTAAGTCAGTCTCAGGCTTCAGGTATTCATTTTATATTGCATCTGAAACATTATATAGATTTTGATGTTCTGCTACTGTTCTTCAAGTATTAATGGAAAAAACTTCAAAGGCCTGAGCCTATTAGTTAGAAAAAAAATTGGAAACTTCTCACAGTTCTTTTCAGTTTATCTGGTTTAAGTGAAATTATTTGAGTTGTACTGTTATCTTATTGATTTTTTTTCTTCCCCCTTTTTTGCAAGATTACCCATTGGAGACTAGGATTCTTTGATATCCAATTTTAGTGCCTCACCTTTCCACTAACTGCAAAAAAAAAAAAAAAAAAAAAAAAAAAAAAAAAAAAAAAAGATTTTAAAAAAAATGCTGGTTGAGCATTTTAAGATTTCCAGAGAATGATTTTGGGGTGGCTACATTACTGAATATCCAACTAGTTTTCACTGTTCAGTCTTTGAGTAAAAATGAAAAGGTATGAAGAAAACTACTGAAAAATAGTTAAATAATCAACCTTTTCTAAGCCAACCAAGGCCCTCCCTGTTTGCTGAAATTAAGTATCAGAAAAACATTCTCTAATTTGTAACTTTTAAAAGGTTTCTTTTCAAGACTCCATGAGGACTGTGAAGCTTGACCTCCTTTTTCAATAGGAGTTGCTAAAAGGATCATTTTATGCCTTCCCACCACCCTCCACCCATACCCCAAAAGAATCTTTATCTTTGTCCTAGTGTACAAAGTTGGTATTTGTTAGCTTTGAGCTTTGTGTAGGTGTGCTTGACCTTGGCCAGACCCAGTCACTTGTCCTCTGTGCAGGGGACTGTTACCAACCATCTTCCTTATTCTCTGCTACTGCCCAGCTGTCCTGTGGATCACCCATGTCAAATGCCCTTTCATTTCATGCAGAAACCTCGGTCCATGTTTCGTTGGTTCGATACCCAGCTCTTATTCATGTGCACCCCCTTTTGCCACAGCACTCATATTTATCAATAGCAAATGGAAGAGCTTTTGCTTAATTTCTAAAATACATCTGTTCTTGTTGTCCACATCCAGTCTTTTTTTTATAATACTTTGAAACATACCCACAAATTCTTGAAGTAACTAATTTTAGCACACACTTCAGAATAAAAGCTTTCTTTCTTTCAGTTTTGCTTTCTTCTTTCATGTAGTTGCTAACTTGTGACTGAGAATCTGAGAATTTGCATTTTTTATTTCTATTTATACTGACATATTCTTTTTATTTATATATGACAGTGGAATGCATTACAATTCTTATTACACATATAGAGCACAGTTTTTCATGTCTCTGGTTGTATACAAAGTATATTCACATCAATTCGTGTCTTCATATATGTACTTTGGATAATAATGATCATCATGTTCCACCATCATTTCTAACCCCATTCCCCTTCCCTTCCCCTCCAACCCCTCTGCCCTATCTAGAGTTTTTCTATTCCTCCCATGCTCCCTCTGTCTATCCCATTATGAATCAGCCTCCTTATATCAAAGAAAAATTTAGCATTTGGTTATTTGGGATTGGCTAACTTCACTTAGCATTATATTCTCTAACTCCTTCCTGCAAATGCCATGATTATATTATCTTTTATTGCTGAGTAATATTCCATGGTGTATATCTGCCACATTTTTGCATCTAGGTTGACTCCACATTTTAGCTATTGTGAATTCTGCTGCTGTAACCATTGATGTAGCTGTGTTCCTGTAGAATGCTGTTTTTAAGTCCTTTGGGTATAGACTGAGGACAGGGATAGCTGGGTCAAATGGTGGTTCCATTCTCAATTTTCCAAGAAATAAGAATCTGCATCCAGGAGATTTATGTGAAGAGCCTCTGACCACCATTCTTTCCTGTCCTGGATTTCTCTTTAATTTATAGAAAACAGGCCTCTCCTGCATGGGATGAAGCTTCCAGAACATGTTCACTTGTGCTGCTTTTCAATTATTTGTTTCTCCAACCAGCAGATAAGCTCCCTGGGACAGAGGTCATGTTCATACTGCACCAAGAGGTAGAAAGCTCACTGGCAGGGGATTTGACAAGTTGATTTATTTTTGCAAGTTCCACCTATGAGGACAAACATGGCCCGTCCAGCCTCAGTTTGCTCCTAGATGAAGGTAAGAAGTGGTGGAGTGCTGCAGTCGGGCTAGGCACAAAATCACGAGCCACTCAAGCAGGAACAAACTTTAGTTTTTGAAACTGCCGCCAATGCCCCGTATACCCCCGGGGAAGATCGCCTATCGATGCACATGGTTCTCCCCGATCCCAAGAGGAAGTTCCTCCTCCGGAAATCCTTCCTACCGCACTTCCCCAACCAATGGGAACTCTCCAGGAGTCCCGTAGCAGGCCGAGGTGGACAGCAGGAGTCCAATATCCATATGAATGTAAATCTTTTTTTTTTTTAATGTTGGTTGTTCAAAACATTACATAGTTCTTGATATATCATATTTCACATTTTGATTCAAGCGGGTTATGAGCTCCCATTTTACCCCATATACAGCTTGCAGAATCACATCAGTTACACTTCATTGCTTTACATATTGATAAACTCATGTCTGTTGTATTCTGCTGCCTTTCCTATCCTCTACTATCCCCCCTCCCCTCCCCTCCCCTCCCCTCTTCTCTCTCTACCTCCACTACTGTAATTCATTCCTCCCCCTTGTACTGTTTTTCCCTTTCCCCTCACTTCCTCTTGTATGTAATTTTGTATAACCCTGAGGGTCTCCTTCCATTTCCATGCAATTTCCCTTCTCTCTCCCTTTCCCTCCCACCTCTCATCCTTGTTTAATGTTGGTCTTTTTCTCGTGCTCTTCTTCCCTAGTCTGTTCTTCGTTACTCTCCTTATATCAAAGGAGACATTTGGCATTTGTTTTTTAGGGATTGGCTAGCTTCGCTTAGCATAATCTGCTCTAATGCCATCCATTTCCCACCAAATTCTATGATTTTGTCATTTTTTACTGCAGAGTAATACTCCATTGTGTATAAATGCCACATTTTTTTTTTATCCATTCGTCTATTAAAGGGCATCTAGGTTGATTCCACAGTCTTGCTATTGTGAATTGTGCTGCTATGAACATCGATGTAGCAGTGTCCCTGTAGCATGCTCTTTTTAGGTCTTTAGGGAATAGACCGAGAAGGGGAATGGCTGGGTCAAATGGTGGTTCCATTCCCAGCTTTCCAAGAAATCTCCATACTGCTTTCCAAATTGGCTGCACCAATTTGCAGTCCCACCAACAATGTACAAGTGTACCCTTTTCCCCACAACCTCGCCAGCACTTATTGTTGTTCGACTTCATAATGGCTGCCAATCTTACTTGAGTGAGATGGTATCTTAGGGTGGTTTTGATTTGCATTTCTCTGACTGCTAGAGATGGTGAGCATTTTTTCATGTACTTATTGATTGATTGTATGTCCTCCTCTGAGAAGTGTCTATTCAAGTCCTTGGCCCATTTGTTGATTGGGTTATTTGTTATCTTATTGTCTAATTTTCTGAGTTCTTTATATATTCTGGATATTAGGGCTCTATCTGAAGTGTGAGGAGTAAAGATTTGTTCCCATGATGTAGGCTCCCTATTTACCTCTCTTATTGTTTCTTTTGCTGAGAAAAAACTTTTTAGTTTAAGTAAGTCCCATTTGTTGATTCTAGATGTTAACTCTTGTGCTATGGGTGTCCTATTGAGGAATTTGGAGCCCGACCCCACAGCATGTAGGTCGTAGCCAACTTTTTCTTCTATCAGATGCCGTGTCTCTGATTTGATATCAAGCTCCTTGATCCATTTTGAGTTAACTTTTGTGCTTGGCGAGAGAAAGGGATTCAGATTCATTTTGTTGCATATGGATTTCCAGTTTTCCCAGCACCATTTGTTGAAGATGCTATCCTTCCTCCATTGCATGCTTTTAGCCCCTTTATCAAATATAAGAAAGTTGTAGTTTTGTGGGTTGGTTTCTGTGTCCTCTATTCTGTACCACTGGTCCACCCGCCTGTTTTGGTACCAGTACCATGCTGTTTTTGTTACTATTGCTCTGTAGTATAGTTTGAGATCTGGAATCGCTATACCACCAGATTCACACTTCCTGCTTAGAATTGCTTTTGCTATTCTGGGTCTTTTGTTTTTCCATATGAATTTCATGATTGCTTTCTCCATTTCTACAAGAAATGCCGTTGGGATTTTGATTGGCATTGCATTAAACCTATAGAGAACTTTTGGTAATATCGCCATTTTGATGATGTTAGTTCTGGATATCCATGAACAGGGTATGTTTTTCCATCTTCTAAGGTCTTCTTCAATTTCTCTTTTTAGGGTTCTGTAGTTTTCATTGTATAAGTCTTTCACCTCTTTTGTTAGGTTGATTCCCAAGTATTTTATTCATTTGAGGATATTGTGAACGGCGTGGTTGTCCTCGTTTCCATTTCAGAGGATTTGTCGCTGATATACAGGAATGCCTTTGATTTATGCGTGTTGATTTTATAACCTGCCACTTTGCTGAATTCATTTATTATCTCTAATAGTTTCTTTGTAGACCCTTTTGGGTCTGCTAGGTATAGAATCATGTCATCTGCAAATAGTGATAATTTAAGTTCTTCTTTTCCTATTTTTATGCCTTTAATTTCTTTCGTCTGTCTAATTGCTCTGGCCAGTGTTTTGAGAACTATGTTGAACAGAAGTGGTGAAAGAGGGCATCCCTGTCTTGTTCCAGATCTTAGAGGGAATGCCTTCAATTTTTCTCCATTCAGAATGATGCTAGCCTGAGGCTTAGCATAAATTGCTTTTACAATGTTGAGGTATGTTCCTGTTATCCCTAGTTTTTCAAGAGTTTTGAACATAAAGGGATGCTGTACTTTGTCGAATGCTTTTTCCGCATCTATCGAGATGATCATATGGTTCTTATTTTTAAGTCTATTGATGTGGTGAATAACATTTATTGATTTCTGTATATTGAACCAACCTTGCATACCAGGGATGAATCCTACTTGATCATGGTGCAGAATTTTTTTGATATGTTTTTGTATCCGATTCACCAGAATTTTATTGAGGATTTTTGCATCTATGTTCATTAGAGATATTGGTCTGTAGTTTTCTTTCTTTGAAGTGTCTTTGTCTGGTTTCTGAATCAGGGTGATGTTAACATCGTAGAATGAATTTGGTAGTTCTCCCTCTTTTTCTATTTCCTGAAATAGCTTGAAAAGTATTGGTATTAGTTCCTCTTTAAAGGTTTTGTAAAACTCTGCTGTATACCCGTCCGGTCCTGGGCTTTTCTTAGATGGTAATCTTTTGATGGTTTCTTCTATTTCCTCAATTGATATTGGTCTGTTTAGTTGTCTATATCCTCCTGACTCAATCTGGGCAGATTATATGACTTAAGAAATTTATCGATGCCTTCACTATCTTCTATTTTATTGGAGTATAAGGATTCAAAATAATTTCTGATTATCTTCTGTATTTCTGAAGTGTCTGTTGTGATATTGCCTCTTTCATCCCGTATGCTGGTAATTTGAGTTCTCTCTCTTCTTCTCTTCGTTAGCATGGCTAAGGGTCTGTCAATTTTATTTATTTTTTCAAAGAACCAACTTTTAGTTTTGTCAATTTTTTCAATTGTTTCTTTTGTTTCGATTTCATTAATTTCAGCTCTGATTTTAATTATTTCTTGCCTTCTACTTCTTTTGCTGTTGTTTTGCTCTTCTTTTTCTAGGATTTTGAGATGAAGTATGAGATCATTTATTTGTTGGTTTTTTCGTTTTTTAAGGAATGCACTCCAAGCAATGAATTTTCCTCTTAGAACTGCTTTCAATGTGTCCCATAGATTCCGATATGTTGTGTCTGTGTTTTAATTTAACTCTAAGAATTTTTTAATTTCCTCCTTGATGTCTTCTAAAACCTATTGATCATTCAGTAACCTATTGTTCATTCTCCAAGTGATGCATGATTTTTCCTTCCTTCTTTTATCGTTGATTTTCAGTTTCATTCCATTGTGATCAGATAAGATGCATGGTATTATCTCTACTCCTTTATATTGACTAAGAGTTTCCCTGTGACATAATATATGATCAATTTTTGAGAAGGATCCATGTGCTGCTGAGAAAAAAGTGTAGCTGCTTGATGTTGGGTGGTATATTCTATATGTGTCAATTAAGTCTAGCTTGTTAATTGCATTATTGAGTTCTATAGTTTCCTTATTCAGCTTTTGTTTGGAAGATCTGTCCAGTGGTGAGAGAGGTGTGTTAAAGTCTCCCATGATTATTGTATGGTGGTCTATTAGATTCTTGAACTTGAGAAGAGTTTGCTTGATGAACATAGCAGCCCCATTGTTTGGGGCATATATATTTATGATTGTTATGTCTTGTTGGTGTATGGTTCCCTTGAGCAGTATGTAGTGTCCCTCTTTATCCCTTTTGATTAACTTTGGCTTGAAATCTATTTTATTTGATATGAGTATGGACACTCCTGCTTGTTTCCGCAGTCCATATGAGTGATATGATTTTTCCCAACCTTTCACCTTCAGTCTATGTATATCTTTTCCTATCAAATGCGTCTCCTGCAGGCAGCATATTGTTGGGTCTTGTTTTCTGATCCATTCAACTAGCCTGTGTCTCTTAATTGGTGAGTTTAAGCCATTAACATTTAGGGTTATTATTGAGATATGGTTTGTTCTTCCAGTCATATTTGTTTATTAATGCTATTAAACCTTATTTGTTTTCCTCTTTGATTATTTTCCCCCCTTTACTGTCCTACCTCCCACTGTTGGTTTTCATTGTTGTTTTCCATTTCCTCTTCCTGTAGTGTTTTGCCAAGGATTTTTTGAAGAGATGGTTTTCTAGCTGCAAATTCTTTTAACTTTTGTTTGTCATGGAATGTTTTAATTTCATCTTCCATCCTGAAGCTTAATTTCGCTGGATACACGATTCTTGGTTGGAACCCATTTTCTTTTAGCGTTTGAAATATGTTATTCCAGGATCTTCTAGCTTTTAGAGTCTGTGTTGAGAGATCAGTTGTTATCCTGATTGGTTTACCCCTAAATGTAATCTGCTTCCTTTCCCTTGTAGCTTTTAAAATTCTCTCCTTATTCTGTATGTTGGACATCTTCATTATAATGTGTCTAGGTGTGGATCTCTTATGATTTTGCACATTCGGTGTCCTGTAGGCTTCTAGGATTTGGGATTCTGTCTCATTCTTCCAGTCTGGGAAGTTTTCTTGTATTATTTCACTGAATAGATTGCTTAATCCTTTGGTTTGGAGCTCTGTGCCTTCCTGTATCCCAATGACTCTTAAGTTTGGTCTTTTGATATTATCCCATAGTTCTTAAATGTTGTGCTCATGGTTTCTTAGTAGACTTGCTGAGCTACCTATGTTCTTTTCAAGTTGAAATACTCTGTCTTCATTGTCTGATGTTCTATCTTCTAAGTGATCCACTCTGCTGGTAGTATTCTCAATTGAGTTTTTAAGTTGGTTTATTGTTTCCTGCATTTCTAGGATTTCTATTTGTTTGTTTTTTATTACCTCTATCTCCCTGTGAAATTCATCTTTTACTTCCTGGATTTGTTTGTCAATGTGATCTTTCATTGTCTGATTTTGCTGTCTCATGTCTTCCTTGAGACTCCAGATCATCTGAAGCATGTATGTCCTGAGCTCTCTATCTGACATTCCATCTGTTGCAGCTATTACCTCTTCTAAAGTTGAGTTGACCTGCATTGCCTGTGGTCCTTTCTTTCCTTTTCGTTTCATACTGCTGGCGTTTCTTTCTGCTTGGTGAAATTGTTGTGTCTTTGATATTTTCCCTCTATTTATTTATATTGCTCTTGTATAGTTGAAAAATCACCCTTGCAGGGCAGGTAGTGGCTCTGATCCTCCTCCAATTAGTGTGATCTGTCTACCATGCTGGCAGGCCCTAGGTCTGCTCTGCTGGTCGGTCAAAGGTCCGCCTACCCAGCAGGTGCCAGGGGCACCTGTGTCACTCTGTAGGTTGCTGGGCCTAACCTCCCGATGGGTTGCAGGTTCGCTTAGCTTGCAGGCACTGGGGGAGGGGCCGGTTCCGCCCCTCAGCAGGCTTTGGGCCCGCTCTGCTGGTGTTCACAGTCCCGCCTACCTTGCAGACACTGGGGGAGGGGACGGGCCTGGCCCTCAGCCGTCCGCCGGACCTGTCCTAGTGGGTCCGGTCCGCGTTCCCCGCAGGCGCGTGTAGCTGCTCTGTCACTTGGCTGCATATCATGTCAATGGCTAGCTGGCATCACCTTTCAACCAAAAATGCCATGCATCATATTACTTGGCTGTGGCTCTTAGCAGTGGAGATGATTCTAAGTTTGGCTCTTCTCCAAAAGCCTGCAGTGCCAACAGTCATAGAAAGGACACTTACCTCTCCCAACTGCTATGTAATTTTAAGCAAAAAATAATTTTTTCAAGTCTCAGTTTTAATTAAGGAAATAATGGATGCCCTCTGAGGTTGCTGTAAAGACAATATATGTAAAATACCTGGCACATGAACTCATATATGAAAGTTTCCATGTACGGTTACTATTCCTTGTCCTCTTCCACCTCTCATGATTCTGGATAAAGAGAGGCTGATCATTACAACTCAGATGAAACCTTATTTTCAGACACTTCGTACTGTACAGCTTTCTATTCCTGGGTAGTTTAATGATAAAATATGAGACTGTTTGGGTTCCAACTTGACTTCATTACTTAATATCTTAGTGACCCTGTACATGTCATTTTAACTTTCTTGGAAACAAAACAAAACAAGCCTTTTCCATTTAATAGATAATTTGGTTGTCACAATTCCTCTTCCTCTATCCTCCACCTCATCTTACAAAGGCTTTTGGAAGTTTAGATGTCCAACGATGTAGATATTTCACTCAGTGCTGAGAATTATTATCTCCATCTGATATTTTTAACAACTGTAGTGGGTTTATATGCTTTCTGGCATGTTTAATGTAATCTCAGTAGCTAATGAAAATTATATTTGATACACACACACATATATATGCATATATATTTGGCACTTAACAACTTTCAGAGCATCTTCTCATAAATTTTATTAGATCTCAACATTATATTCCTTTTGTAGATGAGGGAACTGAAGTTGAATGTGACCTCTGCTATAGGTCACAAAATAGAGCTATTGAAACTTTTTATACCAAATTTCACATTTAAGAAAATTAGTGTGTTACATCATACTGGGATTCATTTGGACATGTTCATAAATGCATATACAACATTGTTTTCTCCATTTCAATCCCCATCGTATTCTTTTTATTATACTACTCTCCTTAGATATTACCTAATCTCTAACAGGTCTAATTTGCAAAATGCAATTTACATAATTATTGCAGAAATGCCTTATATTGACATGTGGTCTTACAATGCCCTCATTTCTCATGTGGTTCTATTAATGGCCCTGGAGTGAGACTATCTTTTACAAATGAGAAAACTAAAGTCCCGAAAAGCCAAGCCATTTGCTAAAATTCACACAGCAAATTAGAAGCCTAGCCAGCATCATATTTCTTTATGTTTTTATATTCTACCATGCTGCTGATTGTGACTTGAATAATAATGAGATACTTTAATCACCATTCATTTTATAGAAAAGATAGCAAGCCAAAGGATAATATCAAGAACCCAGTCACCATAAAATCACATTTCAAATTGTTTTTTATTTTAAAGCAATTGAAATTTATGATTTAAGTTTATGGTTAAGAAGAAGTAAGTGTTATTTTCATTTATTTATTTTTATTTTTTAAGAAATGAGAGAATTGTTCTACCAAAAACCTCTTTTGGGTCACAAGATAACCCAATAAAAACCTTTTGGTTTTGATTAGGTTTTCAGCTAAGCAAATGACTAAAAGCATCTGAAATTTACATCCTTTCACTAATTTTTTCATTCGTTATTCAGTGACCACATTGTGGCAAGTGCTATGCAACATTCGCTGCATTAATGATTGCACAAGAAAATTTGAGATACATTCATAAACAAACCAAAAACAAAGGTAGAGTGAGATGGTTTGGACTCCATGAACAGAGAATTAGACTTTATGTCATTCCTTTATTAGTTCCATGGAAATGACAATGTGGATTAGTATCACTCCAGCTTCATTTCATCCAAGCCAAGACGGAGAAAAACAAGTTCTGTTCATAGTTCCATAATCTTTATTCTTCTATTTTGTAGCTATGTATAGTTTTCTTCACTTTCATCTCAACCTGGCTACATGTGAGAAAATGACTGCTTTGGTGTTTCCTTTTATATTTTAAAGAAGTTTCTATCATTTCTAAAAGAGTAAAAATAAACATTATGTGAAATTGCATTAAAAAATGAATTTCATGTTGTTGTTTCAAGATTTGGAATTTGATTTTTTAAGAGAATTAGAATTTGATTTATTAGGGGAATGAAGGGGGTATTTGGCCCATATAACATATATTGATTCAAACATTATGGAAAAAATATCAATACAAATGAACACAACAAAATCTTGACTGTAATTGATGGAATTAAGACTGAGCCCCTACCAGGCGCAGGAGTGAGCCCCTGTAGTCCCAGCTACTTGGAGACTGAGCAGGAGGAATGCTTGAACCCTGAGATCACAACCAGTAACTCCACAAGACCCTGTCTCCTTCCCAGTTCTCCTCCTGATCCTGCCTTTTAGGGGAGCAGCCGTATCCTTTGCAGGAACTGAGCACATCGTCACACAATTTGAAGGAGAGAAGCAAGTACTCACTTCTTTTGATTTAGGAAACAGCATTTCTGAGTGTCCCCATGCACAATATTGGCTAATGAAGCTATTCTCTCTTTCTACTCTGTGTCAGTCATTTTTGCTGATGTAAAAACTTGATTTTTACATTTAAATATGGAAAATAATAGGACTTTGGTTGGCCTGATGTGATAACAATTTCTACAAGCTATTATTGGAGCTTTCGGTGAATAAGTAATTTTACCAGTGGAAATGGAATATTTGTTAACTCTCACATGGTGCAGTTAATCCAGGAGTCTTTGACTAGACTGTAAACCTGAAGACTCCTAATAACAAAAAGCAATTTCTTCACTGAGAATCAAGGAAAAAATGTTCATGACCTCGGAACAACACTTTCTGTTTTACGAGAGCATATTTCTCCTTTGACTATAACTTTAATTAAACTCTATTAACTTTAATTTAATTTAAGCTATTTAAATAGTTCAAATGCTATTAAACTCAAAGAACATATTTTTTTTAAAGGTATTTAGTTTCTGGGCATTTTTCCTCGATCTCACACAGCCTTAATTACTATCCACTTATTGTTAAGTATATCATAAAATAAAATATAATGTATAAATTGCATTAATCTCCATAAATATAAACTTGAGGCAGAGCCATAAACTAACCAAAATCGGAGGTACAATAAAAACACCAAGTACATAAAACATCTTCAAACACTTGGCCCTCCATGGATGGTGAACAGATTTTATTGCATTCTTCTATTATTTCTATGGAAATGAGAATAGCCATTTTCATGTACAGTACATTATTATGGAACATTCTCATACTATTATGTGATTTTCTCTTCTCCCTGCTCTATTTTCATGCATTTTCCCCAAAGTAAAGCTTCTCTATAGCTATGATAATTTTCAAAAGTTTGCCAAGTCATATATTTTCCTTTCATAATTACTTGCATAATTACAGCACCCTGGCACATATTAGTAACTAGGGAAACAGAGTTATTTAATTATATCCTAATGAACAGTTGCAATTATACAATTTTTAAAATCCATAGGAAATTAAGAAAATGCTTTCCATCAGCCCCTGTATTGCTTGAATTCTAGTTTCATGAATGCTATCAATTAAATTAGTCTACATAAGCATTTTCATTGTCATAGAAACTCTAATGTTAACCCTCAGAATATAGAATCAGTGACTCTTGGATTTGGAAGCAATTTTAGACGTCTTCCAGTTAAATTCTTTTAGGGTTTACCAACAGATGTTTTATTAAACATTTTCTAATTTGCAGTACATACTTGTTAATGAGACACTGCTTAAATACCTCCAGGAATGTAATGTTTACAATCAGAAAAGGCTGCATTCCAGTGCTGAGCAGTGATAATACTAGCAGATAAACACGTGAGCACCTAATGTGTGCAAAACACTTGTCCAGGTATTATATGGAATTGAGTCGGACTTTACTTATATACATTCAGTGCCAACATTCAAGAATATAACAAATCTACTTAAAATAATGGCATGATCAAACTGTAATATACGGACTGTGCCCACTTGTCAATTCAGCATTCAGGTGTTCACACGTCCACTCAATGGTTAGGGCAATTGCCTACTCATCAGGTTAGAGATGATTCCACCCCATGCATCATGGCTTCCTCTTTGACCTTTGTGTCTCCTAGGTCCTCCAAGTGGCATCTCTTTGAGTTTGTACCTGAATTTTCCCTGTCTGCCCAGCCACTTTTGACTGACAGCACCATCAAAAACCTGGTAATTCGCTTTGGTATTTCCCAGATGCTCTTGTGCTTGAATATACTTTCAATTTCTTGTTTCACAATTCATGGACATGGAGCCCCCACCTTCACATTCAATATAAGATTCCAGAAGAGCCTGTCCAGGGTCACGAGCCAGTGGAGCCAGGCACATAGATCACGGAGATTAGTTGGTGGGTGACCGATATTTGAAAGGATCCATCAGGAGCTGAAAACCCTTCTCGTGAAGGCAGGAAACTTTTCAAATGTAGAGGTCACTTTTAACATCCAGTACCTCATGGCCTTTCATCTAATAGCAGTTACATTGTTAGTTTCAATTGATAAAAATAATAACAATAAAAATTAGCTCTAGTCAAGATAGTTTTATATTCTTTTCTATTTTCTTAATTCCCATAATACTAATCTTTTTTAAAACAGTTATGGGAATTATGCATGTCTGACATATTAGTTATTCCACCTGTGAGGAGTGCTTTGAATATTTGTAGCTTTATTACATGGGTTCCCAGAGATACAAGTTTTATGGAATCTGAACTATATGATGATTAAAAATATAGCCATAGACGTGTAACATCAAAACCAGATTATGCACATGCACATTATATCTTTCAGTCCTGAAAAGCACTCTATGAGATTTCTAGTGCACTATCACACTCTTGTTTTATGTGTGTAGAAATGGGCTTCAAGGGAATAAGTGACTTGCTCTGGATACAGAGCTAGAGGTGGCAAAGCTGGGGAGTTGGCTCCAAACCTTTGTCATAATGATCCCTACACTATGACTATGCAGTATCATTTCTTGGGTACCAGAAAGCTGTTTGCAAATAAAGATAGGAAGGTCTGAGAAGGCTGAGCACAAGGACTGCATTCATAATGACCAGTGCCCCCCACCACCCCCACCACCCCCACCCACAGCCCCGCCACCTTTGTTGTGCTAGTTGATGTCTTAGCCATTCTCCTAAGCTATCAGGAACTGGAAGTGAAGGTAACAGCAGAAACAGGATTTTAGTTTCCTATCAAAGCTGGAGAGTTAACATTAAATTTCAACTTCTAGTTGATTCACTAACACTGTTTTGTTTTCTTAGTGCTTTAAAGATACACATCTGCACTGTGATGACTGCCTGGGTTATCTGAACACATTCCTTGGCTTTACTTCCTAATCAAAGCAAGATAATCATACAATTGTAATCTCCAAGGGAAAATAGGGATAGTCAGAAGTTTCAGTTCTAATAAAATATAGGAGGTGTCAAGGATAATTTTTTTTAAAAAGTGAATACTATAGGAGTTAAGAAGAGGTTACTTTTTAATTAGGCCAGAGGCGGCTTTAAATAAAAATAAGCTGTCATGTTTCCTGTATGTTGAATAAACAGTTGAGTTCAGGGAATTCAGAGTTAGTGAAGGGATGCACCTCCAGATAGAAGGACCATCTTTTTTTAATCATCTAAACTAGACATATCAGAGAGTAAAGGGGGATGCTTTCAATAATTATATTAATGTAACAGTGCTGGGAAAAGCAGTACATACAGTCATGTAAACTATAGTAGAAGGGTAGAATAGCTGTTTGGGGCTAGAGCAAGGGAGGAGAAGAATAAAAAATAAAATGCATTGGGACTGTATTGTGGAAGACAAGTGTCAGGTAGTGTTTTGCAAAGTCTACTCACTGAAAGTTTGAGGATAGGTAGATGCATGGTATAAACAGAACTGTCTTCTAGAGAGATGAATTTGACAGTAGAGAGTAAGATGAATGGCAGAGGGCAGACACTGGAATATTTACTTGATATGCCCATGATTGTTTTTCTTTCTACAAGACTTTCTTAGAGAATTTGCCTTGTCCCCAGTTTAAATAAGGAGAGCTTTATGCTCCATGTATTTATCCGTCCTGATCAAATCATATAGAGCCAGGGGGAGACATATGACTTCCTGGTCCAGTGAGATGTATTCCTCCTAGAAGTTTAGAATTCAGACCACAGACCAAGTTGTTAGACTGTGGGAATTCAACCTTTTGAAATATTTGAATTAGATTCTGAGCAAAGAATGAGTTTGGAAAGAGAGACCAATGTTGCAAATGTGCAAATTGAAGCATGCATAAGACTCGTGTGTGTGTGTGTGTGTGTGTGTGTGTGTGTGTGTGAGAGAGAGAGAGAGAGAGAGAGAGAGAGAGAGAGAGAGAGAGAGACTAGAAGGGAAAGAAAGGAAGCTGTTTCCTGATGGCTTTGAGTCTCTATGACTTACTGTGTACTCTCCTCCATGACATTCCTCTATTTTGTCATAATTAACTCCTTTGTCTTAATCTAATTTGATTACGTTTATTTTTCTTGTACATAAATGTATTCTGAGATAGAGTAGGAAATGTTCCCCAGTAAGAGCCTTTCATTGATTCTAGAACTGAATTTTAAAACAAATCTCCTTCTAATCACAACCCTTCAAATATTTCAAGACCGATGTTGTTTTCTTCAATTTCTTTTTTTCTTCCAGCCAAATATCTCTCTCTCTAGCAACACCTGTTTCGTCATCTGTTTCTTGTTAAGGATGTTACTCAGAATTGAGCATTTTATTTCAGAATGTTCTGACCAGCACACACTCACACACACACAAAAAAAAGTCAAGGAATTCCATCGCAACCCTCTTTCTACTTTGCATCTCTTGCCAACTGGGGCAAGAAAATTGAAGTGGGGGGCCCCCAACTCTCCTCCAGCCATGGGGATGGGAGTGGGGAGAACTAGTAGCATATTCCTAGCTAATAACTATGTATATAGTAGCTCCTAGTTATATTTCTTTCTAAATGAAAAGATAAAAATTCACTAGAGAGAGAATCCTTTATTCTCTTCTTTTCCAGGATGGGGAGAAGATGCTTGGATGTGTAGTACTTTTCATGCAAATTATGAGAATGTTGACATCAGAAGAAGAGGAGCGTGGTTCCTGGTGCTATTGTGAATCTGACCTTCCTCATGTGGACCACCATCACCACCCTCTTGCTGCACAAGAGGAAGAGCCTTTGTATTTAAAGCAATGTAGTACGTATTTCTGAGTCTTGCAGATACATCTTAATAATTAATTTTTAAGGCCTAGACATGACACTTTTATAAATATGACTTAAGACTATTTAGTTTTTAAATAATTTATATCATATAAACAGTACAATTCACTTATTCCTAATGAAATTTCTCCTAATTTCAAAATTATCTTCAATGATATTTGTAATTCCTTGTTATAAAAGTCAAAAACAACTTCATTTCCTAAGCACTGGCTATTCTGTATGCTTGCTTTTCTTTCCTCTTCTATGATAGAGAGAGAGAGAGAGAGAGAGAGAGAGAGAGAGAGAGAGAAATCAACATGTAACAAATTGATATAGAAATTATGGCATATTTGGCAATTTTAAGCCTACATTGTAGAGCAGGATAAACAGAAGCATAAACCACAATTTGAACATATATTTCTTCTAGTAGGGCAATAAAATGCATCCTCAAAGAGGTGAAACATAAAACAGGATAGGTGAAACCATGTTCTGAAAGAATAATCAGTGTAATTTTAATGTCTATAAATGTTTGCTGCTCTCATCATACAGTACTACAGAGTAAATCCTGCAGAGTAGAAATGGTGATGATGATGATGTGGGTATGATCAGTTTATAAGAGTTTAAGATGAGCCCTTGCCCAAACCTGGTTCCCTGTAGCCTCTGACTGAGTGACATGGAGACATGCAGAAATTCTGTGCCTAGTAAAGGAAGTCAAGTAGACCTAAGGTCAATACAAGGAAATGGGCAACCTTTAGTCAGAGGCTATGGTGGGTATTGTGGTCACAGCAAATGCAGGCAAGTGTATCCAGGGAAGCACCAATAGATGCAGATGAGGAGGGAAAAGACCCTCACCTAATGGTCATGTGAAGTGACACAGCTCAGTAAGGAGCCCAGGACTGCACATGGGTTCATGGACCTCCCACCTCTGCATTCATGATGTTTTCTAATAATCCCTCCTTGCTCTGAAGCTACCTGGAGAGAAAGGAGAAAGTAAAGAGATGAGAGAACAAGTGAGAAAGTATACTCCCAAACTGACCAATTTAATCTGTAAGAAATCAGGCTATAAACAAAAGTAGACTGTTATCTAGAGTGAATATTTTTTTTCCCATTGCTATTTGGAGAGATAGAAGCTTGTGATTAAATTGCATTTCTTAATGTAATTACATCTGATTAATAATGTGCAAGTTTTATAGCTACTTTAACTACAGGATATTTAGGAAAATGGAATGTACAAAGTCACATGAAAGTTCAAAGTAGGGAGATATCTCTTAAAATTGGGAGAGGACATGGTGACATTTGAACAAAACCATCAAGGATATGCATGGTGTTTAATGAGAGAGCAGGAGAAAAGGGAAGAAGGATAGTTTCTCTAAAAATGGAGGTTGGACCAGCATGGGAAAAGCCAGTAATCTGTTAGCTGGAGCATATATGAACTGACTGAGCATAAAGTTTTAACATTGGGATGGACTTCATGAATGCATATTTTTCTAATCTGGTCTTCTCATTTTACAAGTGAAACAACTGAAGTACAGGGTTAGTAAATGGCTCGTATACCAGTGTTGGGCTCAGTCTTGAACTCAACCTCACAGGCACAGGTGAGTGCTCTTTCTCAACAGAAGCCTGGCAGGACCACAGAGAACCATGGTGTAAGCTATTATTTCACTGGCTATAGAAGCTCACTTCTATAGAAAAGCATTTTAAGACAATCTGACTATAGATTAATAGGATAGATGAAAGCAGGGGAAAAAAAAAAAGACCTGTATGGACAACTGGAATTATTTAGGGAAAAAGTGGAAAAAAAAAAACAGTGTAGGTCTTGTAATAAGTTTGATTTTTGGATGATAATTTTCATTCCTCACTAGGTTTTATGGTGTCTTAATGCCTAGAATAGTGTTCAGGGACTCTTGAGTGAACTATTTAATGAATGACTATATCAATAAAATTAGTGACCACAGAAATGTGGAAGAAGATTTCAGTGAAAAATATTTTTGAATCTCATGACATAAATCAATAGGCAAACTTGGAAGAAGAAATGTTGAGTTAATTTGGACCTACTGAATTTGATGTTCAGAAATGGTATCCATATGGATTTCTCAATCTGGCAATTAGAAAGTGGGCCTGAAGCTCTGACAAGGGATAGGGCTGCAGATTTATCGATTTGGGGGGAAAATAAAAAAATATAGTGCCAGTTATTTTAAAGCTATCCACTGGGATCTTCACTTAACTAGCAAAATGGAAGACAGTACCACTCTCTTGTTACCAAAGTGGGCTGTACACTCCAGTAAAAAGCACATTCCTTTTTTATATGCTGACCCCACCTCTTTTTTTTTTTTTTTTTGCCTTTGTTTGTAATACTAAGCATTGAACCCAGGGGTTCTCTACTACTGAGTTATATTCCCAGTATTTTTTTTTTTTTTTTGAGACAGAATCTCACTAAGTTGCTCAAGCTGGCCTTGAACTTATGATCCTCTTGCTTCAGTCTCCAAAGTTGCTGGGATTACAGGTGTGCACCACCACACCCAACTTGTTTTTACTTTTTTTAAAAGTGTATTTCTGCAAGTTCACATGTGAAAGTACACTGGTCTTGAATTCAGCAGTTGTAGTCAGTTAAATTCTGAAATTGAATAATGCATGGGTGTGGTGCTGTTTACTGGAAAAAGTGATTTGTTTTATGGCCTAAATTTTAAACTCTTTAATATGTTTCCTAAGAAGTCATCTGATTTGGAAAATCATTTCAAAAATTAAAAAAAAAAATGTATGACAAGAACTGAACCCTGTCAGCCAATTGAAGGGAATTATTAAGTTACTGTTTTTCTTGAGTACTTTTTCCAATAGAAAAATCAGTGTCTACCAATCTAAACTAAGTAAGTGTTAAAGAAGAGTTTAAATCATTAGTTTGAAGATATGCCAGTATTTCAGCCTACATGTCTCAATCCTGTTCTTGATGGGGGTGGGTGCGGGAGAATGAAATGAAACAGTAGCCCCAGAGGAAAGGTTCAGGGAAAGGACTGTTTTTATAGGGTTTTTAAAGGCAGAAGACCTCACACCAGCAACAACATTCCAGCTATTGTCATACCCTAGACATTTATTGTATGGAATTAATGGTAAGGGTGCTCAGAAGCGATTTCTGCAGAAGAGCTGACCTCAACTTCATTGCCCCCAGCCCATGGATAAGCTGAGATCCTTCACAGATCATCCTTTGAGAACCGCCAGTCTGATGGCATCAATGCTGACCTTGATGTCAAGGGACTTACATTCTTGTTATGGCTCTGTCTGTGGCTAACCATATGTCCCCGGGAAAGTCATTTAGCGTCTGCTTTGGTTTCCTGTCTGAATACCTGACCCTTCCTGCTTTATGGGGATGGTTGCAAATGAATTGAGCGAAGGTATGAGAGAATGCTTTGTATTTTCATAAGAAAGGTGCTCTGTGATTCGAAAGGATTATTATTAATTCATCCAGAATAAAGACTATAAACTAAGCTGAACAATAAATAGACCCGATGAAAGTGCTCAGTTTCCTGCTCTGCGTAGCACGAATCTCTACCTTGGCTGCCATAAGCACCAAATGATCCCAGCTACTGGTTCCAAAAGTTTAATCAGCAATTTTATCTGATCACACATTTGGTAATGTTTTTAAAATAAATGTGCATAAAGATAAAAGTGATGTTATCTGGGGACAAGTTGATCCAAGCACAGGATTTTTATAATTAAAAGCAGTACTTTACATACCATCACATCTAGCAACCAAATAATTGATTAAACAATGGGACAGCAACCAAATGCCCCCTGATGTTGATTATTGAGCTTAGAGATAAGTTCCATAAACAATTAGCAACAAAATGTCAGCCTGCAAAGGACTGCAGTGTCTTGTAGCAAATCTTTAATTTGTGCCTAATGACAAAGTCTATTTCATGTAATTTCTAAGTCAGAGGAAATCAGAGAAAATAAACATTTGAGAAGTTGAAGACCAGAAAAGAAAAGCCATGCAACTTAAGCCCTCGGCAGTAAAATTTATATTTAACAGTGATTAAGTACTAGGATCATATAAGGGGCTGTAATTTCATCAGGATGCATGAAAATAGCTGTGTTCATTTTTTTTTAACTGAACAAAGCAGATTTACTATTTTCCAAAGGAAGGAAGAAGAGATGAAGCTGTTAACAAGCCACACATAATTCTAATTGACTTACGGTAGACTAAATAGAATCTAATTTTTGAGGGAGTTAATAAAAATATTTTTTATTGGCTAGTTTCAGCAATATTCCTGAATCTGTAAGTTTGTGATTTATAGATTGGCTATCCAAAGAATATAAACAGGAAGGTGTTCCCCCTAGATCGCCTCCATGAAGAAGTTGAAGTGAAAATAACCATCTGACTCCTGTCTTTTAATTTAGCCTCCACTCTTGCAGCTGCTCCAGGATGTCCAGCCACCAAGCTCCCTGTGACAGGTCCCAGAAGCTGCTGTTTCTTTGCAGGGTCACTGCTTCCCTTGGGTGTTCTGTTTTCCTAGCTGGTCAACTGCTGTTTGTTCTTAGAGAATCGAGTCATTATTGCTCCTTCTCTGAAGCCCTTTGCAAACCCACTCAGCCATCTTGGCTATACAACAAATGAGGGCTCGTCTTCACCGACTTTATTCTCAGAGCCTTGTGCCTTTGCCTTTATTTTCCCCTGTGTTGACTGTGAAACTTGTTTGAGCTCCCTTCTCTGTGATGTGAGAAATCAATAAGCTAGATTTTCCCTTTGGGGAGCTTTGTTCTCTTGGTCATGGTCACACAGAACTCCCTTCCTCAGTCCCCACCTCGTTCTAGTTCTATTAGGCATTGCAATTTGGGCTTCTTCCTTCATCTTGGAGTCCATTGAGCCTTTGTTTCACTTAAAGCATTTTGACTCAATTTCACTCTGACATGGATTTTTCTACTTTAATTCATCTCCATGGTGACTTCCTAGTCTGTCCTCTACCACCCAAATTTCGCCTTAGGTCTACTGGATCAGAATTCCAGCAAAATAGTGGTGGAGGGGCAAAAGACAGTTAAGGCATGTGTTATATTTTTTATTAGAGCTAGTTTGCTTGACTCTTCCAGTTGACTCTCAAGGGCAGGACTTTTATTATATTCACCTTGACATCTAAAGGATTTGACACAGTTCCTAGTACATAGTAGATGCTTAAAACCTATCTATAGAATAAATAAGAGATACACACATGACAAAATTAGAGCACTTTGATATTTTAGTCATGGCATGAGACAATTTTATTCTCCAACCTAGACAAAGTATGTTTATTTAGAAAGCGGCTAGAAGAAAGCATATAGAAATAGTCATATGTCACTTAACAATGGGGATATCTGCTGAGAAATGAATCATTAGGAAATTTCACTATTGAACCAACATTTTAGATTTTAATTACACAGCCTAAGATGGCTACAATGTCATCAGGCAATATAATCTATGGAACCACTGTCCTATATGCAGTCTAGAACTGACAGAAATCCTCACTATGTGCCTTGTGATTTCATATTCAGAATGAAAACTTCCTCCTTTGCCTCTCTGCTCTTCACTGGTGCAGGAGTATTGACCCCTCTGTAGATATATAGTAGAGACCCTACATTTTTTACTTATTTGTCATCTGTTACCATCTAGAATGGTGAATTCTGATCTGAAAGTTGGGCTTTGATTCTCCTGCTGAAGAGACTAGCCTCTGACTCATCATGCAGATCCTCTGCTGGCTCACCATTGCTGTGAATCAGGTTCCCAGGTGACTCCATCCACCTGTGGATCTCACATACCCAACATCAAGGACAATGTCTAGAACACAGTATAGGCCTATTATGTATTTGTCAAGCAAGTGAATGATGACCCTCCAGGTTCTTGTCTTCCAAGCATCTCCTGCCCTCTGTCATAGGCTATGCCCACCCACTAGCAAATCAATATTCCATGTGGTAGATGTGCCATCCTGCCCTGGCATACATCCTATTTCCGAACTTTGTACTATATCTGGTGCATCTTGCTCAGGTTCCTGAGCCCATTTCAATGGTCAGTGATTTCAGTGTTGGTCCCTCTACAGTTCTCAGTTTCAAGTCAAAGTCTAGCTCTTTTTTCCCCTCCATTTGCCCCCAAATCTCAAAGTTGCCTATTTCTTATCTGTGATACTTTTGGGATGGCCCACAAATGTTGGTTGAATTGAACTCTATCTGAATTTCCACGGTTGGGCTCTCCTTTCCCCTCATTCTCACAGACTGTGAACCGGGAAGTTCACAGAACAAAATGGGAAGTGATTGTGTTTTCTGATGGGATGAGAGAACTGGCAGAGGGGCTGGGCTCCAAGCTTCCGCATGCTGCTCTGACATTTTACAGATACTTCATGGTCTGTCAATGGGCTGTGTAAATAGATATTCATGTCTTTACTAGGAATTTGTGAATTTTAACTGAGGTTAAGATTAAACTAATAACAAATTCAAGCCAGCTCTGCTTCCTAATTATCATTCCAGGTCGAAGTGAGTTTTTAGGATCCAGGCAAAGTCATCGCAGGGATTTCATTCGCACTATGGACAGCCAGAATTTCCAGAGACTCAATTTCTTTCCCTCCCTCTTCCCTTCCAAGTCACTCCCTGCTGAAATAAGTCATGGCAGGATATGTTGTGTTGTCTATTTTGATATAATTTTTAGATCTCTTCTTTCTAAGTTCATTAAAGCTTCCACCCATCCACCCCCGTAAGTGTACGTTGTTAGCCTTGGGGTTCTGGCCAAATTCCAATTTGAGCAATTAATTACATTTCAGTGCTCAGCCCTGCCTGCAATTTCAGACAGGGAAGGTGAGTTCTTTGTCTTCCTCAGCAAGTAACTGCTGATGGGGGGGGGGGGGGGGGAGGCAGCTGTTGCTGCCGCCCCAAAGGAGAGGAGGCTCTGAATGTGAGAAAGCTTCCTGCCTCTTTGGGGGAGCTGCTTGCAAAGTGATCTGGGACAAAAGGGCAGCCCTGGGAACGTGAGGCGTTTTTTACTACAGCGGCCTCCAAGTCATCCATCACTTCCCTTTTGAACCACTGGCTTAGCCCAGAACAAAACGGGAAGTGATTGTGTTTTCTTCAAGAGCAGTTCCTGAATGTGATGGCTTCCTTTGAAGCCCCTGTCAAAGGGATGCTTTTATTTTGTTTTTGTTTTTCTGAAATCCCTTCAGTTTGTCTCACTTCCAACAAGATCTCACACCACAGCCTGACATCAGGCCTGGTACTAAGTGGCTGCCTTCACAGCTAACAAAAGACAAAGAACACATAGATGCAGATTATTCTCATGCAATAAGTTAGAGGAATGAAAGGGACTTTCTTTTTTAACTTCAAACAGAAAAGGCAACTAATATTCTGTGGAGAGTGCAGGTGATAACACAGCATCCAAATTCACTTGTTCAGCTTCCCTGTGACATGATCTAACAAGTCAGAAATTCAGTAAGTGTAGTTCTGTCCTGCGAGGTAGTTTGAAAAGGTATGGAGAACAATCCTTTCTACATGTATACCCTGTTTTACTTGGCCTAGACAACAGTGCTTGATGGAATGATAATTGGATGTTGATGAAAAGCATCAATCATCGCTGTATTGTGACTTGAGTTATATTTGTTTAATGTTCAAATTTAAGTTGTGAAATAAACCATCCAGGTTGGAAAAGGGTGACTGTGTTTCTAAAACTTCATTCTTTGACTTATTAAGCAAGAGTGAGTCAGTCCTTATATCAATTGAGCTTATTGAAAATTCCAGGATTACTCACACTGGTTTAAAGCATTTGTCATGAAAAGAAAAAAAAAAAATCCTTTTCTTTTTCTTTCAGGATGTTGTCTTTACACTGTCTTTTCTAAAGCTCACGGTTCTTGGTGCAGCCCTCTTGCGAACATTCTTGTGCAGACTCTGTTGACGTGTGCATTTACCAAAACAGATCGCCTATGTGGTTCTGTGCCCAACCACTTCTGTATGCATTTCTCAAAAGCAAAACACCACTCTCACAAACACATTATCTCTACATGCAAACAGCTGTTTGCAAGCAGCCCCCCCCCCCACCATGTTTAGCCACCAGGTAGGAGAAACTCTATCTCTTTGTTGTTTTGTTCTTTCCCCTCCTGGGTCATTCCCTAAGGAAACACATGCAAATCCTCTCACTCTTCTTTTCACCAGTCACAACTCAGTTAATATTTCCTCCTAGAGATCATTCTCACATATTAACACACTGTCTCTGTAAATTGGCTCCTGACTCCCTACCCTGTCCTTCCTCCTTTTCCATCATCCAGGGCAATCATTGTCTCTATCACTCTCACTCATGGCATCTTCCAGGCCTTATCTCAGTCTGAAATTATCAATTTGTCTTTGAATCTCTCCCTCATTAGACTGTAAGTAACAAGAGCATAATGGGGCTCACTTATTGTCTTTCCTTTACTTCTTTTTCTTTTTCTTTTTCCGGTGCCCAGAATAGTGCCTGATAACATATGTTAGATAAACAAAATCACTCGGAAAGTTTACATGTACTCTCAGCCATCACGACTAAACATATCTTTTATCAAGTACCAGTAACCAAGACACTGAGGTTGCATGTAGGAACACAACTTTAATACTTCATCTATCTATTTTTTTTTTCTTAGGTTGCATTAACCAGAAATGTGGTAACAATGTGATTTCTTCTTTTTTTTTTTTTTAATTGAGATAGGCATATTTCATAGTCGCATAGGTAACTAACTAATTTTTCTGGGAACAACTTGAAATGTAACAATGTTCTCCAAGGACATGTTGATGTTGAAAAGGAACCTAATGATTTAGGCATCATGCTAAACACTTTTGCAAATTTTTAATCTATTTCATGTCCATGATAGCTATATAATTTTGATATTTTAGTAATCATTTTGAGGAAATGAAATTGAGGATCACAGAAGTCAAGTGGTTTGTCAAGGTCATACAGCTAGTTAATAAAATTGTCAAGAAGATCTGTATAATTTTAAGGCCCATGTTTTGCCTGTTTTATGAACTGTCATAAATAAATGTTTTAAGAACAAGCAAAGATGAATTTCTAATTAACTTTTATGTTTAATTAGTGGGATGAACCTTCTGACTAAACCAAAAATCAGAGATGAATAGATTAGTTAACAATTGAACTAAAACTTTTTGTTCACCAGATTGACCATCAGTTTTTAACCAAAAATATGCCCGTCTACTTTAAGTGTATTTAAGATTAGAAAATTCAAATTTTGTGATGAGGAAGGTCAAAATCCGGTTGGATAATTTTTACCAGAGTACCCAGATCCACCAAGAGTGGAGCAGAACCCTGTTAATATCCAATAATGGCACTGAGTATTAAGAGCTGAAAAACTTTTCAAAAAGTGTGACACTCACATGAAAGCAATTCAGCCACTCCAGCTAACTTGAGTCTTTTCTACAGAGGGGCATTTTTAATGGAACACAAATCATATGATGGTTTTCACCCTATTTTACTCAGTTTTTTTCAGTGCTGTGACCCAGAGACCTGATAAGAACACACAGGAGAAAAAGTTTATTTGGGGGTTCATGGTTTTAGAGGTCTTAGTCCTGAGATTGCCAACCCCATTGGTCTGGGCCCAAGGGGAGGTAGGACATCATGGTGGAAGGGTGTGGCAGAGGAAAGCAGCTGGGGACATGGCAATCAGGAAGAAGAGAAGGAGTTGGCTCACCAGGGACAAAATACGACCCAAAGGCACACCCCCATTGACACACTCAGCCAAATCCTACCTGTGCACAGTTACACCCAGTTAATCTCTAACAGTGGATTCCTGTGCTGATTAGATTATGGCTATCATAACCCAATCATTTAACCTGTAAACTTTCTTGCAATGTCTCACACATGAGATTTGGGAGATACTTCATATCTGAACCATAATACATCTGCATGATATGTTAAAAGAACTGTCAGTTTTCACAAAGAATGTTATCCTTCTGTTTCTGCATGCAGAAAATAATACTTCAAAAAGCAAGATGCAAAAACCCAGGTGAAATCAACAAGAACAATATATTTTTTTTTCTTTTTGTTGCTTTGTTTGGTGGGACCAATCCAAATGGATGCTTCAATTTTTAATCAGTTATTTCAGCACTGCACACTCACAGTTATAGACAGAATGGATTTGATTAGAGAAAACAGTTCTCAAAGATTCATTTTTTATTTAGGCCTTATGTACCCAGAAGTATGTACCAAGACTTTATTTACATACTTACATAATTTTCTTTCATCTTGGGATTTCAAAGAGCTTCATAATGTTGGTTTTGAGTTGATTAAGCCTTACCACTTTACTAAACACTGTATTACAATATTGTAGAGGAAGGGGTAGATTTTAGTTTCTTGTGTGTATTTTCTTAGTTTTCAAAATTAGTTAATAGCAAAAGAGTGATGCCACATGTAAAGGTCTCTTTTGAGAAAAAGAAAAAAATTACCTTGGAATTATTTTAGATTTACAGAGGTTGCCAAGATGGTACAGAATTTGCACACCTTTTACTCAGTTTCTCCTGATGTGGAAACCTTGCTCAAAATGAGAAATGAATGCAGGTGTATTACTATGAGCCAATCTACAGACTTTATTTAGATTTCACCACTTTTTCCATGAATGCCTTTCTGTGTTCCAGAAGCCAACCCAAGGTTCACACTGCATTTGGTTCTCAGATCTTCTCAGCCTGCTTGGATCTGTGACAGTATCTCAGGCTTTCCTAGTTTTCAGGATCTTGACAGTTTTGAAGAGTACTGGTCAGGTATTTGAAAAAAAAAAAAAATCTCCCAGTTTGTGTTTGTCTCACGTCTTCCTCATAGTGACACTGTAGTTATGGGTTTTGTGAAGAACATCACAGACATGAGGTGCTGTTCTCATCACGTTACCTTAGGGGGTACATGAGATCAAAGCCTTGTATCTTTGGTGATGTTAACCTTGACTGCTTGTTTAAGGCAGCAATTTCCAGGTTTCTTCATCGCTAAGTCACTATTTTTCCTCTTTCCCTACTGTATTCTTGGTAAAAGAGCCACTAAATCCCAAATTCAACTCACATTCAAAGATGGGAGGGAAGATGAGTCCAGACTGGGAAACATCTACACTTATTATTTAGAATTTTTTTCATACGGGAGATTTGTTTCTTCTTTATTTATTTACTCAATCATTACTTATATCAGCATGGACCCATTTGTATTCATTATATACTTCAGTTTATAATCCTGTGCCACCTTATTTATTTTATTGCTGAAATCATTGAATATTTGATGATTGGGAACTCTTTCTATTGGTTCTGATTAAAATCATGTTTTTAAATTCTTTATCCTTTAAAAAAGTCCACTTTTCATTATGTTATTTTACAATCATATTTCTCCAATATTGGAGGTTTTTTCGATGCCCAAAGTGCTGTGCCGAGCAAATACCAACACATATTCATTGGACTCCTACTGGCACTAGGTGCTCACAGATATTGCCCTACTTAATTTTCAAAGCAGAACTCAGAGGCTCTATTCTACCCCTCAAGGAGATGAAGAACTGAATTTCAGAGACCCTACCAGGCTACCCAAATGAGTAAGTGACAGGGAATGGGAAAAGTGTTGTCTCTTTTATAGTAGAGAAGCGACATTTCTAATGGGAGGCAGTATTTCTCCAAAGATTTACAAATATGACATTTAAGAGGAAATGCAGTAGCTAAGTATATCTTGGCATCAGACAAACCTAGGTCCTTTCAGTTGCCAGAAATTTCCAATGTCTATCCCCGCCCCCCACCCAATGGTAGACCTACTTTGTAACTTCTGGTTTGTATTAATCACAAAAATAGGTTTTAGTTTACAGTTTAGTGCATTTTTGATAAACTTATGTGAGCGTTTTGGTCATATGTCCCTATAGTTGTTTTATATCTTTATTCTTTAAAATATTTTAGCTTTTGGTTTTCAAATGCAGTTTACTAGAGGGCACTGGGATTTGCCAGCATCCCCTTCTCTGTTTCTAACAAACAGTGATGCATAACTCACGAGTTTTTTGAGGGGAGTAAGATCATCAAATTACTATTTCCATTTAACACAGCTAACCATACTACACACACCCATACCTACCCACAAACACACAGAATTGCAACTAAAGCTACTTTCTGGCATAGTTAACAACAGAGTAATGGAGAGAAGGTCAAACTCTAGAAATAAGAACTTATGGGGCCTGCAGATGTAGCTTAGTAGCACAGCACATGCTTAGCATGTAGGAGACCCTAGATTTTGATCCTTAGCACCCAGGGGGAAAACAAAAAATCAATTGTCAAAAAGTTTTATGCACACCAGAGGAATACTAAATTAATATTTTCTTTGTTTGGGAGTATGCAAATGAAAAAACATGGTTTCTTTAAAGCAAGAGGGATTTCAGTTTGATGTAAATGAAGGATCTCTTATAAAACAAGGAAATAGGAACACAAAGTTTTCATAGTAAGACAATAAGTGAACCTTGTTGAGGTGCCATCAAGAACATCTCTTTTAAAGAACTAAAAAAATGAATGAATAAATATATATGACCACCTACTGCATGCCAAGCCTTTTCTGGTTATTTGGAAATAAGATCAAGTGTGATCTTAAGAAGCCATGAAAGATTTTAGAGAATCACAAGCCTACAGAAAATTAATGTACAGAGCTTTAATCTGAATCTGAATATATGACTCAATTAGCATGAGCTCCTGGAAATGTTGAGTAATTGTGAAGGAAACAAGTAAAGTGAGAAAAATACTTGCATACATCGATTTCAAAGCACGCCAGGAATTCAGGTGCTTATCAACATGGCATTACCCACAACTTGTCACTGACTGGAGGACATGTCACTGGGTGAATACTGACATTTCTGTGTGAGGTGGGAATGGAATAATAGAGAACTGACAACCAGCAAACAACTCTCCTCTTTCCTGTAAGTGAAAGTCACCTTTGATAGAAAGTATGGCATTAACATCTGGATGATGCATTTAAAAAATTAATGGCTCACAGTCCTTCTCCTGTATGCTCTTGGGTTTGCCTAGGTTCTTCTCATTGGTATAGATACCCAGTTACGTGAAAGAGAGGATTTCCTAACTTGACTTTCGGGATCCTTTTTCATTCCCATTTTTAGAATTTAAAATTTATTTCCTTCCAGTCCTGTTCTATTTTTAAATTGTGTAACACATTATGATTGTGAATTGAAGGAATACAAAAGGTTAGAAAATGGGTTTCTGGCCTATAGAGGATTTGCAATAAATAAGGAAGATAGACATGTACAATATTAAGATACAATGCAATGTGGAAGAAATAATTATTTTAAGAGCAATTATGCATACTGCCAGTAGAGTACAGAAGAGAAAACCTAGAGGATGCCCTTACAAACAGAAAAAAATATTTGGGATTCCACTGAGTAGAAAAAATTTCTGTGCTACCAAAGCTGTTGGTCTGATGTCTCATATTTAGGTCCCAGATAGAACCCACATGTATTTCAATGCTTTACTGACTCCTGTTTTATCTTGGGGTAGAGCAATTCTTCAGAAGAGAAAACGGACTGAATTGTCTGATTTAGTTGAGTCTTTTCTGTAATCTCCTGGATTTTTTCCAGAAATAAAGTGAGATGGCATACTTGTAGACAAGCTTGTTCTTGCTGCCTTGTTTCCTATTTACCTTTTCCAAGCTGAAAGTATGTTCAATTAAGCCACGTTACACCGTCCAATCATTGGCAGTTATGTCTTGGATGGTGTGCAGTTTGTTTTAACAACCAGTGTTTGAGGCCAGACCATTACACCAGGCCAGCACAGACATGCTTCTCATTAGCCCATCTATTTTAAAGGGAAACACACTGTATGCTGAGCTAACCGAATTTCCACTCACTGAAGTTTGCAGCAAAACCAGCCTGAAAATGGCCTCAAGGGGACCTCACTTCAGATTTTATTAAAGTTCATCAACTACATATTATGCAGATACATAAAAATAGATTAACAACCATAAAAGAATGACTCATGTTTATTACCTTAAAGAGTAATTGCATAAAACTAAAAAAAAAAGAGAGAGAGAGAAGCATTGCTGAACCTTAATAAAGTTGAAGAAATCTACTTCCTCTGTCAAGCACAGCAAAAATAGAATGCCACATTAATAGCTCACTACTAGATGAGCTATTATCATACAGGATTTTATTTATGATTTTAAGAAAAGAGAGTCCAATTCAAAAAAATCATCTTACTTACAGAACCTTTTATCCTTCTTGGCTGAAAACTAGGTGACATGCTAATTATCTTATAGAAAATGGCCAAGTGTTTATGGACAACAAAGTCCAAACAATAGAAAGAAACCAAAGTGCAAAAAAATCTTCCTGTTTGTGTACAGGTGTCAAGTGGGCTGAATTGTGTCCCTCCCCCACAACAAATTTATATGTTAAAGTCCTAATCCTCATTACCTCAGAATGTTGACTGTTTCAGACAGAGTCTTTGTAGAGATAATTAAGTTACAATGAAGTCATTAGGGTGGGTCCTAAGCAAAATGACTGGCCCTAATCCAATAAGAGGAGGAAATTTGGACACAGACGCACACTGAGGGAAGAATACATGAAGACACAGGAAAGATGGCCATCTACAAGCCCAGAAGAGAGGCCTGGAACAAATTTTTCTTTCATAGCTCTTAGAAGAAACCAATCCTACTGACATCTTGATCTCAGACTCTCAGCCTCCAGAACTGTGAGACTAATATATATATATATATATATATATATATATATATATATATATATATATATATATTTTTTTTTTTTTTTTTTTGTCTAAGCCCATTCTTTATGTGCTGTTTTGTGTTAGGGCAATCATAAGACCTGAATAAATGAGAATACCTGAGAATTAGCTTCCATCTGCCAATCACTTGCTCCCAGCTTTTGAGCATAGGTTTAGGTCTTATCTGTTGCTCATATTTATAGGTAACAACGAAAAGAAAAACGAAGGCTTACATATCACTTAAGAAGAGAACCTTTTGCCTGGCGTGGTGATATACTCTTGTATTCCCAGCAGCTTGGGAGGCTGAGGCAAGAGGATTGCGATTCAAAGCCAGCCTCAGCAAAAGCCATTCAGTGAGACCCTGTCTCTAAATCGAATATAAAAGCGTCCTGAGGATGTGGCTCAGTGATTCAGTGCCCCTGAGTTCAATCACCAGTACCCCCACGCCCCCCAAAAAAGAAAGAGAACCTTCTTATTAATGTAGCAAATCATGCTACTACTTAGCATGAATAAGATAGGTTGTTACATAGCAAAATACTGTTTTCTAGCAATTTAAGTATTTAGCAATTTTAAATAAACCAAAATAAAAAATTGTTAAATAAAAATGTGTTGTCCTTTTGTGTTGACATAGTTTTATAATGACAATGATTTAAAAATATATTCACTTGTGGTTTTTGTATGATTTAAATAGCCAACAGCCAAAATTAGTTTATTTCTTGTTGTGCAGATATTAGCATTCTGATGACAAGCTGGCAAAATCATCAGATCTTAGGCTTTTGAACTGAGAACACCAGCGTCTCCTTGGGGTTTGATTTCTATCAGTCACAGAGCAGGAGTTTAGTCTCACAGGTTGAACTGTGATGCTCACAATGCATCCGATTTTGAGTTACCATAGTGCTCATGTGTTCTTTAATACACAAACATTTTCTGTGCGTCTGTGGTTTTCCGGGCCCTATTTTGTGTTTGTCAGCTGGGAGACCCTCTGAAGTGTAGGGAACAGGGGAAAGAAAGGCCAGTGCTTTAGTCAGCTTTTTTAACTGCTGTGACTAAAAGACCCAGCAAGAACAATTTTAGAAGAGGAAAAGCTTATTTGGGGACTCACCATTCAGAGCCCCCAAAGGGTTCTGTCTTAGTCCTTAGATGGCCAACTCCATGGCTCTGGGCCTGAGATAAGGAAGAACTTCATGGTGGAAAGGTATGACGGATGAAAGTAGCTCCGGACAAGGAAGTAGAAAGCAGAGAGAGAGAGAGAGAGAGAGAGACAGAGAGAGACAGAGAGAGACAGAGAGAGAGGGAGCTCCCCAACAAAACATAAACCCCAAATACATGCCTCCATCGACCCACCTCCCTCGGCCACAGCCTACCTGCCCAGTTTGATCCCTGTCAGTTAATTAATGCACTGATGAGGTTAAGGATCTCATAACATAATCATTTCTCCTCCAAACTTTCTTGCATTTTCTCACATATGAGCTTTTGGGGGACGCCTCATATCTAAAGCATAACAGTTAACCTTTACCTGCCCAAGTCTGAGGATGTGTAGTGGATTGATGAATGTCTCTCCAAAGATCATGTTCACCCAGAACATCAGGGTTCTTTGGAAATAAACCATCTTGGATTAAAGTGAGTCTTAAATCCAATAATTGTGTCCTTACAGGAAAGGACACAGACACATGCACAAAGGGAAGAAGGCCACTTAGAAAGGCAGAGAACAGACTGAGTTTGTCAAAACCGCAGAAACTTGTGGGGCCGGCAGGAACGCAAGGTAGCTTTCCTCCCTCCAACCTCTGGAGGGAGCCTGGCCTGTGGACACCTTCACTTCAGAATTCTGGCCTCTAGAACTGTGAGAGAATATTTTTCTATTGTTTTAAGGTACCTTGTTTGTGGGTACTGTGTCACAGTAGCCCTACAAAAGTAACATATCGTGGTGATGTTGGATTTCCTCTGACACTGACTGCTATCTTTCAGTGATCAGTAAAAATAATCCAAGGAATGTTTCTCTTTCCATGTTCTGTAGTAATGGTTATATTAGCATAATGAAATACCTCTATGGGTTAATGGAGTTTAATCAAAAGTCAACTTTTCAAAAAAGATAAAAGAATTTTAAAACAGAGAGAAAGGAGAAAATTGATCATTTCAATCATGTTAGCAAATGATTTGTTTGTCTCTCAAGGAGCATATTTCCCACTCAAAATGAACTTCAGATCTGAAATATGAATCTGTGATTATCTAGTCTCCTCAGGCCTCTCACAGTGTAAACATCCATCAATCATCTATCTATCTAATAGGACATGGTTCCTACATACAAACAAATTAACACACCTATGATTAACCAAAGAGACAAAAATCTGTTCCAGTACTGGGGAGTGGGGGACTCCTGCTGCACTGGTTAGTCACTACTGTGAAATCTAGAAACAGTGTATCACTGCAATAGCCCTTATCTAGAGGAGGTGTGTTCCAAGACCTAAAATGGAACCTCAGATAGTATAAAATCCTACATATACCTTTTTTTTTTTCCTTATATGCCCTGCAGTATAGCTATCTTGTACCAGAGTGAATCTGTTTTCCATGTTTTCTGCCCTGTACCTTCTTTGTATCATTACTCTTGCGCTTTGGGATCATTATTAAATAAAGTTACTTAATATTGTATTACTGTGTTATCTGTACATGAACATTGTGATACTGTGACAGTGTGACAACTGAGGTAGCTACTAAATGATTAACGGGTGGGTGGCGTATACATTGTGAGTTCAATGGACAAAGAAATGATCCATGCTCTAGGAGACACAGAATGAGATGGTGGGAGATTTTATAAGGCTACTCAGAAAGCATACAATTTTAAACTTATGAATTACATATTTCTGGAATGTTCCTTTTACTATTTTTGGATGGCAATTGACTGTGGGTACCTGAGTTAAGGAAAGCAAAACTGCAAATAAAAAGGTGTTAATGTACTATGCAGTTTAGGAGCTATCATATTCTGTACCTACTCTGTGAGCATTAAATACTTATTTCCAAGCTAACTGATATGGTATAATCCTAAGATTCAGGTCCTTATATATTATGTTACTGATGTTGGTCAAGTTGATTAATAGTTATTTCCAAACTGTCACTGTATTATGAGAATATTTTTTTTTAAAAAAAGTAGTTATGTTTCTTAAAAGTTTCTTTCTTCCAACTATTTTAAGCTATAATGTTTATAGGGGGAAAATGTGAGAAAAAAATTCTCATAAATGTGTGAAAAAAAATCTTATACCTTATAAATTTTTACAAAATTGCCTTGTAATATTTTTGGTTATGTTTTAATTTCATTTTGTTTGGAAGGAGAGAGAGAGAGAGAGAGAGAGAGAGAGAGAGAGAGAGAGAGATATTATGCTTTGAAGAACCTGTATGTTGGACTAATGAAGGTGGCTAGCCTAATTACAGCTCTTGAGCCAGTGGTCCCTATTCATCTTTGGAGAGGTAAATATGGGCATACACATGGAAATCTCCAGATGGAGAAGAGGCAAAATCACCAGTATCTTCTAAAGGTCCTTTAAGAACACTGAATATGCAAATGATATATCATTTTCTTAATGTTCATAATATTGGACATTAAGATTATATTGTTTGAAATCCAAGAATCCTAAACTGGAATATGTTCTACAGCTTGGTGAGTGCTTGACATTGGGGAAAATAGTTAATATCTTGAGGTCTCAAAATAGCAATTGCTCATGGAATTTTTATGAGTAAGCTAGCTTCTAAAAAGTGACTAGTACAGTGACTGATATATAATAGACCCTGATCAAATGGAAACTACTATTCTTCACCATATTTCTCAAAAAGTATATATATATATGCATATTTATTATTTTAACCATTTTTTAAAAATTAATAATTTTTTAAATGCTTCATCAATTACAGATACATTCTCAAATGCTCCTTTGCCTGGAATAATTTTGTTTTTTGTTGGTGACTTCTGCTTCTAATTTTGTTACATTTAAAAATTTTTGGAGCACAGAAAAATCTCTGCCAGAGTTCTTCACTCCCTGTCCTCTCTTCTTAATGCCAGAATGCCTGAAATGCAAATCTATGGAAAACATCACCAGAGAAGAGAGGCGACACAGCTGACCTGCTCTTCTGCACTTCTCCTGTAAATCTCTACATGTGAACTTGTCTGCAATGGCAAGCTTACTAATGCTGTCTTAGAGTGGCCAAGTACAGTGAGTGTGCGGGGTTCACGCTGTATGTTCTAATCTATTCTTTCCTAATTTCTTGTTGACAGTCGCTAACTCTTGTGGGGTGTCCCTACCATCCTGGCCAGTGAGGACTAATTTTGCAGGCTGTGTGCAGGGTGTAGCTAGTCTCCTGAGTATTCTTTTTCCTATAAGAAAAGACCTTGGAGGCAACTGAAGTGTTCAAGAAGACTTACAACAAATTATATTCCACTTAGTGGTCCTCATATTTAGGGTTCAGAAAACCAATTAATAGAGTTTACTGGTAAAGGAAAGGAATTAGGTTGGATTAGGACACAAATTCAGTGTCATTTTCTCTCTTCTGCTGGTCGTGAGAAAGAGAAAAATAGAAACTTAACATGTGGCCACCTATGTTTCCACAACCTGCCCACATACTATAGATTTTTTTTCTGTGTTTATGAGGTTTTACATCTTTAAAAGATCTGTTGAATATTATGACCTGTAATAGTCTGTTGTTTTAATTTAGAACCCAAATTAAGGTCTGTTAATATTTTTAGGATTCCCCCCCTTCTACTTATTGTACACAGAAAACTCTATTGTTCTTAGAATATTTCTGAGTACTAATCTTTTTTTTTTTTAAATTGGCTCTATTTAGTTATACATGATAGTAGAATCCATCTTGATATTATTATACAAGCATGGAATATATCTTACTCTAATTCAGACCCCAGTACCTCTTCTTCCCCTTCCCTTCCCCCTCCCTCTGCTTCCTTCCCGCTATTGATCTTTCTTCTATTTACCCATAGTTTTTTTTTTTTAAATTAATTTCTTGTGGATGTACATGATGGTGAGACTCACTGTGTTGTGTTCATATATGTACATAGAAAAGTTGGGTCAGATTCATTCTAGTCTCTTTCTTTTTCCCAATTCCTTCATTCCCCTTCATATAATCCATTGAATTTCTATTCTCCACCTCCCACCCCCAATTTATTGTGGGTTATCATCCAAATAGCAGCGAAAACATTCAATATTTGATTTGGGGGGGGGATTGGCTTATTTCGCTTAGCGGGATAGTCTCTAGATCTATCTATTTACTGGCATATGTCATAAAATCATTTTGCTTTATGACTGAATAATATTCCATTGTGTATATATACCACATTTTCTTTTTTGTCCATTCATCTGTTGACAGGCACCTAGGTTGGCTCCATAACTTAGCTATTGTGAATTTGAGCACATCTTTTAAATTACTTTAAATGACCCCTTACCTTGATCTTTCCTTTATATTACTAAGACTGTATTTCATAGAAAGTAGGAATTATGAAGAATACAAAAAGCCTCATATCATTTTATCATAATTGCTTTTCAGAATCAAATGACTCAAAAATAGGCATATTAATTTACAACATAATTTGAGGGCCATGACATTGCGTAGGCCCCATTTTGTACATGGGGGACCTGAAACTCCAGCAGGTTCATTCCTGCTTTCTGCTGCCTCTGAAAATACCTGCACCAATATAATCACAGAGGCAAATCAGAGAGCAGCAATAAAATGACAGACTTATCACTTGTCAAATTAATGCTATATTCAGTAGCCTAGGTGCTTTCTATATTTTATAAAATAATGTTTCTCCCTTTTTATAACATGACTTAGCAATTACATAGCACAAACTATAATAAAATATCAAATTTTAATTGTATTTCTCTTAAATGGTATACTTTTTTTGTGTGTTTGATGCACCTATAACAAAGAAAATACTGCAGAGCGACAGGAAGCTTAAAAGAACCCGAGGGGGCCAGGTGTGGTGGTGTACACCTGTAATCCTACCAACTTGGGAAGTTGAGACAAAGAGGATCAAAAGTTTAAAGCCAGCCTCAGCAATTTAGCAAGACCCTAAGCAACTTGGTAAGACCCTGTTTCAAAATAAAAACTAAAAAGGTTTGGGGAAGTGGCTCAGTGATTGAGTAAACCTGGGTTACTTCTATTAGAAGGTCATTATATATCATGTACTCATTATTTATTTATTTATTCATTTATTTATTATTTTCTTCCTGGTCTTGGAGTAAAGTAAGCACCTGCAACCCCCAGTAATGCTCTTTATGGGGTACTTGTACATTCTGGGTAGTTTTTGCCAAAGCACCATGGAGTTGGGTCTGTGACCTCCTTTATATACTTTATATGTAACATATTCTTTAGTTAATATAAAAATAAAATAGAGCTGAAAAAACCTGTTTTCTTCATAATCTCTCCCACATCCAAATATCCATTTTGAAATAATATCCCTACATTCTTCCTACCCCCTCAAATCACCCACTCCCACTTGTTTTATTTTTCCCAGGTACCAGATTGAACCTGCACATACTATATATTTTCTCAATGCATCATAGTGACTAAAAAAACCAGGCTATATAACTTTTTCAGGTTTTCCTTGTGATAAAAATGCAATGTGCTAACAACCCTTAAAATTTCTCATTTCCTTCACCAAATATAATGGTTTTGTGATTTTATACAGGAGTCTGCAATGGAAAGAAAGAAAAACCACTCTGAATGGATTCTAAAATAATATTCAATGGTAAATAAAAACCCATATGTTTCTTTTCTTTGTATTATTAAGGTTTCTTCCCCTCCATTTGAATACTTGGAAAAAGAGGCTGAGAGTAAGAATTTTTTTTTTTCCCTCTGAACACCAACCTGAACCAAAGAATTGTTTTCAAGAAACAAATGTGATAAAGGGAATTATGGAGTCAAATACTGTAGAGTGCTGGGGCATGAGCCACCACTGCAAGCTGGGGTGCCTGGATTTCCCTGTGTGCTTCCATTTCCTTTTCCAAACTATATACACCTAATTATCTATTTTATTACTAGTCAGAAAATGTCATTAAGCATGTGTTTGGCAAAGGTGAGTACATGCCCATCCCAGTGTACTTTTGCTCTAAACAAGATTCTTATTAGAGTCTCAATGCTCTGGGCCAAGGAGGAGATTGCTGAAATGAAGTGCAGGCAGTGGCCAATGGTCTTAAGAAGTACTTAAGAATTGCATTAGTCAGGATTTTTTCCCCCCTGTTACTGATGTCAAAGCCCAACTCAAATTAGCATGAGCAAATAAAAGTGGTTTATTGGTCCTTATACCCTAAATGCAGGAAGCAGAGATAGAGAAAAGGCCCATGGTGATAGACTTTGTCCATCACCTTCCGGTTTTTGCCTTTATGGGGGTAGGAGGGTTGATTTCTATTGATTGATTGATTGATGCCAATGGGTGAATTTTCTCTAGGTGTAGTGAGACGTCCAGACTCACATTCCTCCAGTTTTGTAATTTGAGACGAAGGTAGTTCTTTCCCAGTTCTAGTTATTAAATTCCTTGGTGCTGTTTCCTGTGTCATTTACTTACACCTCTTTAACTTCCTGGATTCCAACTGAAAGAGAATAAACAGTAACAACTGTTAGGACAACTGAGACAAGGGCATAAAGTCAACCACTCCAAAATGATGGGCTGAATATAAACAGGTTTGTTCCTTCCTCAAATTTAAGTCTTACAACCACTTGTTCTACAGAATAAGCTCAGTCCACCTATTTACCCAGTTTCACAGAGGACAAAGGCAATCTTTTGGCTGGAAGACGTAAGAGAAAGAGGAAGACAGTTTGGTCAGACTTGTCTTTTGAAAGTAGATCTTATGACCCTAATTTTGGCATGAAGAAGGAGAAAAAGAGACCTTTGTTTTGCCTAGATTTCTATAAGACAGGAGACATGAACAGAAAAAGGACTCCATTACTTGTTTTTTAGGAGTAGTGATCCCACCACATGGTTCAATGAGTATCAGGCTCTGACAAATTAAAGTAACCATTCCTGTGCTTGGTATGGTCATGTGTATCTGTAATCTCAGTTATTTGGGAGACTCAGGCAGGAAGATGGCAAGTTTGAGGCCAGTCTGGGCAACTTAACAGGACCCTGTCTCAAAATCAAAAAATAAAATAAAATAAATAAAAAGAGCTGGGGACATAGCTCAGTGGTACATCACCTCTGGGTTCAATTCCCAGGATGAATAATAATAATAATAGTAATAATAAATTAAATAAAAAGGGCTGGGGAAATAGCTCAGTGGTACAGTACCTCTGGGTTCAATTTCCAGGACAACTACTACTACTATTACTACAAATAATAAATTATCCATTTTCCTGTGTTATGGAGGCATGTAACTGTGTTTCTTCTAACACTGTCTTCTCATGGTGGAGTAAAGTTTCCTTCTGCTTTATAATTCTGAGAAGAGGTAGAAATATTCCTTCTTTCTCTTCAACGGGGAAGAGCCCAGATTCAGGTCAGATCACATACTTATTCCTCTGTCTCTCACTGTGACAAAGGGAACCAGGTACTGTACTGCACCCTATCTGGATTAGATGCACACACTAAGTGACTGATTGGGTGCCACAGGAATTTTGCCAAAAATAGAATGGAGGGAGGTTATAGTTCAAACAGGACCTCCACTAATCATTTGGAGCCTTCTAACCTCAGTGATGTGGATACAGGGTAGGGTAGATTTGCCGATTCAGGTATTTTGACAAAGAAGTCAAGACATCATAAATATCAGATACCAGAGAGAGTGACAGGCAGACCATACACAAAATCACCAATGGAAACCTTCAAGAACTAGTTCCACAATTTTTAATCCGCTCAGTGCTTTAACAATATAAGAGTAGAAAAAGTAGCAAGGAGAGGATTTGTGAGGCAATTTCTTTAGGAAGAGCTTGTGCCTTGTTAAGAATCTTCACTGCCCATTACCTCCCATCTCCCAGCCAAAGTGGGATAGATAATATGTGGCTCCAGAAGTTGTGGGGATATTTGTATCAACAGCTGCCTGGTGAGCTGTCCTTCTATAAGGACAGGATTATAGCTTGGGGAATTAGTAGTAGTCCTGTAAGATGGCTGGTCATGGGTATATGAAATCCATGTTACAGATACAGCAGTCCCCACTTATCTGCGAAGGTCCCCAGGATGCCTGCAATTGTGGAATAGTATGAAAATCTATTTATACTATGCTTTAAAAAAAATACATACATAGCTCTGATATAGTTTAATTTAGAAAGTTAGTCACAGTAATGGTTAACAGAAATAATAAAATAGAACAATTATAACCATATACTATAATAAATGTTATGTGAGTGTGGTCTTTCAAAATATGAACTTTCCACTTAATATTTTCAGAACCACAGTTGACTACGAGTAACTGAAACTGAGAAAATAGAGCCATGGAGAGTGGGGAGTACTGCATCACATCTATGGCAGGGACTTTGGCCTGGTGTTTCTTGCAAAGGGTGAAAGGCCACAAAAGTGAGAGTTTGTGTGGGAAGGGGATTGAGAAACCAGGAGTGTAGCTAGGATCAGATGCCTAGCTGAAGATGCCATGGATATCGAAGGTAGACATGTGGTTGGCCTGTGCCACTTCTTGTAGGAGGATGATGAACTCAGTGTGGCCAAAGGAAGGTGATCATAGGGGTCTTTTATGAGTAGACATGTGAGAGCCGCACATGCTTCCTGAGTTCTCTTTCTCTGCCACTGATCTTAGAAGCACACATTGTTGTGTGGAACCTTTCTTTGAGCCTTTCTTTGAATGACTACAATAAGCAGAGCCTGCTTAATCACCCTTGAGACAAAATGTTGAGTGAACAGAAGATATACTTTACTGTTTTGGGCCCTTTATTTTTAGGGGATACTTGTTATTGCAGTATAATCAACACTAACTGTACAAGAAACCTAGAATGGATGCCTCCAGAGAACCCTGGGAAGCACCTCTGAGATCCAGACTTAAATGTCTGCCAGATGCAGAGTTGGGTCAGGTAGCAGCCAAGTAAGAATTTTCCTCTCCTGTCTCTTACCACCCCATCTCTGTCTCCATTCTAGAAAGAGGGAGAGGATGGACGTCTAGCGGAAATGTTCCATTGTTTAGTCAAGTCAAAATAAAAACAAGCCATATAAATTTGTAAAAATACTGGTATAATTTCAAAGAGCTTATGAATTTATTGCTTTAATTGAATCAAAGAATTGTAAGTTAGGAGTGAACCTTAGCCAACATCTATTTTAGTTCCATTTTACTCTTTTATCCAAGTTTGTGAGCTGAGGTCACAAGAGGCTTTATAACATTTTTTGTTATCTTTCATCTGATACTCTAAAACACTTTCTGGCATTGGTAAGAAATTTCATTTATCTTCATGTTCTAAATAATTAATCTGGTTCAAAATATTTTGGAGATTTTAGACAACAATCTCAGTTTTGGATTAAGAAACAGTGAGATGAATTGACTCCAATGTAGGATTATGGATGGAATTGGCAGGGGAAACCCAGGTTTTCTGATTCTTAATTCTGGAATTCTTTCCATTCTGCTTAGGTGCAATTAATCCTTCCTGTCACATTAGGCCCCCAAATTGAGGACTAAACTGCATACCCTGCAGTTTAGGCTTACATCACATATCTCATGGCCAGTGGAATTTGACAGGAAAAATAAATGACAGGCTTTGTCTAGGTTGGCAAAAAGAATAAGAGGCCTCAGCTGTTGGGAAAGGACTTTGGGTCTCACTGGAGAGAGATTTGGAGAGCAGTCATTTAACCTGAAGAGCATTGGGCTTCTTACAGTTTCTGGGTTTATATGCTTTGAATCTGTATCTAACATCTGAAGGGAAGGAGCTAAGAGAAGCCAACATCAGCAACCACAATAATAACCAGATCACAGTTTCTTGATGAAGGCAGGAGGACAGTTGTGTGGAGTCTCAATTCAGCATGTAAAATGTGCTTCTTTCTGCTCTTTTAGGTACAGAGAGTGCTGGAGAATGAAAATTTGCTTGACCATAGTGAAAGTAGGTTATTCATATGCTGATAGCCATCAGTAGCATATTCTACAAGATACTAGATACCAAGAATGGATCAACAGACATCAGACACAATACATCACAGATGGAACCCATAGCAACTAAGAAGTAAGGCGGTCATATGGAGAAATTGGGAATGAAAGCTTATAATCTTGTTATATACCACCTCACCTCATTAATTCCACTTTGCCACAAAGGAAGAAATTTGGAAAGTTTGCGTCCTAATGATTTAGTTAATAGAAGAGACCCACAGAACCACAATTTCTCCTCAATATTTGCACAGTGTGAGTGAGTGTACAGGAAGCCTCCAGGGATGTTGATATGGATGGTGTGCTGGTATGGATAATGGTGACAAAATGTTTCTTTTCATACATTAGAAGAAATTCCACTTAACCTAAAAATTATTTTTTTAAAAAATCTAACCATTTTCTCCTGTTTTGTAGCATATTGACAGACTGAGACAAACACTCAGGAAATGAAAATGTTCTAGGCAGTCTCCACCAACCCTCGCACCAGCCTCCACCAGCCTTACTCCTTGCTGATCTTCCTCTCAGCTACTTTTTGGTTCCCAGCCCAACCATCAGCTCCTTCATGGGGCCTGTGGAGATGGATGATATATTACTGTGAGCAAAAGACTAGAGTGAGTGAGAAATGAGAGACCATGGAACAAAAACTAAGGAGGTCTGGTGATTATAAGAATGAACTGGTTAGTGATATAGCACAATGGGTCAGCCTCAGGAAAGCAAATGCTATAATGTCACATGGATATTATTTGTTTAGGATGGTTCCAAATTATTGAATATTTGTTGTTTTTCATAAATGAGAGAAGGGATCAAAATGTTCCCTGGTGGTTACATGTATGATTCCTTACTATTGTGTTCCAATTCTGGCTCTCTTTAATCAATCCATCCATCTTCCAAAACAACTTTAAGGTCATAAATAGGCATAATTTGGGTAATTAACATTAAGAATAAATGCTATTTCATTAAGAACATTATTAATTGTAACTCTATTCCTTTATGCACCACTGTATACTATAGTGATGAATTAGTTATCGGTTGTTTTTAAATAAAATGTAATCATATTTGTATATCATATAGATACATTTTCAAATATGCATATTTGCATTTTATTTAGAAACTTGTAATCTAACTCTAGATATTTGTGAACATTTTTCAAAATCTTTTTGTGTGCAAAGCTATGCTGCTGAAACAAACATATTCTCAAGGGCTCTATAACCTGTTAAAGCTCTACAGGACCATCAAAAACCAAACGTGCTGCAGTCCGCCTGGAGGCATCATAAGATTGTTGTTTAAATTAAACTTGTTGCTTTGTAACTGGGGGGGAAATAACACAAATCTAAATCAGATGGGTCATTGCGCATTTTAATGAAAAGTTTTTTTAATATGAAAATAAATCTAGCAAAATATCCTGAATAGTGTATGATGAACAATACACATCGATCCTCAAAGGATCTTGTGTTCTATGCTATGCTCATTGGTCAAAGAACAAGAATCTAATGCACTACAGACTTTATGGCTTATACCATGAGATATAGTTTGAACTCATATTTTAGCTGAATCCAAGCAATGACATAATACTTTAAAACTGCATGTTTCTTAGGTGCAAAGAATTTGTCCTCACCTGGATTCAAATGCTTCCAGATTTGACCCAATCCAGTTTCTAAAGACCAACTTGTAAGGTTCAAAGATGTCTAGGATGCCTGCCACAATACCTGAAATTTCAATCCTGAAACTCATTGCTTTAGAATAGGCTCATGGTTCATTTTAAAATGTATATATGTTATCTGGAAAGGGAAACACATTAACAAATAAGATTCATTATCAGCCTGTGAGTATATAATGGGCAGTACCCTTTCATTTCCCCCATTTAAGTCACTGCTTCTTTTGCTCTTTTGCTCATTGGAGTGATGATTTCTACCCAGAGGGCAGGTGATGTACAAACAAAGGGGAGAGGCAGCATCTTGTACCCTGTTCCTTTCTAGATTGATGAGGCCATATGAATAAAGCATGGCAAGTCGGGAGAAATGATGAAATCTGACTTTTGACAAGAGGAAGGAGAGGGCATACTGGCAAATTTTAGACCATGGGTATCTGCTTAAGCAGAGCAAAGCAAATTAGATACGGTACAGTGAGACACCAAATAGCTATGTGGACAGCCTGAAAATACCAAGTGCCTTAAAATGGAGCCCTCAGTGGGTCGGGGCCAGGAGAATGAGATGCTGAAAGACAGACTGAACTTACTTCACAGTTTTGAGCTTTCTTTTAATAGGTCCTGAAGATATAGCTGAACCAGTGGAAGAAGGAGGTCGGAGATCTAAAATATTTATGGGTGAGATAAGACTTGCAGGGTTTAAAGCAGGAGGTAGAGTTAAGTGAGGGGGAGATTGGAGGGAGCCTCAGAGCAAGGAGGAGGTCTGACAGCATTTTTGAAGAAGCAGTGAAGTCAATGGTGCAGGTGTGGATTCAACTTAGACACCCTGTTCTGGCGGGTAAATGCATATTTTCTTTTTACATGGCCGGGTTAAATTACTCCCCCTAGGTCATTCAATTAATCATTTGGAAAGCAAGGAATAGAATCCAGCTCTCCAGGCTCTCATTTCACATCTGGAGCAGACAAACTTTCTGAAACACCCTCTTCATTAAAAAAAAAAAAATGTAAATCAATGATGTTTTGTATCCTTTTCCACAGAATTTGCAAAAATCCTTTTACTTTTTGTGATTTAAAATGAAGATAGTGTTAGTACCTAGAAATACTATAAATCACTTTCTGGTTTATTTTTCATTCAAAAAATTTAAAATATTGGTCAAAATTACTTAAGAGTTTATGCCCCCCAGATTTCAAGCTATTATTCTGGATAACTGGAAAAAAATGAGTTACAGATCTGAGAAAGCAATGTGTGCAGAGCTTAACTGCTGCATGACTGATTGTGTGATATATTGCTCTTTTCACTAATAACCACAGAGCAGGTAGAGGCATGGCAGACTAATTTGGTTTATATGTCCAGCTGTAAGGCTAGACACTGCATCATTCTTTTCAGAAACCAGTGACTTTAGGCATGTGGAACTCGTAGTCATGACAACAATAAACCAGCCTTGAGTCTGAGTTTCAGCTCAGAAACTGCCTTGTCTCCATTACTTCCTGCTCATGACCTGACTTTTCTTACTCTCTGGGGCTGGGGGCTAGGGATTTATGAAAGATCTATTGAACAGAGCTCCAGTATATGTTTAATGCTTAAAATGTCTGGGTTGAAAGTTTTGCTTGCACAGATGGCTAAAGGCTGGAAGGAGGATAGATCAATCATTATTATTGCTAATGACACAGTTATAAGGGCATACACAAAGGTGAGCTGATTTGGAAAATGGGAAAAGGCAATGTGAAAAGAGTGACTTGGAAGCATTTCTTTGAATAACATAAAAGTAGCGATGGGAAATATTAAAAAAAAACACAAGGGAATTATCCCTTAATTCTGAAAGAATCTATACAAAGGATGCCATGAAGAATAATCAGACAAGAATTAGTATGCAAAGTTGAGTGTGTGTGTGTGTATGTGTGTGTCTGTGTATGGTTTTAAGTTCTAAGAAACAACAGATGCTCATGCAAAATCTACAAGTGGTCATTTCTGTGTTCTATGCATTTAAAGAATTAAAGTGACTTCTTTCGGAGACAGCATAGCTTTATAACAGAAGCATGAAACACTGGCTCTGTTGGCCTCCATTAAATAGCAGTAATATTTGCAAGATGAGTAACCATATAAAATCTCTTGATATTTAGATGAAAGGAGAAATTATATGATTTACATAAAATTACATGACTTAACTATTGTTGAGTCACCAGATGAGATAATGGAGAGAAAAGCTTAGCTCAGTTCCTAGGATAGCACGCTCAATAATCACAGATAGGTATCAGTGTTAAACCTATTGGTGTACTTGCTAGTAGGATCTGGCATAAATTGAAATCTGTCCTTCATGTGATTTTAATGGTTGGACTCCTTCTTGTTACAGAGACATAATCAAAAAGTCTAGAAGGCTTTCTTTTTTTCCTTTCTGGAGAGCTGTTTTCTGGCTTTACTATTTTTCCTGTATTATCTGGATTGTAAGGAATGTAGAGATTTAAAGGCTGAAGACAAAAAGGGCAGATATGAACTGCCAATATTAAAGGGTGGTGTGTCTATGTACCATTTTACTACCTTAGTGTTTTTCCCACTATAGGAAGTGAGAAATTCCAGCACTGATTTTATTCCTATTCCTAGCAAATTGGCCTAGTTCTATATGAAAAAAAAAGTTTATTGGGGCTGAGGATGTAGTTCAAGTGGTAGTGCATTCGCCTGGCATGCTTGAGGCACTAGGTTCGATCCTCAGCACCACATAAAAATAAAATAAAGATATTGTGTCCACCTAAAAAAAAAAAACCTTAAAAATAATTTTTTAAAAGATCTATCTATCTATCTATCTAATTATTATTATTGTTTGTTTTTTGTTTTGGTACTAGGGATTGGACTTAGGGACACTGTACACTGTAGCAACTGAGCTACATCCACATCCACAGCCCTTTTTATTTTTCATTTTGATACAGGGTCTCACTAAGTTACTCAGGTTTGCTTCAAACTTGTGATCCTCCTGCCTCTGTCTCCTGATCACAGGTGTGTGCACTGTGCCCAGTTTATGACTACTTTTTTTTTTTTTTTGGTACTAGGAATTAAACCCAGGGGACACTTAACCACTGAGCTGTATTCCCAACCCTTTTTATTTTTTTTAATTTTAAGACAAGTTCTCGCTAAATTGCTCAGAGCCTTGCTTAATTGCTGGGGCTGGCTTTGAAGTCTGGATCCTCCTGCCTCTGAACTTTGGATCCTCCTGCCTCATTCTCTGGATCTGCTGGGATTACAGGCCTGTGTTGCCACGCCCTCCTATGACTCCCTGTGTTAAGGCTCCTATTTTCCAGTATGTTACCTCCACAAGTGAACAAGCAGGGAAGGAAGACATGTATCAAACTCTAGATGGGATTCAAATGCTTCCTTTCTTTTCTATGTACTGAGAAATTGAATGATTTACTTTCCCAGATATAAACTTCATGATTTCATGGCTATGTGATTTAACTTCTTAGTAATTGAGATGCTACCCTGAGGCCAATTTCCCTCCATGAGAAAACATGGTATGGATCAACAGGAGGAACCATGATAGAGCACATTCTGTTATCATGTTACCAATTGAGAAATCATGAACCATATATTGATATGTATAGTTTCTTACACTGTTCAGTATTATCACTATTGTTACAATGGCAGTTACAATGTACAGCAATGTAAGTTTCTTTTCTGAGCTACCTAATTAGATCACATTTTCTCTTAGTGTATCAGAAAAATAAGTTTTGGATGCTCCTTATTAACATGAAAGAGTTAATGTACCTTGAGCAAAAGAGGAATATAGTAATATTCAACAGTAATATTAACTTTATGCTTATTTAAATTTGATAAGGATAATACAATAACTAATAAGAGAGAAGTGTAATCACTAACACAATAGACATTTGAACATATAAAATAAATATGCATTATATAACCACTGGATTGCAGAAAAGATATAATTATGACTAACTTCTCTGGATATCAGAAGTATTATATTAAAAATATAACTATAATGCCTATAAAGGACAATTACAATTGTATTACTATAAAAATATTATCTTCTCACACAAAATGGTCTTCCGTTGAAAGTTGTTCACCATATTTTAATTAAATTCAGATAAAAATATGGCCAAAGTCTGGAAGATTTTCTGTTCTTTCATGAGATCTCATAATTTCACAATATTGGTTCTAATGTCTCCAGGCTTTGAAGGGGATTTTTAAAAGCCCAGGCCATTTCCCCCTAAGTTAGAATGTTTAGTCTATGCAAAAGATAAATCTTTTGAAGATTCAGAGTCTTTAGACATACCCAGGGGAAACAATTGTCTTTCTAGGAGTTCCTTCCTGGAATATTTCTGTCTCTTCAATACTGGTGTATTTTTGTTTTTGCTCACAAATGTTGCTGATAAAGGAATTTCAAATAAAGGAACTGAAACAATGGGAAAATAAGTCTGTTTCTTAATGTGTAACAGAAGGCTGATTCATCAATGGGGCTTAATGTTTATGATGTGCTTAATAGCAGAGAGACTCCAGTTTCTCCTGGTTGATACAGGAGTACTCCTAACAAAAAGTCAGATTCTTCCTCTTCAAATTCTCTGTGGATCTCACAAGCACCAGCGTAGAAGTGGTATCCAAGAGAACAAATACAAAGTCAGAGTAAACTTCTACTTCAGAGCTTAAGTACACATTTTAGTTTGTTTTTCTTTTGTTTCTTTTTTTTTTTAATTTTAGAGTTTTACTAAATAAATACAAGATAATTAATGTGTAATTGCTTAACAACCAAGTTCTTCATTTTAGTAGCCAATTTTTCTAATTTGGGCTAGATCTAAAAATATCTATTTCTATAGGTAAATACTTTTTATCAAAGATCCATTATTTATGTATTATTATTATTATTAATATCTGAAAAACTTCCAATGCTTTTCCACTTATTTTTTATTTCTTACCTGTCCAGTGCTATCACTGGTAAAAATGAAATAGGATGGGTATTATATTTTTGCCTTTTCTTCTCCCTGTCCTTATCTTTTACATATTCTGATTATTCTTGAACCAGTAAGCTTAAAGATAGATGCAAAAGTGATGAGAATTTGATTCAGCTTTGGCTTTTATTATCGGATACCCACAAGGAAATAAAGCTTTGATCTACTTCCTTGGAAAGTTAATCCCAGTGATTATGTGGAGATGTGTGTAGTGGTAGCTACAGGGATATACATCTTTAATCTCTTGGTGTTGAATACTTAATCCAGTTCAGATTCTTGGCAAGGAGATTTAAAGAAAGAACAAAATAATTACACTCTTCACGGGCTTTGTTTTTTTGGAATGAATATTCGGTAGCTCAGCTTGCTCTTTTATAGTTTAAGGAGATGCTTAGGAAAATAGGTTTGGATTTACTTAGAATGTTGTGAAATTGATGATTTTTGTGGTCCTTGATAGGTAAATTTAAAGTGTGTTTATCAAAAATAAGGCAATTTGGATGGCATTATTATTATTCAACTTGTTTGGGCAGAATGATGGCTAAATAAAAAATATATGACTTTTCAATTAAATAATGTAATAATTATTCTCAAACTGAAATTTCTCATTGAAAAAGTTCATCTTTTTTTTTCTATGAATAAAAACTTCATATGCTGGTACAGACCACAAAATGCCCACTAAAGTTAAATATAACCCATATTTTTTTCTAAAAGCCAACACATTTATTTTTAAAAATACCAGTTTATCTTATTGAAAAAATATAAATTAGTTTATATTTTATATTTATATTATATTTTATATTTTATATTTATATTAGGTAGCACATTTGTTTAAAAAAATGTATACTATCTTTCAATTTACATGATATATTATAGCTTACAACTACATGTCACAAAAGGAAAATAGAAAATATTCAAAATCTTATCAACCTTATATAAACATCTAACATTCATATTGTTTTAATATAGTTAATACAAGGTATTATTTTTTTTCACTCAACATTATTTATGGAGTTCTTCTTCATGTTTCCTTTTGTTCATAAGTATAATCTAATGCCTATATAATATACCAGCGAATGTATTGCCCTATTTTACTCAATTACTTTATTATGAATAAAGAATAAGTTGAAACTTATTTGTGTTGAAAATATGAATTGCTAGCAAAATGAGCAACATCATTTTATTACTTGTGCTGAAAGAAGTGGGAAATAAAGCTGTTAGAAATTAATCCTAATATCAGAACAAGGATACATAAAATTTTCTATGGGTCCCCTTCATTTTTCCTTTAATAATTCATAGTTTTAAATAAGTTAGTATGTAAAATAATATCTTTATAATTCTTTTTTTGTACTTAGAACTAATTTTTGGTAACTGATTCACAGTAGCTTGAGAGTTATTCAAATTCAGTCCTCTGTATTAGTTCATCACAAGCAGAGATGGCCTTTCCCCTTCCTCCCTTAAGTATTATAGCTCTTCTTTCTTCTATGACTAAGGCTGCTGAATTTTGTGATCTTTTTATTATCTTGTAAAAGTGCATGTTCAATAATATTGGGAATTTTGTCTTAATAATGCACAGAATGGCAATTGAACAATGGTTGTATAAAAATTTCTGTATTGGTTAGATAAAGTTTCTGTGTCATTTGGGAGAAGACATATTTGATTTCATACCTTATCAAAACTTTCTTTTGGAGGTAATCTGGGGATATTGGGGATTGAGCCCAAGGATACTTAGGCATTGAACCACATCCCCAGTTCTTTTGATTTTTTTTTTTTTTTTTTTTAAGATAGGATCTTGCTCAGTTGCTTACAGTTCCACTAAATTGCTGAGGCTGGCTTTGAACTTGTGATCCTACTGCCTCAGCCACCTGAGCACCTGGGATTACAGATGTGTGCCACCAAGTTTGGCTAACATTTAATTTTTTTTAAGGAATTCCTAAAACACTTCCTGGGAAAATGCAGCATGGTTTAAACATAGCCAAGCAAAGTTTTCATAGAATTTCAAAAGATTTTCCAGTGTGGGCACATATAAATTAGGAATAAACTTGAGGCTGTGTTTTTACCCAACCCTCCCAAGCAAGAATGCAACCAGGTATTTAAGTTGCACTAGTTTTGTTTTGTTTTTAAACTTAATTGATAATGTTCTGGCATTAAGTAGACAAAGAATAAATTCTATTGGTAATCCACTATAAATATTTTTATCTTACATATCTTTGCTTCCTGTGCTTTGGTACTTTGCTCAATGGCAGTTTATAGAGTTGAGTAGCCTTTAAGTTAACTTTAAGATTAGTATGCCTGACTGAGGCAAATCATTGTGTCTTGATTCCTGCTCTGGCTGTGAGTAGACCTGTGAAAAGTGTGTGGTGGTTGCATCTGGAGAGAAGGGGCCACTTGTAGAGTATGCTGTCTTTCTGTGTCACCAGGAGAGAGATGGCACCAGGTGAAGAGAGAGCCACCTCATTTCTATAATATGAGTGTTTCCTCAACTCAGAAGGAAAAGAATCACTGCATTAATGAGATGGTTGTCAAACTTTGTCACTGAAATCACAATTTATAGTGGTTATTTGGGTATTTTTCTCTTTGTAGTCTGAATACTACAAATTCCTTAGTGTGTCCAGATTTCTAGATCAACTCCACAAAAATTTAGATCAGTGTCACTCGAATGAGGTCCAAGGGACTATGTCCCATAACTATATGTTATTGATTCATTATAGAATAAGGAGTTGGGGCCAGAATGTCAATCAACCATGTTGCTAAACAATGGGCACTGGATAGCTCACTTGCTGTTTTTACAGAGCAAGATATTCTTGGCTATTTCCTGAAGTTCTGGTAACAAACAGTTCAAAGAGAGGCTACTTAGAACAGCAATTATTTTGATCTTTTAGATTTTGCGGTAATGTCAGATACATGGAAACATGTAATTACTTAATGTGAAAAAACAAATATTTGCTGATAAAATTGGGCAACAGCTGAGGTGGTGTGTTGTCAGGGAACATAAGTCTTGATTTAGACTTTAGCACTAACCAGCCATATGACCTTAAGAAAATCATTTAATCTCTTGAGTTTCCTCATCTGCAAAATACACCGGAATTATTCCGGATTAGATATTTTGATGAACTGTACCACACTTAAAGGAAGTGAGTACATTGAAGCATCACATTCTTACAACTAGACTCATGTGGTTAGCATATTAAAACTGACTATTAAGTGAGAGAACAAGTGCTAAAATGCTGATTTTAAAATATAATTGGGACACTCCTATAGTTCTCATCCTTTGAGTATCATCCCCATTTTTAAACACATGCTTTGGTATAAAAAAGCTTTTGTGCCATAGTGTGTTTTCATTGCTTATAATAGTGTTCTTGGATTCAGAACCTTATTTATTCTCATGTCACCTTTGTTAGGATTCATGACAAGTTCTTTTCTTTCTTTCTTTTATTTATTTATTTGTATGAAGCCAGAAGAACAAGCAACCTTTAATCTGTACGAAAATACAGTAAAAAATGGCTGCTTCTGCATGACTATGGATGGTAAAACCTTACTAATTTACTCATGACAAAAACAACACAAATAAGTTCTTCAGGTGTTTCAGTGATAATCTTCCATAAAGTGACCAACAGCAAATGTCAAGTATGAAAAAATTAAAGAAAGGTATTTTCCTCAAAAAAGAAATGACATTTCTAGTGAATTGTTTTGGGAAAAGCTTGAAACATTATAAAATATTAACGTGTGTTTGTCCCTTCTTAATATGCAGACATTATTATTCAATATGCTAGTAACTAATGTCATTCCAATTCGAGAGGAGGAGAGTATTGTAGGATGGATGTGTGTGTGTGTGTGTGTGTGTGTGTGTGTGTGTTGGCATTATTGTCTTCCCCCTCCAGCTTTCAGTTATGTGTTATCATCCTCTGGGTTTAGTGCATTGGAACTCTTTGTAGCATCCCAGATGAGCCTCTACAATGCAGCTGTATCTGGTACATTTCCAACTTCTCTTTTTCCCTAATTCTCTGCAAATCACATCCTATAAATCCAATTGGAACACAATCCCAGATCTTTCTTCTTGCACCACACCTTATCCTTTTGTTCTTATCTTTCCATCGAGAGCTGTTTGCTGAAATTGCCCAATTACTCTTTTACTATTGAAACTTGAGGTTAATAAGCTGTTCTAGGTTTTGTTCATTGCTGTGTTTCAATAGGGTTGGTGTTCACGAAAATATTTGTTAAAGTGAATTATGAAATACAATCTACTGGGAGGCGGGCCAGGGCTTCTTCCTTTATGTTTCGTAACACTTCAGTTGGATGGGATTGCTATCTTCCTGAAACTCATATAGCACTTATTTGAACTTGTCGTGTGACATTTATCACTTCATATCATAGTAAAATGCTATCAGACAGATGGAAGTTCAAACCCTGACATCTACCTCATCATATAATAATGAAAAAGTTGTTTAGTTTCTCAAGGATTCAGTTTTTTTTTCCTTGTCATGTGAGAAAGATCAGCTGTTATGCAGATGACATGGCATAATATAGGTTCAAAATGCTTTTAAACATTTAATAATACTAACAAAAACTTGTATAATTCTTACACGCCAGGCACTGTTTTAAATTCCTCACATGCATCATTTGTTCTTCACAATGACATAATGAAATAGGCACTATACTCCCTGTTCTATACACAAGGAAACTAAGGCACAGCAGGGCTAACTACATTTCGAGGACATAGACTTGGCAAGATGTTAAGAGTCAGGGTTAAAACCAAGGTATCTGACTTAGGCATTTAACCCCTTTGCTATACAATCTATCAATATGTATATATTGTTCTCTCTTTCTTATTGGTAAGAAGAATGTAATGTAGTAGAAAGGGTTTTTATGGTTTGGATAAGAAGTGTCCCCCAAAAGCTGGTGTGCTAATGCAGGAATGTTCAGAGGGAAAATGACTGGTTTGTGACAGCTGTAACCTAATCAGTCCATCCTTGTCTGAATGGGGTGAATGGTAACTGTAGGCAGGTGGGGCATGACTGGAGGTGTTGGGTCACAGGGGTCATGCCCTGGAAGTGTTCATCTTTTCTGCAGTTCCTTCCCAACTCTCTCTCTGCTTCATGGCTGCCATGAATGGAGCAACTTTTCTTTGCCATGACCTTCCACCATGATGTGCTTCCTCATCTTGGGCTCAGAGCAATGGACTTGGCCAACCATGGGCTGAACCTCTAGAACAGTGAGCCGAAATAAATGCCTATGAAAAAGCTGACTAACACAAGGGTCATAGAACTGGAATTGTATTCCTAGATCATCAGTAGCTGATTATTCTTGGGTGAATCCTTCAGTCTCTTATCTAAGAAACAAAGGAGTTAGGTGGCAAACAAACTTTTTTTTTTTTTTTGTCTTTCTAATACAATTTTCTTTAGTGAATTGCCCTCTCCCAAACTATTTCAGAAAGGTTTTTGGTTACATGGTCACTTGTTCCCCACTGCAGGGCTTCCAGAATTTTCCATATCTCTAAACACAGTGATTGGTCCAGGACTGAGTATAAACAATACATGATTATAGCATTTCATATGTGTAAGTGGACCCAGGAAAAAGTAATCCCATTTTTTATCTTCAAATAGATAATATGAAATAATTATGAAGGCATAAGGTTGCCAGGGACCATCTCTGCCACCAGATGGGGAGAATCTTCCTGAAACTGCATTCAACACAAAGCAAGCAGGGAGGTTGAATTGGAGCTTGTGGGGAGAAAGAAGAAAGAAGTGGAAAGAGAGAAGAGAGAAGAGGGAAGAGAGAATATGTCAGGAGTTACTTTTACAATGATTATTTTGGTACCTGGAGTCAACTATATCTGAAGTCAGTCTATGTTTAAGAAGTTTGTGATCCTATAAGATATTCCTCATCTTAAAGTAGTATGGACTATCTTTGTTTCATTTCTAAAGCAAAAATTCTCATCCATATAGAAGACTAAAATAGATAATATCCCTTCTAGTTATAATGTTCTGTAACCATAAGTTTCATTATATTTTTAGTCCTAAAGGAATATACACTTTTTGACAAAGCAGATGCTAAATAAATATTTTTTTAAAATAAATGAAATTGTTCAGCTAGCAATCCAGGATAAAAATAGGTATACCTTGGAGTAAAATATTTATTTCAAATGACTTTTATAGGTTCCTGGTGATTGATTACTTTGTTAGTAATCTAAAATATTCAAAGCCTGTGTTTCCTTGGCTTAAAGATTGTTCCTGAGCCACTTGACTTCTTCTAGACTTTGTTTTAAAAGCCAGCTGTTACTGGAGAACTGATACAAATTAAAGAGCGGCTTGTTGGGCACAAGGACAAATCTGCTCCTGAAAACAGTAAGCTAAACAAAGATGGAATCAGTAGGATGTAAAAAGCATTTCTAACCATAACCCGTATACCCTAATATAGGGTCATTCAATTTAAAGAGACTACAGGAAAGAAAGAAGTGAATGACTCTAATTCAAGATTATATCCATTCTGTGTTGATCCACCTATATAATTTCCCACACCCACACTACAATTGATATATTTACAAAGGTGAAGAGATATTCAGAATCAATGCGTGAATGACACAAAGATATTTAAAAACCGCTTGCAATTTGATTAGTATGCATACATGATTCTTATTGCTTCTTATATCCAAATGTATTCATACATTCAGAACCACATGAAATGGTCCCTCTGCAATCATCCACAGATTGAATCCTCCTTAAAGAATTTAAGCTCTCTTAAATCCCTTCCATGTGCCAGAAGTCTGTTAAATGCCTTATGCATTATCTCATAATACTCTCAACAGATATGAGACAAATAATATCATCACTCCCATTTTATAGATAGAGAAATCGAGATTTAGAGTTTAAATGATCTACTCAAAGTATTGCAAGTCTTTCTGGCTTTTAATGTTCCTCTTTAATCACTATGGTATACTGCTCTTCCCAGATCTAATTAGTGTTAATGATAAAAATTTAAATATTGCCACCCAACCAAAGAGGGAATAAGGAGCTCAACAGAGATAGTGTAAGATTGTGGGAATAAGAGAGGGGAAAAGAATGAAGTCAAATACCTGTAGGAAGCTATATTTTCAAAAAATAAGACAAAGACGTATATTTTCTTCCCCAAAGTGATAAATCCTTTCCATTCACTGCTCTCAGTTCATTTCATGTAAATTCTATGTATAACATGAACTCATAGTTTCGTAGTTCAGACCTGCTTGGCTGCTAGCATCCTCCTTAGGGCTCTGCCAGCCAAAAAGTAAGTGATACTGCCAGGAATAGCAAGGCAGTGCATGCTGCAGCCTGCCAGAGGTAGCTGCTGCAATCTAGCAGTAGATTTAGTATTTCCTGTAGAGGCTTTCTGAAAACAAAAGTTCCCAGCTTGTTTGGATGTGACTCGCTTATGTTTCCATGATGTCTTGAACCATGGCTTTTTAGGGGTCATTTCATTGCATAAACATTGTTCTGCCTCTATAGGGACTTCACCACACTCACACAGACAAGCTTATGGAACAATGACATTTGGTTTTTAAGCAGAAAATAGATTGCTTATTATTAGCTTCCAGAATGGACTTTTCCAAGTTATGTAAAAGACAAAAGCAATGTTTGGTGAGATGCTCATCCATTTATTGAGGTGTAGACATAAGGGAATGCTCCCCGATGAGATAAAACTTTAAAAGCCTTAGAAATGTGGGAGGTCTCTGTGAAAGTGAGCAAGGAACTCTATTTAGCCCAACACACATGGTATTATTAGCTGCTTGCATCTGTCTGTGGCTCAAGTAAAATAGTGATCTTAGAGCTAGTGATTGGTTTCCAAAGAGTTCCATAAGTTTGGGTGGAATAGGTTCAGTGTGATTTCACATATGGCTCCTTTTCATGATGTCAGTTGAAGAGTTGACTCAACATTATTGAACCTTGGATTTTTGGCTCAATCATTTCTTTAAAAATGCAGAAAAGCTGAGCCCAGTGGCACATGCCTATAATCCCAACAGCTCAGGAGGCTAAAGCAGAAGGATTGCAAGTTTAGAATCAGCCTCAACAACTTAGTGAGGCCCCAATTAACTTAATGAGACCCTGTCTCTAAATTGAAAAAAATATTTTAAAAAGTTCTGGGGATGTGACTCAGTGGTTAAAATGCCTCTGATTTCAACCCCTAGTTAAAAAAATCAGGAAATACAATATTTCCTTATATTACCTTCATCTATCTGTTATTTAAGCTTCTATGATGAATTGGGTTATGTGACAAAATACTTGGGTCTTTTCACCTAGCAAGTGTATTGGTATATTGAGATGTTACACATAATTTTTTTATGAATAACATTTTCTGAAAAGCTTTCTACATATTAAATATGGAGTATTTAATATATTTAACATTTAACATTCACTATATTTTATCTCTTTGCTATGTTTCTGACTGTCTCCCTTTACCAGGATGTAAACACACACAGGCCAGATAAAACATTTTATCTGTTTTAGTCACTGCTAAATCCTGAACACCTACAATCATGCCTGGCTCAGTTAGGTTTTCAATAAATAGGTTTCACTTGAAGGAACAGGGATTACACTAAGGGTTTTATAGGCATATCCTTTTGAATCATTATATTAACCCGTATAAGCATGTTATGTTTCCATTCCCATTTTCCTGATAAGAAAATGAGACTTTGAGAATTTAAATAAATTTCTCAAGGCTATATAGCAGACAAATCACAAAGCAAGGATTCAGTTACAAGACTCTGTCTCCAACCTCCATGTTCTTAATCTCTGGTTTATGCTCTCCTCCTGAACAATTCTACATGACTAAAATATCTGACCTTCTTCTGGATACAGGAAGTCACAATGGGGAGGATAGGGCCAGCATGGTTCCCAGAATTCTAGTTATGTCCATTGTTAGACAACTTCACACTTTGAGGGAGTTTCTATGATGCATCACTTTTTCCTACCTCTTCCAACTGTTAGAGACTGGGAAAAAAGTCACTTTGGGGGGATTTCTCCTCATACCTGACAGTGAAGCACCTGTGTAGAAGAACAAATCAGGTATTCTGGGATGAAGCATTGGGAAATCATTTATAGCTCTGACTCTCAATTTCTTTTGTCTGCCTGGGTGTGCTTTGTATTCTTGAAAATGCACAGGTTTGAACAAGGTGTATTTGTGGTCTGGCTTTAAAGGGAAAGAAGAGAAAAGAAAAAGACTAAAGATAAACCAAGGTAAACAAAGATTGAATGCCTACAACACTGAGGAAGAATGAAGTTATAAAAAGCACATACAAATTGAGAGTCCCTTATCTGAATGCCTGGGACCAGAAGTATTTTGGACTTTGGATTTTTTTTTGAGGTATTGGAGTATTGTATATATATATATAATGAGCTAGCTTAGGGATGGAACTCAAGTCTAAACATGAAATTCATTCGTGTTTCATATACAGCATAAACATAGCCTGAAGGCAATTTTATACAATATTTTTAGTGTGCTTGCATTTTGACTATGATCTGTTACATGAGATCAGGTATGGAGTTCTCCATTTGTGGTATCACCTCAGCATTCAAACAGTTTCAGATTTTGGGTCATTTTGGATTTTTGATTTTTGGATTAAGGATGCTCAATCTGTGTGTTTCCACAAAATGTTATTGCTCTAGAAAAGCAGAAATGTTTCCTATAACGCTGGCAGAAGGGGCAGTTAAGTTTTCCTAGGGCCTAGGGATCTGGGGCTTTCCACTGGCCCCTTTCAGTTACTGCTGTGAACTACCAATTAGTCTTGCTCTGGCCATTCTTCTCCCTCTGTTATTCTTCACCACCTCTTGACCTTTTGTTCATGGTTTTATATCTCTTCTAGGGAACTGAGAGATGATTCAGATACACAAGTAGACTTTTTTTTTTATGGGTTAAGATTAAATACATGACACACAGCCACTGACTGTCATGATTTTCCTATTCTGAAAAGAATTTACCTAGGATTCTGTGTTGAAAAATATTGAATAAGATTTACCAATGAAGAACCAGTGCCCAGCACTTTGGAAGCTAAGACTTAGCTTTAATATTATCTGTAAACTTTTAGTTTATTAAACCTAAACTAAATAGTTAAATTTTGGCTGAAATGGGATGTGTGGTTATATGAGGCATATGGAAAATGAAAGAGTCGACATAAGAAGGTCCTTTATTTTCCTTTGTATTAGATTCTCAAAGACCCAGAACACTTTTCACAATAGAATGGTACAACACTTTGACTGTCATCGCTGTGCTGCCCATTACCCGGGGGACTTTTAAAAACTACTTATGCATGAGCCCATCCCAGACAAATCAAACCAGAATCTCTTGGAGTGAGGTTTAGGCATTGATATTTTGTAAAAATCTCCCTAGATGATTCAAATACAAAGCTAGGGTAGACAGCTAAAGTAGAATAAAGACAGCAGACTTCAGAGCCTGACAGACCTGTGTTTGAATTCTGGATACACTACTTTTATGCTAACTGACATTGGGTAAATCTTGAAGCTTTTGGAACTCATGTTCTTACCTTGAAAAATGGAGGCAGTGTGCCTTCCCCAGAGGATCATTTTAAATAGAAAATGAGAACGTATGTGGTATAGCCAGCATGATGCCTTGTATATAATTGCCTTCTAATAAATTAGGGTTATTATCACTATCATCATCATTATTAGGCTAGGAAAAGATCATCATTTCTATATGTAAACACTGCATAGCAATAAAGAGGGGCAGACACTCACTAGAGACCACTCCACCATCTGCTCTTTGTCAGATGGAAAATTGTACTAGTATATTTCTACTGTTTATCCACTTTGAAGTTTTTTTCTTTTTTCTTATTTTATTTTACTTATTTATTAATTTTGGTACTGGGGATTGAACCCACAGGCACTCAACCAACCATTGAGTCACATCCCTGATACTGCCAGTTATCAGTGAGGAGTTCTGCTTCCTCACCCACATGTTGAAGTTTGAACATTAGAGAAACACACCAAGACAAGCATATAAAGCAGGGTTTATTTAAAAAGGGGTAACACAGACTTCTCCCGCGAGGGAGAAGGGGACATAGCTGGTACCTAGTATTTCCAGAAGCGAGGTGTTCTGCCCTTTTTATATGTCCTAGGCTTCCTTTGTTATCCTGCCTTTCCCCCCTTATCTTTCTCCTTCCTGCATATGTGACTAGGCCCAGGAATGCTCGGTGGGAGGGCCAAAAGGTGGGAACCTGGTGGGCTGAAGGGGGAAGGGCAGGATGGTGCAGCCCAGGACACAGTAACTACCATATAGTTCCCCGTAGGAACGGACAACTCCCGAGACAGGTTACTTTAGCAACACGTTGGAGCAGGGGCAGGTTCTTGATAAGGGTGGAGGAAGAGCTCTGAAGGCATTAACATTTCAATCCCTCAGGGGACAATCCAGAACTTTCTGGGACTCACTCAAAATTGGCCTGACTCCATCTGACCTGACTCCATTTACCTATCTTTACTGACCTGATCGCCTGTCTAATTCTGGCTTCATCCCCATCCCTTTTTATTCTGAGATAAGGTCTTGCTAAGTTGCTGAGACTGGCTTTGAACTTCTGATCCTCCTGCCTTAGCCTCCTGAGACACTGAGATTAGAGGAGTGTGCTACCACACCTGGCTTCTAGCCTATATTTGAACCAATTTTGCAATGACTGAAACGATCATAGTAGGTTTCTACTCATGAATGAAGAGTTCTCAAAGTTAAGACTCTTCTTTAAACATTTAGAGTTAGTTTATTCATTTTAACCCTGATTCTCTTGTTTTAGCTGTGTTTTTCCAATGTGCTAAAAAATATACAGCCTTTTTATTATTCTATTTTTTTTTTATCTTCCATTGTCAAGAACAAAAAATCATTTTTCCTCAGTATTTTCTTCCAAAATCGATAAGAAACCATACCATGTTTTTGGTCTTTTAATCATAACTCACTCTTAAATCCACTTCTACAGATTCTACCCTCTTTTATGCAAGCCAGTCATTTCATTAGCTACAGAGTTGCCAATTAGATTTAAAACTATCAACAAAACTAGTAAACTCAAAGTACTGTTCACTGTGGATGAGATGCACTTGAATTTCATCTTGCACAGAATAAATGCTCGTATAACTGTTTAATTAGAGGCACTGTTTTTGCTATTAAACAGAAACAAAGTGACTTTACCAACAATGATTTATTTCCTTAAAAATTCTTCAGATGTGTCAACAGAAACAGTAAGTACATGTTTTACATATTTAGAAGGCAGTTACACTATGACATTCATAAACACACCAGTGTTCTCATAGGCTCTATTTTTTGGAATCACATAATTTGTGCCCAGTAAAATCAATGATTCAGCTATGTGCACCTCTTAACCTTAGGGTCTACTTCTGATATCGCTCCCCAAGGTTATACTTTGCTAAGTTACTGGCTTGGTTCTAATCCATATTACCCTTTGTTTCTTTATCTTTCATCCCTGCACCTGCCAATATATCTCATACAATTCATCCAGACAACTGTCTTGATTCTTTCCTTCCCCTGTTCACAAACCTTTAATAAATCCTGACATTTCTTATAAAGCACAAGTCATTTGGGACAAATGGAAAGGGGGGTTCTATTTGCTTAAATTTGGTGGCACATGAGTTTGAGTCTGGGTATTGGCTCTGTGACTTTTAGCTTTGGATTATTACTTTTCTTCCCTAAGCCTGTTTTGTCACCTGTAAAATAAGGTTAAAAATAACTACCTTAGGGTTCAAATATGCATTAAATAATATAACTTCTGGAAATTACCTAGTTTAGCACCCAGCTCCCAGTGAAAGCCCCGTTAACCCCAGTCACCTTCTAGACCAGCTCTTACCACAACATCCTTCTGTCCCTCTCGTATGTCACTTCCCTTCTGTATCTATTGTCTCTGTATACATATGTCTTCTACTCTCCTTCTTCCATAGCTTTATTCATCTGTATATTCATGTGGTTCACTTGGCCATAAATGAATGTTTTTTCTTCGTTTCTAACCAGCTCTGCTCTTACTTTTGCCAGACAGTTCCAGTCAATGTTAACCTCCAACTTCTTCCTTAGAGACCTTTACTGTGCTCTTCCACCCTACCTTGAGTTCCGTTCCAGGTCAAAATTTGCATCCAATTCCTCTACCTGATCATGAGTCCCTAATGGCAAAGCAAAGGGCTTGACCTTTCTTATCTTGGCCTGCTCCTGTCTTTCTCTACCACACCTTTCTGAGTGCTTTACAGGATTTCTTTAAAAAGGAACAACTCAAAAAAATTTAGCACACATTTAACAAATTTATCATACTGTTAAAACTGTAAAACACAGATATGTAAGATGCTAATATTATTACTGATCTTATTATTAGGAAAATTAATCAAGTACATCGAGCTTAAGCAACTTACCAGAGTGATATTATGAATAAAAATTCTCATGTCTTGGAAGTTGTAATAGAAGCCCTTAACAGGCCCTGGGGACTTAAGGTACACCTAACAAGCTCATGGTAACAATAGTCAAGTACAATAAAACTAAGGCAACTGAAGAGAAAACAAAAGACAAAACACTTAATGCAAGTTGAAGTGCTTATGACCCAGGAATATGAAGAAGTCAGTCATACTTATTTTGGCTCACAGGAGCCTGGAGGAAAATCTCTTCTTCATTCTCACTCTTCTCATTGGCAAGCAAAGAAATAGAATAAGCAAAGGAGAAAGACTCAATTCTGAGCTTAACACAAACCAGTACTCCATCTGCCTCTATAGATTGCATTAATCATGCTTTCTTCCTCTTATTTATACATTTCATACGTAATAAGTAGATCTTTATAAATATTGTATTTTGGGTATGTATCATGTTTCTCTGCCATATTTCAAGTTCTTTGATAATGGCCTTTGGTTTCTCCATTTAAAAGTAAAATTATTTAAAAAGTTATAATTATTTGATGTTTCTATGATCACAAGTTTCTTTTAAATATTTCATTTGCACTTAGCTGATAAGGTGACCAGCAGCCTGATCTGACAGAAAATGAGGATTTTTCTGGGATATGGGACTTTCAGGGTGAAAACAGGACTGCCTCTGGGAAACTGGAAAACTTAGCACCATGATGAAAGATTTCCCAACTTTAAAAGACAAAGATCAGATTCTATTCCTCTTAACAAGGTGCTTGCAATCCAGCAAATAGGATGAATGAAACCAAGTACAGAACAATTCAAGAGAGAAAGAAATCTGGTATAAATGTGTGTGCAAAACATACAGATCTCAATGATTTAGAACTGGGAGGAGGAGGAGGAGGAGGAGGAGGAGGAGGAAGAGGAGGAGGAGGAGGAGGAGGAGGAGGAGGAGGAGGAGGAGGAGGAGGAGGAGGGGGGAGCATCAGGAGGAGAGAGCTACTTTGCAAAGAGGAACCTAGGTTGGATCTGCTCAGATAAAACATAAGCTTAGAAATTGAAGATCACAGGGATGAAGGGTGAGAAGAGAAGTAGTGAAGGTATGAAATAATCAGAAATGCATCAGCCTGCCCTGGCTCTGTAGAGGATAAGTGGGGCTGCTATAGAAAAGCATACTGTGGATACAATGCATGCAGTTTGGGGTAACTTTAGCTTTTCAGCATTTGCTAGGATAATTAAGCAATGACTGCAATTAGATACACATTTGATTGTTCAGTCCTCAAAAGGATAAGTTATGCCTCTTTCTGTGCACACTAGTATGTTTTACACATGCACATACAGGCTTAAATGGAGTGACCATTACGCAGTGAGTCTGAGGGAGAGACAGCATCTACCCTGAAATGTTTTATGTGGCAAAATACTCTACAGCAAAACCAAACTGATAGAATAAAGAAGTTTCAGCAAAGAAAATAAATAACTGCTCTTTTCAAACAGAGATTGCCCTTTATCTGATATTGGCAGCCCCAAATGTTTGGCTTATAGGAAGCACCCTTGCCATTTGTTTTATTGCTTCTCTGCAAGTTATTTGCCTCCAATTTTAGCAGCTGCATTATTTTTCTAATCCTTCTCAATTAACATACCTTCGGCATCATGGAGGAACTGAAATGGAAGAGGAAGTTACATGGGAATGACATTCCATCCTTCCAGAAGAACAATTTCCCTGTCAAAAATTCAAGAGGAAGAATGTGAGTTATTATTTTTTTTTCTTCATTTGTTACCAGTGTCTACTTAAAATTCGGAGGAACTGCATTTTCTGTGACTGCTTTTGCTTTAATATGAACTCTGTGAAATATTCCATTTTCTTCTTACCACTTCTCTCTCCTCAAAAGCTAGCTCTTGTACAAAGAGGGAAAGAGAACTCTGCTTCCCTGAGTAAACAGGCCCTGCTGAGCGGAGCCCCTCGCCCATGGAAAACCCACCCCCTTCAGAGGAAATCAGATCCTGAGCAAAATAGGTGAAGAAAAAAAGAGCAGCTGTTAAAACATTTAGTCTGTTTTTCTCCTCAACCCCTGCGGGTCCCCCTTGCTTCCCAGCCCCCTCCTCCAAGCAATCCTTTCTATCCCTGGGCTTATGTGCTGGAGACCCTCAGCTTCCAGCAAACATGGGAAGGAGGAGGGCATTCCCCGGTCTCCCCATCCCCACCGCCATCTTCCGCCTCTCCACTCTGCTCGCCACATTCCTGGGGGATAGTTGAAAGATTGATTGGATGGGTTTTTGGCAGCTATTTGCAGAGCCTGCAGCCACAGCTTGGTTTAATTAGGGAATCAGAGCATTTCTTTTATGTAGGTCACATCAGGTTTTGATTCCAGATCTCATATAGCTCTAACCTTTCTAAAAAGTCAGAAATACATGTAAGATTGCAAATAAAAGAAAAAAGCAACTCCCCCCCCCCATATTGCTCAGGAGACATGTATGTTAATGAAGCCATTGTCTCTTTTTTATTGTCTAATTATGGGAATAAGAGTGGTATTCTACTTTTTCCTCAACCAAGCTCCTGTGGTCTGAGGCACATATGCAGAACACATATTATAAAATTATTAGCAGGGATCTGGAGGAGGGCTGATGGTCATTTGCTTTCTTTCTTTTTTTTTTTTTTTTTGTGTGTGTGTGTGTCTGCTTTTTCACCAGAAAGATTTAGTGAATTTCCTTCCTCTGGAATTTAATACTGAAGAATCTATTTGAAAGAATGTGAAAACAATTACCCAGTTAATCTCTGAGATGTAATTAGAAATAAATACAAGGTAGTAAGAGAGATAGCAGACAGAGCATTATAATGACACTTCATGAACTGAAACCTCAAATTAAATATTTTCAGGCCATAGGAGGCCCGTAGGAGACCTTGTCTAAAGAATTTATAATGCACAAAGAATACTCTTTGGCAGGAAGCCAAGTAACAACCACTGATGATTATAGAAGCCTGAATGGTGGACATGGATTCTGGTAAAACCTGAGCTAATATACTACTAGTCTTTCAGGAATTTGTTAAAATTAAGGCATAATTCTGGTTTAAATTGTTCTTCAGGTGCCATGTTTTGTGTTTACTTTTGCTAGTAGGAAATTTGAAATTTTAGCAGCCCAGTGAAATATAAACATGAAATATTCAGATAGTGAGACAGCCACTTTAACCGCCACCTCCAGGAAGCTGTATTTTCAGAATATATGTCAATTCAGGAAATACATACTTAACGGACTAATGTGACTTCATGCAATCTGCCACCCATGGATAATTAATTAGGCTACTCAGCAAGTGTCATGCAAACAAGTGAACGTTACAGGCTCTCAGAGTGTGAAGCAGTGTCCTGTTTACATTTCCTGGATGGTTAAATGAAGAACTGTGTGAAACACCTAAATGAAATACGATGAGGCATTTCAAGTCGGGCACCTCTCAAAATGTTAAGAGGGGCTATTAGCCCTCGAAGGCTGCAGGTCCAATCAATTTCAAATTGTTAAAAGCAGCTGGAAGGGATGTCTGTCAATGGAGGAGGTGTCTCGTCCGTTGGAGAAGCTCCCAGACTCTTGGGTTCATTATTTTCAGAATGAAAGGAGAACCACAGCTGTCCATTCTGATACATTTGATTAAACTGCTAAACTGAGGGTCAGAAAGAGATTGGGGAGCCTTCAGCTGAGTTTCAGAGCCAATAGTTTCTGTGCGTATATTGACTTTCTAAACTTCGTATTGGGCAGGAAGTATCACAATAATAGAACTTGCCATGAGATCTCTGGCATGTTCATTGTTGGAACCACATCATTGAAACTGCCTGTCTTGGGATATTTTATTCTTGTTCTTCTCGCCTGTGACTGTCCCTGCTGTGAATAATATCCAAGAAGAGTAAAATGAGTTCATTATGGTTTCAAATTGCCTGAGGCAGAACTTTGCTTTTACCTTTCAGAGGAGGTTATCTTTCAGGGAGGATGCACTGGTACCAAATACATGGAAAAGGTGGAGTTTATCTACCTCCAAATCAAATTTAAGTGGTCATAGTATCTCCTGTGATCTTAAGTCCTTTAAGAAAAAGTGAGGATGATAGCTTTGGAATCACTCTGCTTTTGCTAAATTCATTCTGTAGTATATAGAGGTTTGTACTTTTATTATGGCTGGAGTTAAGCCGCAGACACTCTCAAATTTGCAGTTGGTTAGACCTTAGTTAGAGCTTAGGAAAAAAAAAAAATCTACAGTGTATTCTATAGAGCTGCAATGCCCCCTCCTGTCTGCTCTGCATGGGGTAGAGAAACTCATTTGGGTTTATAGGAGTTGACTGTGGCTAGTGAAAACAATGTTTATACTGCTCTGTCACCACTCTCCTATATACTCAAAAAACTATAAAAGTCGTAGTTGGGAGAAGAGATATCAAGCATACAAATACTATTCCATTTCCTCATTTGGCCTCCTATAATCTGTAGGAAATAAAATACAATACTTAAGGTTGCTGTCATTTTTATTAAATTGCCTGTTTAAACCCAATTATCTTTGTGGCTGAGAAGGGACATCCTCCTTCCAATAATATGTAGGTAATGAACATATTGTACCCCTAAAAACAACAGGTACTGTTCAACCACTAGAATCTTGATGGACATAATCAGTTGGAATTATCAGTTCATCTATCTGAATAAACTTTATTGATTCTTTCTCTTACAAAGACCATACAACAATTTATAAAATATAAACAGTCTAGATTATATCTTAACTTCCAATAACGTCTCATAGAGACATTTAATGAGACCCTTAACCAGAACTAATCAAAGAAAAAAATATCCCTGACTTGGTTTGTATTCTTCTTCTTTTTTTTTTTTTAACCACAGGTTTAGCATGGCTTCCTCTGATTCTCTACATCCCCTATCATTCATGCTCCACACAGTCTACATGTAGCAGTTATTTCCCTGGGCAAGGCTTTTAATAAATATTTCAGAAGATTCTCAGGACCTCTCACTGTATTTTGTTCAAAGTCAGATTTTCCATGGAGTCTTCCTCAATCATTTTTTAAAGGAGGTTTACATGTTTTTAATGTATTCTGAAAATTGGCTCAAGTTCTTATTGCCCAAATGAAATATGGTAAGTCTTCTCCAAAGAATCACAGGTGTATCCTCATGTGTGTGTGTTTGTGTTTGGGTGTGGTATGTCTCTGTGGGATTGTGAATGGTGCTTCCCTGATGGAAAGAGTTTGCAAATGCTGCTTGGCATTGAGAGGTAAGAAATATAATCTGAAAAATTTATCCCCTACTACATCAAAATAATAGATGCTGAAATTTTCTATATACCAATAACAAGTTCTTGTGTTTTAGATTTTTGCATGCACTTAATTAGGTTGTTGACAAAACTGTTAGGGTGAACCAGATTTAATTTACAAAATGAGTCAATGCATTCTTATACAGATTCTTTTCACATGGAGTTTGGCTTTAAAAGTCTCTTCATCATTGTTTCAGCGGAGGGAAAAGCACCTCAAAACACTTCTCCAAGTGCAGAAAAATGTGCTGTGTGTAGAAGTTAGACCAGAGGAGATTAGACATGCTTCATGGTTTCTTTCCTGATCACACATTTTGAGGCCTCTGTAGTATTAATAAATCTTTGTGTTTTTTTGTTGGCAGGTAGAAAAGGGTCAAATTGAAACTATAGCAAATAGAAAGTGATAACTTATTGATGCCATATTTTGAAAGCTTCCTTCCTGATTTGATAATTCCTGAAATGATCCTCACCCAGACATGAAACAGTGAATATTCCCCTTTGGCCTACTCTACATCCATAAGAAGGCTTTGTGGAGTCAGGCCTGGGGAGGAGGCCTTTCATTCTGAAGAGTTTGTGTTCTGATCCCACTGATGAGTCAGCTCCATGTCCAGCTGGCTGTGGGAGCCTTGGAAAAGACATTAATTCCTGTCAAATTTTCCCTCTGGGTCTTCCAACTAGTACTCGATCACAATGACCTATTTTCTTTAGCATCTTGTGGTAGACTTTTTAAAGACGCCTTTGTAACCGAATCTTAGCCCAGAAAGTTATGACTTTTTATGACTTGTGATGAGCTTGAACCCAAATTTGAATTTGTGAGAGAGCTTGACAACTGTTCAAACACCTATCTGACTCCATGAGTATGTTGCTTTTAGCAGAAAGAAAACCTTTAACTTGCTCTATTTTTAGAGTGTTCCTAATGGCAAAAGTCAAACAAGTACATTGACTCATACCATGTCCACTCTTTGGGGGTAGCTCTCAGGTGATCAAATGTGGAACACTTTTGATGGAGATGGGAGAAAAGTGACACTTTGACATGAATAGGATGTTCCAGGGAATGTACTCAGAAGTCTCAATCACTAACAGGAAATTTCTGAACAAGAAGAAAACCAATTAGGTAAGAAAGAGTTCAAACACAAATTATGCCAGCTGTATTGACAATCAAAGTAAGCTGTTTGCACAGGGAAAACAAAACAAAACAAAACAAAAAATCCATGCTTTTGAGATGCTTATCTTTCTTTAGAATACATTTTCAAAAACTGCACATTTGGGGGCATTTTAATTTTTTGTAATATAAAGTCAAAAAAATTATAATAACCTGAAAAAATGGATGAAAACAATGTTTTGCAGCAGTTGCTGAGCATAGGGGCAGTATGTGAAGGGTGCACATAATCATCCTCATAGTTCTCCTGGGAGGTGGGTGTTACCCTTGTGTTAGAGATAAGATACTGAGGCGCAAAGTGGGGGACCTGGGATTTGAACATGTGTATCTGATGGCAAAGCCTGAAGTCCTTACTCATAGCCTTTGCTGCCCTAGAAATCATTTGGTGAGATGAAGCACATGATTCAAAAAAAGTGGCCATTTCTGACATTTATGAGGTCATCTTTGGGAATACTAAAAAGAAAGCATCATAGGTCATTATTTATCCTAATATTCTTTGCTGAATCAACCATTACCATTTAGTTACTGCATATAGAGTCATTCATCTGGTCACAATACTTATTGAATATCCACTTTTTCCTATTTCCACACTTTGCTCCCATAGTCTTGGTGAAGGAGATCTAGAACTTTGGTGATCATAATTGTCAGAAAAATAATAAACTCAAGTTGTCTACTTCTTTGGGCAACTCACACAAGTGGAACTAAACCCCCTCCTTAAATATGGACTGGGCACGATAACTTCCTTTCAAAGAGGGCTGGATAGAACTTAAAGAATCCTGCCAGGTACTGCCTCAGCTAGATGATCAAAGTTAACACAAATAGTGATAAATCATACTGAACATATATGCCCTTGATATGATGTGATGGAAATGATGCTTTATTTTATGGTATCCCTCTCAAAAACACATTGCCCTCTGAAAAATACAAAGGCCTTGCCAGGAAGATTTCCCTGATCATCTTACCCAGAGAAACCCCTCACCCTGCTCTACCTGTTAATTTCCAACTTAGCTCTCTAAAATAAATAAATAAATAAATAATAAATAAATAAATAGATAATGAATAAATAAATAAATAAAAATTTATTTCTTAATAGTTACTGTGTACTAAGCATGGTAAACATTCAGCAAATATAGAATGGCAGAAATGAGTCAGTTAATTTAATTTTAGAGATGTGTACTAGTACAGGTATTCTACAAAATACCTGACTAGTACACTTCAAAACAGTCAAGGTCATCAAAACACAAAGAGTGTGAGAAATTGTCATGCCCAAGGGGAGAGCTAAAGAGGCACAATGACTAATTTAATGTCCTGGATGGGAAGCTGGAACAGACAAAGCACATTAGGGAGCAGCAAAATAAATCTGAATAAGTATGTAGCTTAATTCATAAGAATGACCCAATATTAGGCTGGGGTTGTGGCTCAGTGGTAGAGTACTTGTCTAGTATGTGCGAGGCACTTGGTTTGATCCTCAGCACCACATAAAAAGAAGCAAATGAAATAAAGGTATTATCTCCTTCTACAACTAAAAAAAAATAATAATAGTTTAAAAAAGAATGTCCCAATACTGATTAATGAATTATTTTTTTTGTTTTGCTTTCTAAAGAATTTTAAAAATTGTTTAAAATAAAAAAATTGATACATAATGATTGGACATATTTATAGGGAACTGTGATATTTCAATACAATATTTATGAATCAAATCAGAGTAGTCAACATTTACCATTTCATTAATTGTGAGACAAATGTACCATGATAATGTAAGAAGTTAATAATTAGGGAAGCTGGATGTGGAACATTTGGGAACTCAACTGCCTGTACAATATTTTTTGTAAATGACTAAAATTTCTCTAAAATAAAAAGTTTGTTTTTTTAAAACAAGAATACTGGAAAAATCAGTAACATACTGATTTAAACATTGACTGATGTTGGTTCCTCTGTAGTTACATATTTCTTTGCTTTCTTTCCCAAATGTGATAGCTTTATTAGAATTTGAAGATAAATTTTTCTTATTCATTCATTATTTTAGCAAGCAAATATTCAATCATCATCTAATAACAAGTGTTACTGTTTGTTATTTGCCAGACAATGTGCTCAAAACTTGGCTGACATCATCTCATTCAGTTTTTACAACAATGTTATGAACCATCTATTATTATTGCCCTTAATTTATAGACGAAGAAACTGCAGCTTAAAGGTACTAAATATCTTGCCAGTTATTTTTTGGCTAATAAGTTGTAAGTGCAGGCATGTGACTGTAAGCAGTCCGTCCATCTTTGCTAAATCTGTATTTGCTTTTATTTTTTGAGCTGAGGATTGAATCCAGGGCCTAATGCATGATAAAGACACACTCTACCACCGAGCTACACCCCCAACTCCATGCTTTTGGATACTTTATCAGGTAAGAATGCATTGAGCTGCATCTAACATAAACCCAACTGTAATTGTTTCACTAAGAGAGTTTTATTTTTGGCATGTGAAAAATAACTGGGCTTTTATGGCTGACCCAGGAAGCAATCAAAGACTCAGGCTGGTTAGGTCTCTCCTCATTCTTGATTATATGGCTTTTTCCTTTATAATTTGATCCTCCACATGTCTATATTCTAGGATAAAAGAAGATGTTCCTGGTAGATCAGGAAAACAGAGCTTTTCTTCATATTCTCAGCAGCTTTATGTAAATATATTATTGTCAGAATGCTATGATTTAGGTACAAGAGTGACAAGAAATTTATTTCAGTATTTTTGTTTTAAAGTAAAAATTTCAAATTCAAAAATTACTGCTCAAAACAAATTCAAAGAATATAAAAGGGAGATTACATAGCACATAGCTGAAAAAATAATAGTTGAATGAATTAAAGAATGGTTATTGGGTAGTAACTGGGATGTCTGCCACATCCATTGAACTCTGGTAGGCTCCCGGGGTAGAAATCCACTCAAGGTGCAGTTCTGCTCGGGCTGGGGATATGGCTCAAGCGGTAGCGCGCTCGTCTGGCATGTGTGTGGCGGGTTCGATCCTCAGCACCACATACCAACAAAGATGTTGTGTCCGCCGAGAACTAAAAATAAATAAATAAATAAATATTAAAAAATTCTCTCTCTCTCTCTCTCTCTCTCCCCCCCCCCTCTCAAAAAAAAGGTGCAGTTCTGCTCTTAAATGACTCACACTTCATTAGAGGAGACAGGCTGTATGGAATTGCAGAGGGAGTTACAGGAAGGGCACTGAGGCAGCCTGAGAGAATTGGAGAATCTTCCTAGAAGAAAGAGGGTAAATTAAAGGTAGGCGTAAATTAAAGGTAGGCGAAAAGAGAGGAGGAACATTTACATCAGGCTCTGAGATGAAAAATCATGGTACATATTATAAACTAAAAGCAACTTGATGTTGAGGAAGCAAACAACACCCATCATTTACAGTTTTAAGTCAGCTTTTCATCATTGTGACCAAAATACCTGACAAGAACAATGTGTATGTGAGTGTGTGTGTGTGTGTGTGTGTGTGTGTGTGTGTGTGTTGGGGGGTGGTTATTTGGGGCTCATGGTTTCAGAAGTCTCGGCCCATAGACAGGAACTCCATTGCAACAGATCCAAGGCGAGGCAGTACATCAAGGCAGAAGGGTATAGTGCAGGAGAAGAGCTTAGGACACGACAATTAGGAAGTAGAGAAAGACTATGCTTGGATCACAAGGAACAAAATATATACCCTGAATGTACACTACCAGTGGACTAGTTCCTCCAGCCCTCTGGCCTACAGTTGTGGCCCAGTTAATTCATTCAAGGGCACTTATGCACTAATTAGGTTAAGGCTCTCATAACCCAATTGTTTCACTTTCTGTTTCCTCCCTCTCTCACAACTCCTTTCCTTTATTTTTAATTTTTATGTGGTGCTGAGGATGGAACCCAGCGCCCCACACATGCCAGGCGAGCGAATTACTGCTTGAGCCACATTCCCAGCCCACAACTCCTTTCCTATCTACCAAGTCTCAGTGCAAAGGCTTTCCCAGAGAGATTTCCCTGACCACCTTATGCTGAGAAACCCCTTACCCTGCCCTACCCATTCATCTCTAACTTAGCTCTTAAAAAAAAAAAAAAAAAAAGATTTCTTTTTTTTCCAAAAATCTATTTCTTAATATTTACTCTGTACTACATATGGTAAACATTCAGAAAATTTTCATACAATGACAGAAATGATAGTCACTTAATTTGTTTAATTTTAGAGGTATAAATATCAAATTATTATCTTCGGGATATAATTCTGGACATGTCTATCAGCTATTTGATCTTCGTCCTTTAGCATTAATATGATATATGTTTTCTTAAATATTTTTTCTCTCCTGAGAAATTATTTTGCAGTTTGATTATTCAAGAACTAAGGGTCTCGAAGTAGGGGTCATGTCTAATATGTTTCTGGATTCTTCAAAGTCTTCTCATAGTAGCCCATTGTAGACAAACTGCATTTATTGTCCATGAACGTAACCCAGTAAAAAGCTAGGAGTCTTTGAAAATGTACTAAATGTAATCATTTCTGTTGGGAAAGAATTAGAACGATTGTTTCTACTTAAAACTATTCTGCTTATAGCCACAGATCAGTTGATGCTTTAGGAAGTTCAAACAAAATATTTCTACTGTTCATGACTGTGACACAGTAGAATAGCATGCCTGACATAAGATTTTGTGATTCTCATTTCTACATGATTGCAGACAGATATTTAGGTACACAGTTCCTCTACCCGCTGAGGACCCAATAACTGCAAAGAAATATTATAATGAAAAAACTAAATTCATTTTGTAGAAATTCTGAAAATGCTGAATGTGATCCATAGAAATTTATTCTCATTGGATACTCCTCATTTATACTGGTATAGCAAGTTTCCCAGTAGCTTTATTTTTTATTTATGATACACTTTCTGCTTTTGCTTCATGCTGTGTCACAGCTAGTAATCTTGTTTTGCAATGCAATATGACCGGGGGGCCATGGGACCAGATTTCCAATGCAGTCCTTTCAAGAGTGGAGTCCAAGGACTCCTGTGGGGACCCCAGGACTTCACGCAAAATTGTCAAAGCTGAAAATATTTTCTGGGGAAAAAACTTGAAAGAGAGACTTGGGGGAGAGTCCAGGAGGGATAGTGGGGTGTGGGGAGAGGACAGAAATGTTATAAACAATTAAAAAGGAAACATGCAGAGTTCCAAAGAAAGGCCTAGATGTAAATAAGTTTCAGTCATAAGAATAAGAAAAATGACTACCATGAAAACAGTGTAGCTTTATTCATTGGAAACTTTGTATAAAATCATGAAAGTACAGAATTTATTTGTCCAAATCACAGTTGTTGGGCATTTTAGCAAGGAGAGCTGCATACTGAGATTCTGCCCATGGAATACAGATTGGCCCTCATACCCTTGTTCAGGTGTGTCAGGTAGAACTGCTAAAAAGTCATGTGATCTGCTACACTTTCTGCTTCAAGCATCCTTTCCCCCTTCTATCATAGGTCTCGCTGCTTCCATTTCTTATGAGTGGCTTCCTTTACATAAAGAGGCAACACTGTCAGCTTTGAATATGAAAACTACTTTGGGGATTCAAATTTTGTTGTTGTTGTTGTTCCAGGGATTGGACCCAGGGGCGCTTACCCACTAAGCAACATCCACAGCCCTTTTTATATTTTATTTAGAGACAGGGTCTCGCTGAGTTTCTTAGGGGCTTACTAAGTTGCTGAGGCTGGCTTTGAACTCACAGTCCTCCTGCCTCAGCCTCCTGAGCCACTGGGATTATAAGCATGCACCACTGAGCCCTGCCCAAAGTTTTTTTTTCACCCCAGGTCTTAGACATCTTTTGTTTATGAGAATTTAGAAGGAATTAGCTATCTCATCCCTAGTTTCCAAAGCATGTGCACCATGCAGGGTCACCACAAAATTTGAATACTCTTGAGTCATAATTTCAGAAAACAGGAGAAAAAATGTTAATCATGGCAGAAAATTAGGTTACTTGGCCTTTCATAAAAATGTTTCTCAAGACTATGGCAAAAGTTGATATAATGGTTGGTTGAAGTATGGTAACTTTTATGGGTGTCAGCCACTAACAGAACTTAGTCTTGTCTACGGGAAGGGGAAAATTGAAGATTAAATTTATAGTTATAATATTTAGGAGCATTTGAGGTGTAGGAGGGTTTTAGAGACCATCATAAATAGGGATTGCAAATGTTGCTTCTGCAATATCTGGAGGAAAAGATATTCAAACTTAAATTTGAAAAATGAATGAGTTAACCAGATTACAGGGAAGATGAGAATTTTGGGGCGAGGGAGGAAAAACATTCCAGGAAGAAGCAAGAAAGTGTTCACAGGTTGAGAACTTTGTGGCATATTTGGTAGGATATGTCAATATGGCTGGGTTATTGAATACAGTCAATGATGAGGATGGGATACAAGCAGGGTGCAATGATGAATGATCTGTGGAAAGATTCAGTCTTGTGAAGAGATCTAGAGCTCATTCTGAAAGCAATGAGGATCTCCCAAGAGGTATTATCCAAGGAAGGATATGGAATTGGAGATATGTGTGGAAATATTTGTCTGCACGTTGAGAGTGGAAAGGTGGTTATCAGAGGCTGGGGGAGTAGAGGAGAGAGAGAGAATGATGGGGATAAATATAGCAAGGGGTACTAAGTTACAGTTAGATAGGAGTAAGAAATTGTTGTGATGCTGCATAGGAAAGTGAATATAGAGGACAATTGTATACTGTATGACAATTGTATACTATATACAAAATTGTCATCTATAGATGTATGATTGCAGATTTTGTCTCCAAGCTAGAGGAAATGATATGGAATGGTTTTATCATAAAGAAATGATAATGACAGCTTTTTGAGGAGTTAGATGTGTTTATATTCATTATACAATATATAAAAAATAAAAACTCACATGGTACCCTGCCTCCCCCACCAAAAAAAAAAGTTGTTTTTTTTTTTTTTTTTTAGGAAATGTACATGATGTGGAAGCCAACCAAGACAAATGGCAGATATTAGAGAAATTCAGGCAAAAAAGAAGGGTGGCTCAAACTTATTCAGCATCTTGGTCATCTATTGTTTCATAACATCCCCCTTCTTCTAAAAATAAAGTAGAAAAATTTAGTACATGAAAAAGCAATATTTCTTTTATGGTTATTGTGAGTAAAGAGATTGCAGGGGACAGGCAGTCAGGTGGTGAGATGGATGGTCTCCACTGTGATGAGTGAGTCCTCAGCTGGGTGGTTTGGACAGCAAGAGATGGCTGATGGCCAACTGGGACCTCTGCCTGGGACTCACACTTTCTCCTCATGGTATTTGCTGGGGCAGAAGCCCAAATGGCTCCTTCCTTGCCTTCTTTACACTTACATGCACAAGGAACATCTACTATCACTTTAATCCTTTTTATTATAGAACTCATTGTATTGATTGCCTTACATATATATCCAACCTGAGGCTAGAGGATCCTAAGTTCAAGGTCAACCTCAGTAATTATACACACACACACACACAGAGAGAGAGAGAGAGAGAGAAAGGAGAGATGCATGAAATTTTCCTTTTTATATTTTTCAATCTGGAATCCAATAAGTGTTTTACTCAATTGAACTTGATACTATAAAAAGATACAGTGCTTTTTACTGAATATGTTTGCATTAAACAAGTTGGCATCAGTGGCTAATTTTAAATAGGACATCAGTCTAATAAATTATACAGGTAAAAAGACTTAATCTTTTCACATTTAAAAATTAACCTTTTTTGATAACTGGTGACTGTCAAACATCAATGTGAAACTCTAGGGTAGTCCAATTATTTTGCCTTGTCATCAAAGCAGTAGAATTAGCTTTTGTTAATACTTGCTGCTGCTTCTTTTAATGGTCTTGGGTTTACCTTTTTGTAAATATGCCCTGAATCATAGTTCTTTCAGAAAGAGATTGGATTCAAGAAGTAAATGTAGCTGGGCACGGTGACATGCATCTGTAATACCAACTACTGAGGGGGCTGAGGCTGGAGGATCCTAAGTTCGAGGTCAACCTCAATAACTTAGTAAGATCCTCAGCAACTTAGTGAGACACTGTCTCAAAATAAAATAAAATAAAATAAAATAAAATAAAAAGGGATGGGGATGTAGCACAGTGGAAAGGCACCCCTGGATTTCTTCCCCAGCACCACACATACACACACACACACACACACACACACACACACACACACAAATTTTTAAATAACAGATGAATGTTTGTATCATCATCTAGAGCAATATTTTGTCTTTCAAAATAAAATGATTTTTTTGATGATTAGTTAATAGAATGGTGCTTGTAGCTCCCTCCCACATATTTGCCTCTATTTAATGATCTAGAAAAGAAAGACAGCAATACAGGAATGAGATTCTTAATGATATTAAACTTGGTGGCTTGGAAAGAGTCTATAGGAATAAAGCAATGACATGAATGGGCTTACAGAACTTTGAAATCTGAGCAAAAGAGAGAACCAGATTCAAATAGGAATTAAATGCAGATTAAGACATCTGGAGAGATGTATTAAACACAGACATTCAGGAGGCAGGTGAAATCATAAAAGCTGCAAGAAAGCAATGCTGAGGTAATAGCACATCAGCAATTTCATTATGTAGTGGCAGCATAACGACTAATTCGCTTTTGTGTCTCCAATTTCGAATCCCTCTACAGAAAAGTGATAGATTATGTATCTCTTGAAAGAACTTTAGTGTTCCAGAAGCTTCAGTGGAAGTGCCATATAATTACCCGAATGAGGAAACTGCCTCTGATTATATTACAAGATATCCACCTGCTTCTCCCATTCATCTCACCACGAAAAAGGAAGCAGCCCAAGGTCCCTATCAAGGGAGCCACTAATGTGATGAATGAGGAAAAGATATCTATCCACAAGAGTTGCAGAGAACTTGAAGATCCTTCAATAACTTTGGGGTTCTCATTCCCTATTTATTTTTAAAGTGGCCTTAGGCAAACACCACATAGCAAGACAAGAATTGGCACCCCACAGTTGACTATGAAAGGAGAGTGATCCATATCTGTTTGGAGATTCCCATGTGCCTAATACCCAGCTTATCAATTCCTGTCCAATTGTATTTCTTTCCACATGCTCATCCATTCTCGATGCCCTCACACCTGGGTTTTGCCCTCACACCTTTTAATATACATATAATACACACACATGCATACACACACACACACAAACACACACATACTCCCCCTTACCACTATATCATTATCACTCCAAAATATTATCAATATTTCCTTGATAACATCATATTCCTTTTCATACCATCTATGCCCAGCCTGACTTATCTGTATAAAAGATGGATGAAGATTTCCTTTCACTCATTCAATTTATTAATTCAATTATGAACATTGCTACTTCTAAGCTGTTGCTTCTGTCTGTGCATAAAAACTAATCCCAAGAATTTCTCTTCTATGAAAACTTTCATAATATTTCTAAATAGAAATATTTATTACTTGTACCTTCATTTCATAGATATGTATTCTTAAGTTTTTAAAGCACTGATAATATGTTAGGCACGGTGCTAAATATTTTGTATGGGCAAATACTGTGTCTATTTTAAATGAATCCATTGATGTGGATTAATCGGGCAGTAACTAAAGGCAGGTAGGCTATGGCTGAAGGAAGGTCATGGGGTGGGGTGTGACTTTAAAGTTTATACTTTGTCCCTGGTGAATGCAGCTCTCTCTGCTTCCTGGTTGCTATGTCCCTAGTGGTTTTCCTTTGCCATTCTCTTCCTCATGATGTTCCGCCCAACCCTGGCCCAGAGCTATGGAGTCAGCTGAACATAGACTGAACCTTTGAAACTGTGAGCCCCAAATAAACTCTTCCTCTAAATTGTTCTTGACAGGTAGTGACAGTGACACAAAAGCTGACTAAAACAATTTTATTTTGAGACAGAGTGTGGCTAAGTTGATCAGGTTGGCCTCAAACTGGCAGACCTCCTGGATTACAGGTGTGCAGCTGCAGCTTTATTTTATCTTTACACTGCCTTTACTAACAACGTGCCTGAAGCATGATATAAACTCAAAAAATGCCTTGAAGGAGGAAAGAATGAAAAAAGGTTCAGAGAAAGATGAAAAGGAAAAAGAGGACTCAGGACAGGAAGCAGAATAGGAATAAAAGAGAGAAGGTCAAAACACAGAAAGAGGTAAAAGAAGGAAGGAAGGAAATGGGGGTGGGTTATGGAGATCATTTGAGAATGAGAAAAGATTAGACAATAAACAATTACACATGGCTTCAAAAATATGCTTTTATTCATCTTATTTTCTTTTCCCTATAACCTCTAAGGTAGGTACACGTGCCTATTTTAAATATTAGGAAATGAGTTCTAGAAAGAAGAAGATACTTGTTGAACTGGTAAAACTGGTTCTGGACCCCCCCCCCTTTTTTTGTACCAGGAATTGAACCCTGGGGGTGTTCAACCACTGAGCCACATCCCCAGTTCTTTTTCATATCTATTTAGAGTCAGGGTTTCAATAAGTTACTTTGTGGTTTCTAAATTGCTGAGGCTGGCTTTGAACTCACAATTCTCCTGTCAAGCCTCCTGAGCCACTGGAATGTGCCTAGCTTTGGACCCTTGATCTTTTGACTTGCCAACTTATACTTTTCAGAAACTAAGAAGCCAATGAAATCTGCCTTTTGGTATGACTGGCACACTTGTAGAAAGAGTTACGTTCTCTTGTCCAGACTATGTGTTCCTGAGGCGGGGTCTGCAATGGTCTTCCAAGAGAAGCAGAATGGTTGAGCAATTGAAGCCTTATGATGGCCCAGACAGATGGTCTGGCAGGGGAAGACCCTGTGTGTGGTATGGAGGAGGGTGTATAGTGGACTGTCCACAAAGCAGCTTTCATACAGCCACCTCCCTCTCCTTTGTATTCCCTGAGTTGCCTAAAATCATGGCCCTAGAGCAAATTATTTCTGACCTTTTTGTTAGGAATAACCACACCTAAATCTACCTTTTGCAAGGGGTTCTCAATTACAAGGCAGTTCCCTGGGGACTTTTATCTAAGCTACAAAGAATCAAAAGTAACCAACATCCCAGCTTCACCTTATAACTTTCTTTCAGAGCTCTTTTAGATTCTTTTTGATTTTGTCCTTCTATATTTAGATATTTTCCATTAATTATCACCATTGTTAGATTATAATGTCCAAAATGACAAAAATCATGTATGTTTTGTTTCTGGCCATATCACACCCCTTATTGTGTTAGTTAACTTTTTATTACTGTGATCAAAACAACTTATAGGAGACAAAGTTTATTTTGGCTCATGGTTCCAGAGGTTTAGTCCATAGTTTATTGCTCCATGTCCAAGGAGAATGAGAATCATGGTGGAAAGGTGTGGTGGGCTGTTCATTTCACAATAGCCAAGGAGCAGAGGAAGAGAAAGGGTCTTCAGGGAAGATGAACCCTTCCAGGGTACAACCCTGGTGACCCACCTCTCCAGCCATGCCCCATTTTCTTACAATTGCTACCCAGTCCATCCATTTAAACTAAGATGGATCAATTCTGTTACAGCTCTCATAATCTAATCATTTCATCTCTGAATATTCCTGTATAAACAGAGGCACTTTGGGGGGATTCCTCAAATCATAATGCTTATAATAGTTCCTAAGACATAATAGCCAATTACTCAATAAAGATGTGATGAACAAATGAACAAATGAATAAAACATGTCTAATTTTTGGACTTGAACACGGATACCACCTTCACATAAAGTGTGAAAATATGACTGTACAAAAATGATGTGGTAATAATTGTGCAATTTTAGTTGAATGACTGTTTAATGACTTTTGTGCAATATTACATATTTTATTTTTTTGCAATTCAGGTGGAAGTTAATGTGAGAATAAAAATTCAGGAGGAGAAAGAGGAATATAAAACTCAATGGAATTATTTCACATGAACTTTTTAGGGATAAAACTTAGAAAAAAACTCAGACTCTGTTTAATCCAACTCCCTTTTTCTCCACATTTTAGAGATCAAGGTAAAGGCTTTATGCAAGATCACAGTTGATTAATAGTGAAGCTGGGCCAGATTGAAGGAGCTTCCTTTTCAATCTAGTAATTTCCCCTTAGTTTGTCCTAGCTCACATTGTCACAAGCAATTTGGTTTTAACATTTCTTGGTTTATGGTGGGTGAAATCTGAAAATTTGACGACATAGTTTCAAGTGTGAAATTTAACTTACCCTTACCTTTGCCGGTAAGCATTCATACAGGTTCCAACTGTGCAAAGGAGGTAAAATATGAGCATTTCTTGTAAGCATCATTTCAAGCCTCCATTTGAAGTCATGCACAATAAACCATTTATTCATGGCTACAACACTCCTGGTGTCCAATTTCTCACATATGTGATTCCATTTCAAAAACACAACTTGAACTATTTTCATGGTCGTGTAGCATTACAATACTACAAGTGGTTCATAAACAAAGGAAAGGTCCTACATTGAACCAATTGAGGATTCACACATGAATCTGGAGTGCAGAGCTAATTTCTGAAATGCTTCATTATTGTAACAGACATTGCAAATTAACAAGCATTTTTCTTTTGGGGAAAAATCAAAGCCATACCAGTTAGCACTAATGAGAAGTGAATTCAAAATGGCTTGACAGTTAAATAATTCAAATGCTATGTAAAAGCCAAATCTATTTAAAAACTAATTTATCCCAATAATTTACTGCTGTTTTTGCTTTATGAATCACTCTAGGATGATTTTGTGGGGTTTCATGCCTATGCTTTAATATTTTGGAAGAAAATATTGGGTTTAGGTAAGAAGTAAGAAAGGAATATGTCAGCTAATCTAAAAACTTTAAGGATTAAAGTGAATATGCTGTACTATTTTTTTTTACAAGTCCATACTTTTCTTGTTACTAAATGATGGCCTCTAAGAGGACATATATTAACCATTTATGTTTTCTAGTACTCCAAGATATGAGATATGATCAATTTTCTCTTTCTAACCATCCTCACTAAAGCTAGCCCTTTTGCTGCACCAAGGTTGGGTAAAGCCCATGAAGCTTGGTAAGAAAATAGAAAAAAAAAAAAAAAGAAGAAAAGAGAAGTTTTTCTATTAAACAGGGTCCTCAGAAAGCCTCTTCTTTTATTGTCTGTTACTTTTCATTTGTTAGGGAATTTATTTCTCTGTACTTTCCCCTAGATGAATCACAGTTCTGTCTTCTGGGACCCAACAGAATTAGTATAGCTTCATTTTTTTATCTCACAACCTGCCAAATATACAAGGACAACTAATGTAGCTCTCTAAAATCTCTTTACGTGTTACTAGAGCTGCTATTATAGGCAGAAGAGCAAGGACAAGAGGAGTTGCCCCTGGTTAGATTTGACTTCTAGGTTCTGGCTGCTCTCAGGGTAGAGAGACCATGGGAGAAAAAAAGAGCTGGTGTTGCCAGGAAAGGAATGCTGGCATGTTGTCCCTGATCTGTACCCCTGCATCCTGTTCTCTCCTACTACATTCACAAGCAGCAAGTGTGGATCCAAATTCCTAAGAAAAGGAGCAGTAAATGCTTTAAGAAGCTTAAAAATAGATTATGAAGGACCAATGAAAGGGACAAAGAGAGGAAAGAAAGAGAACCCAAGAGGGAGAATCTCTTCTATTACAGAATTAAATGATTGCCTACAAAAATGCAAAGCCCACTATTGGCTAAATAATCGATGCTAGATTAATATAAGTGTTTAGAAAATGATACCTTTGGATACTGTTTTTAATACAGGGAAACATTTCTACAAAGCAACTCCTTCACTTTACTACACACTAAATCTTCTTACTCATCTCACTATCACTGATTTCAGGAAATTGATACTATCCTTTGAAGAAACTTTACCATTGCAGGTAAAGGTGAGGAATTATATGTACAATACAGAGCACCTTTGCTTTTGACCTCCCACAAGCTTTTTAGCAGAAGCTACATAAAGATAAATTGTAATTTTCTGGTGCAACAACATTTCAGAGATGTGAAAAAAGTACTGGAGTTGTCCAGGGACCAGAGCAAAGAGTCCTTGTGAAGGTGCTTGAGAAGTTGCCCCAAGGATCTAACATTTGAGTTGAGTATGAAGAGGTGACATGTAGTTTGCCAAATAATTAAAAAAGGACTGTAAGGAAATGATTTAGGAAGTAGGAGGGAGTTCCACACAGACAGCATTATAAAAGGATTTCGTGTGTCTAGTATTCCAGAAAAATTCATTGTGGCAAGATAGGGGCTAAAAAGATCTGAAAGGTGCACGGTGAAGAGTTTTGATCGCCAAATCGGAATATAAGTAAATTCAATAACCAATAAGATAAATGAGGTTTTATTTTGTTTGTTTGTTTCTTAATTTTGAAAATGAGGCAACCAACTTTATTTTCTAAATTAAAAGGAAAAATTAAAGTGAAGATCTCTTTACAGGCAAAGAAGGAAATGTAGGTAGAAAAAAATCAAGAAATTATTTCAGCACTTCTAGAGAGAGATAATCCTGGTTTGAACTGTTGCAGCAAAGATGGAAAAATATATTTTAAAGAGTTGTTTTTAAGATATAACTCAAAAACTCAAAAAGAGGAAGAAGACAGGTAAATGGTACTTTTAGATGGGAGACTGGATGGAGCGTTGAGGTTCTATTATAATTTAAATTATAAGAAGCTGAAGGTTTTGAAGAAAATTACATTTGAGATGCCTGCATACATCCAGATTACCACAGACTGTGATGTTTTGGTCTATAGATTGAGAGAGACAATTAGAGTCCAGCATATAGCTATTCAGTTTGGGTGCAGCCCAAGAGGATGACACCATTGGTATCATAGACCTACAGTCTCTAGCTGAGTCCTGGAGCCCACCCTGTGATGGTAGTGCTGATGTCCCCTCAGAACACTTCTGTTGCCATCTGCCCCTCTTTTCTGAGGTCAGATTCTTGACCCTCTTTTTCACTTTGAACTTGATGTTGTCATCTCACCTGTCTTCATGAAAAGTGCATGGCATATATGTATGCTGGAAGCAAGTAGAACACTGGCATCTGGGAGATGGGATATATGAGTAGGTGTGTATGAATGTGTGTATAGGCATGTGTGCAAGTGTAGTGTGTGCATGCATGTATAAATCTCCCCAGTATGTTCATACTGTGCAATAATATGTGAAATTAATTTTTTTAACTTGGGTGATGGATGTTTTATTTGTTATTAAAAAAAACACTATATAAGCTAACACAGTCCTGCATAAGGGCTAGAGACATAACTTTGAGAATCATAAATTTAAATGACCATTGAGGCCATAGGGCAGGAGAGGTGACCCGGGGAATGAATGTTAGTAGAATGAGAGTATAAATAAAGGTAAAATAAAGGTAATGATGAGAAACTTTCCTATAATATTTTTGTACTAATAGTCTATAGGATATTGTCATGACAAAATGATCTAGTAAAAATACCATTCATTTAAAAACTGTAATGAACACCTTACTATACTTTCTATTTCACTTAAATTGGTAGTATTGACATTGAGCCAAAACAAATACGGTCTCCACCATATGATTCTCAGAGCTTTGTGGGGTAGATGGACAATGGGCACTAAGCAAATAGCTACAAAAATACTGAGACGGAGTTAATGAAGGAAAAAGTAGGTCTTCACTATAATGAGGACCCTAGATAGTTCCTGGGAAAATCCTTCCTGAGAAAGATCCAAAGGTGGAGTTGAAGTTAAAAAGTCAAAGCCAAGGGCTGGGGTTGTGGCTCAGTGGTAGAGCACTTACCAAGCATGTGTAAGGTAGTGGGTTCGAGTCTCAGCACCACATATCAATAAATAAATTAAATAAAGGTCCATCAACAACAACCACAAAATAAATAAATAAAAAGTCAAAGCCAGTATGGATGTTGAGGTGGTGAAGTCAGCATGTAGGGACAGAGCATTTTGAACTGAGAGAATGGTATGTGCACAAGCCTTAGGATGGGGTGGAGGAGCACAGAGATTTTAAAAGGAGTCCATTGTGAGGGAGAAGGGTGTCCATGATTAGGTCACAGAGCATGGCTGGGCCAAAATTGTGATGATGTCTTATTGAAGATTTTGATCCAACAGTAAAAGATGTTCTAGCCAAGAAAGGTACAATAATCTAATTAATGTTTAGGACTAGGTTTGCCTGGAATTGAGGAGTTTCCTGGGACCCAGAAACCAGATAATTTCATGCAAACTGAGTGAAACACTATTTTGAACAGATAGCTTTGGCTATTCTATAGAAAACAGGATGAAGGGAAGCAAGAGTGGAGGGACAAAGACCAATCAAGAGGCTTTGGCCATGCTAATTCCTCAGCCTAGACTGGTTCTGCCAGAGGTACACAGAAGTGAGAAAAAGAGAGGAACCTATAGATGGTCTGTAAGAATGGCGAGGAAGAGCAGGTTCACAAGTGATATGGTTTAGATATTAAATGTTCCCCAAAGGCTTATATGCTAATGGTTTGTTCATTAGTATATGGAGCGATTGGGAGGTGGTAGGGCCTAGCTGGAAGACATTAGGTCTCTGGGGGTATGACCTTGAAGGGGTATTAGGACTCCAAAGTTTTCTCTCCTTTCCTCTTTCTTTCTCTTGCTGCTTTCTGGTCATCAAGAGTTGAGCAGTTTTACTCCACCATGTGCTCCCAGTCATGATGTTCTGTCTCATCCCACACCTCAAAACAGCTGAATCAACCAAGCAAGGACTGTCACTTCTGGCACAGTGAGCCAAAATAAACCTTTCCTTTCTTTAAGTCTCTTTTTCTTAGGTATTTTGTCACAATGGTGGAAAGATGAGTAAAACACCAAGATGGCTCCAGATTTCTCATTGTAGAATTGGATTAATCAGTGTTATGGTTCTAGGAAACATTCTACTGAGAAGAAGGAGCAGGATTCTTTTGCTGAGTACAGGCTAGAAAAAACTGTAGGGCAAAGCTGCCTGAAACTGAATGCCAGATTTCTTACTTGCTAGCTACAACCTTGGACAAATCACTGAAGCATTCCAGCTGCAACTCCTCCTGCTCTAAAACAGGTATAATAGCAATACTCATGCCATAGAGGCTTAAATGGGCCAAATAAAATAATGTATATAACATTCTCCCTTCAGCCCTAATATGTATTAAAACTGGCACTTACTATTATTATTTTATCTCTCTTTCCCAGTCCCAGAGATCTTTCATAAAATGTTTCAAGAGTTTAATGTTTTAGAAATCCCTAAAAGAATAATGACTATGCCAAAAGGGAACAGAAAACATAATATATTAACTACTGCCTAAAATAAAGAAGATCCAAAATGACAATTATTTACTGAATAATTTTTACTTTTAGTTGATAATTATCAAAATATATTAATACTCTCCATACTTCTCTTTGATTAACACTTGTTAATTATTTATTTCATCCTTATATTACCTATAAATAATTTGATTTTTTAAATTGGATTTTTTAATGGATGGTTTACTGATGTGGTAAAAAACATGATACTGCAAAACATGCCACCCTGGTATGCTGATTAGGTTGAAAGCCTTTGGATATTGGCAGTTGCTAACTCTGAAATTTCCATATCTGCCTGATTACTGGATCCACTGTTATGGTTTAGATGTGAGGTGCCCCCCCAAAAGTTCATGTGTGAGACTATGCAAGAAGTTTTAGGGGTAAAATGATTGGGTTTTGTGAGATTGAACTTAAGCAGTGCATTAATATCCTGATAGGGATTAACTGGGTGGTGAATGTGGGCAGTTGGGGTGTGGCTGGAGGAGGTGGGTCCCTGAGGGTGTGCCTTTAAGGTATATATTTCATCTGTGCTAAGTGGAGCTCTTGCTGCTTCCTGGTGCCATGTTCCCAGCTGCTTTCCTCCACTACACTCTTCTAACATATGATGTCCTGCCTCACCGGGGGCCCCAAGGAATGGAGTTAGCCATCTGTAGACTGAGAACTCTGGAACCTTGAGCCCCCAAATAAACTTTTCCTCCTTTAATTGACCTGGTCAGGCCTTTCAGTCACCACAGAGAAAACGCAGACTCATCAAGAAAACTCAATTTTCTTCTGTCCCTCCCCAAAATGTCATTATCTATGGTAACAAAGAAGACTGAAGAATCCAACTATACCTCGATAGACTTTGTGACAAGATACTGCCTGTGTTGTGAGCTCATTCAGATTCTGAAGGAAATCATTCACAAGGTAATTTTTGTCTTTCAGATCCATTAGTCTCCCCTAAAAATAATTTACCACCCCTCTAAAAATATCTATGCCCCCCACTCACACTGACCTCTCCCCTGTGAAGAGAATACTTGGCTCTGACCATCGGCTCTTTTTTGTTTAATCCATATTTTACACATGGTCCTGTGCCTCAGCATGTTAAAGCATTTTGTTATGGATTTTTTTCTTGTTAATCTGTCTATTGCCTGTTTGATTAGCAAACTCAATTTGAACTTTCAGAAGGAAAGTTTGAACTTTTCTGCAGCAGCATAGACTTGTGTTAGTAACATCAATTTGACATCATTTTCTATCACAATTTTATACTTGTTGCCTTTGGGGATTCGTGTTTTAAATTGTGGACTCCAAGGGGATGGAAACCATGTTAGATTTGCCTTCTTGTGGCTTGACTTGAGACTGGTTGGGTAAAACCTAGTAAAGAAGCATGGACTGCAATGTGGTCTGAGACCAAAGAAAGAGAGAGGCAGACAGATACAGGATTGTACAGAGTGTAATTACTGACAGAAATGTGGTCAAAGGAAGCAGCAAATCCAGTGCATGCTCTTGATTTGGTTTAGAGGAAGAGGACTAATGTATTCATCAAGACAAAAGTGATGCTCCAAGATGGAATGGCCCTGATTTATCTCAAGCTATTATCAAGGATGTTAAGCAGATCCTGGTGCTGCTGGTGCCAGGGTTGGATGCCTGGCATTGAAGCTCCACATACCACTGTAAGGATTTTGCTTATTCATAATATGCTGGTGAAGTGTGTGGGAAGACAGGCCTGCCTTACTGGGGGCAATGTGTCAGTTACCAATCGAGATGAGTATAGTCAGGTCAAACTGGATTCCCACAGGGGCTGTATGCAAATGCTGTTTGAAAAATAATTGAGGATAACATATACACATTTAAAATTTATTCTGTATTTGTTTTGCCTAGAGTACCTCTTTTAGAGAAAAATACACTTTTGAAAAATAAAATCATTTCAAATTTCTTTCCGAAGCATCTCTATTCTGCATTAAACTCAGTACATGTTTAATTAGACATAAATATTCAAATCTCTACTAAGCCATATACTATTTTTATGATTTAGTTTAGAAATAGAAAGAAAACTGTCATTATTAAATAACATCTGAGACAATATGGAATTGAATTTGTATTTTAAAAGATTAACCACTTGTTAATAATGAAAAAAAATTCATTTTTGGTCTTAGTGGGATATTGCAAGATTTAAACTCTCAGGGGAAATAAATAGTAATAGGACATGCACAATATATATATACACACATGCTGTAGTCCAAATTGCCTCTAAAATTCATGAGTTGAAACTTAATCATCAAGGAAATACTATTGGAGGTGATTGAATAATGAAGGAAAACCTCCTGTAAATGGGATTGGCAACTTTATAAAAGGGCTGGAGAGAAGTAGCTAAGTTCTTTTTGTTCTTCCACCTTCTACCATGTGAGAACACAGATTTAAAGATGCCATCTTGAAAGCAGAAGATGGCCTTCAGCAGACATTGAAGCTATCAGTGCTTTTATTTTGTATTTCCCACTATCTAGAACTGTGAGAAATAAATTACAAGTTACCCAGCCTCAGATCCCAACAGCTCAAGAGGCTGAGGCAGGAGGATCTCAAGTTCAAAGACAGCCTTGGCAAAAGCAAGGTGCTAAATAAGTCAGTGAGACCCTGTTTCTAAGTAAAATACAAATCAGGGCTGGAGACATGCCTTAGTGATTGTGTGCCCCTGAGTTCAATCCTTGGTACTAAAAAAAAAAAAAAATTACCCTGCCTCAGGTATTTTGTTATACATACACATGCATGCCTGCACACACAGTGATACCTATATATCTGTGCATCCATTTATATCATCTATCTATCTATCTATGGATCTATCTATCTATATATCTAACATAGTATCCTTGGCTCCTGGAATATTTTTGTTAATCAACAGTGGCTATAAAAATGCCCACAGCAACTGCAATCTGAATCCCTCCCAGATACTCTACTTTGAGCAAATTGTATAGTAGCAACACCTTGTGAAAGAGCTCTGGGGACCCACAGAGAAAGCAAACCTAAGAAGGAAACTATCACACACCTTTTTTTATTTTATACTGGAACCAAAATGTTACTAAAGGTAAGATTTTTGTAAAATCCTAAATGAACATTTTTTTTCCATTCTTTTAATTTTGTAACACTAAAAATAATCAATCTTGTTATTGGTAGAATTGAAGATGTAGTCATGCATATAAATTAAATGTATGACTCAAACATCCATATTCTTCATAAGTGGTTTCCAGTTCTATTTGCATGTTATAGTCATCCATGGAGATTATCAAAGCCTAGATGCCTCTGTTCCATGCAGTTCTTTGACTCACTTTGAGTCAATCTTCTAAGCTCTCTGTGCCTCAGTTGCCTTATCTGCAAAGTAGGAATAATTCTGTCTAAGAGATGCTAAGACGATTTAGGTTTGGGATCTTGAATGTTCCCCCCATCCCTGGATAATAAAGGCTCAGTCACCAGCCTGTGGCATTATTGGGAGCTGATGGAACTTGTAGGAGGTGGGGCCTAGTGGAAGGAAGTTAGGTTCCTGGTGTGTGCCATTAAAGGGGATATTGGAACCCTGGCCCTGGCCCCTTTTTCTGTCTACTTCTCCCTCTTTTTCCCTCTCTGTCTTTGCTTCCCAGCCACCATGAAGTGAGCAATTTCTTCTGTCGTGCATTTTCACTAAGTTGTACTGCCTTGCCACAGGCCCCCCAATCACAGAGTAAACCAATCATGGACTGAAACCTCTGAAACAAACCAAAATAAATCTTTCTTCCTCACAAGTTGATTATCTCAGGTATTTTATTATAGCAACAGAAAGCTAACATAAAAGAGTAAATGAATTTGTATATGTGGGCCCTTATGACAGTGCTTGGCACATAGAAATCTTGTCACAGTGCTCGCTGTTATTTTTTGTATAAGTGAGTTGAATCTTTGTGTCTCAATCTATGGATTCATTTCTAGAGGGGGCTCAATTTTTCTAGTCTGGCACTGTGAATGTAGGGCTAAATGGGGAGAGAGTATTGGGTATGTGCTGAGCTATTAAGGCAGTACTTGTATTAATTATCTGTATCTGGTTGATCACGGAAGAGCAAGCCAGGGAAGGTAGGCTGAGCTCAAACTTTAGAACTGGAAGCAAGTATCCTGACCCCTAATTATTCCACAATAGGATTGGCTTTGCTATTTTCTTCAAATTTTTGATGGTCTTCTGAAACATGTAGTTATTTAAAAAAATGAAAGTAGGTATATTTATGCAAACATCAGTGAAACTATGTTTACATGTATTTTAAAGCATAGATCCCAAACTTCAAAATATGATAACAAAATATGAAAATAACCCTGGACCCAGTGGAGAAGATCTGGCAAAGATAGTGACAATCAGGTGTCACCAGAGCTAAATGGCTCTGCAGATAGCTACACTGGATATTTTCAGACCTACATGGGCAGAAAATTGGAAGACCAAATGATTTCTCCCTTCCCCATACATTAGCTTGAAGCAAGACTTCTAGAAGCTTGACACAGCTAAGAGGGATTGAATACTCTAAACAAATGAACCTGTTTCTCGTCAACCCTGAGATGTGGAGAGAATGGAGTTAAACAAAAATTATACAACTGTCTGAAATTTTGGCCTGAGATGCATCCTCTTCTAAGGTAGAGTTTGTCTGTTATATTAAGAATTCTAAAGCACTGTGACAGTTATCAATTTGTTACCTTTTAGCTCCAAATATTGCCCTTTCACTTCATGCTCTGGGATAGAAGACTTCTTTGCAGCAAACATAGCACTAAGTTTGTCAGTAGAGGGCTTGGGAGGGACAGTAGAGGAGGGAGTTTCTCTTACTAGTTCCCATAAACTGCTGGGGTTTTGCTTCTTGCTCCTCCTGCACCGGGCTAGAGGTACTCTGTCACAGTCATCCACAGGGACTGGGGAGTCTCAGCCCAGTGACCACCTCACTCTGGCATTCCTGATGGAGACACAGGTGCCAAAGGCCTCCCACAACCTGCCAGTAAACTGCTTCCCAGAGCCCCACTCCCTTAGTACCACCCACCAAGCTTCACCTGCCCTCCCAAGGTGCTTCCTGCTTATCCAGCATTCAACCCACACTGGCCTGGTCCAGGCAGCCAACTTCTTCACCATCAACTGGGCTACAGGCACATGTTGGCAAGTAGGTGTAAACCTCAGTCTTGGGAAACCACTCTCTTTCCAAGTTATTCCTCCTTTGGGTCTTCCCCTAGCTCCTCTCAGTTGAGGGTATTCCTTAGAACAGGGGTCCTGTTGCTTTTTTATAAACAAAGATTCATTGGAACATGGCCACATTTATTCATTTACATTTTGGCTGCTTTAACTCTACGACAGGATAGTGGAAACAGAGACCTAATGGTTCACAAAGCCTTAAATATTTACTGTCTGTCCCTTTATAGAAAAGTTTGTTGACCTCTACTTGAGAATTCCCCTTTCTCCTGTATAGTTATTCTGTTGTTACAAGTAATACAGCAATTATTTATATTAAATATTCCTTGCTAAAATTAACGGGTGATTTCCGTCTCCTTACTGGACCTTATTGCTGGTACATGCAGTACACAAATATGCATGTGTATGTGTTTGTGTGTGTGTGTGTACAACTGATGGATTACAAGCCATAAAATTCATACTGATTGGTACTGTTTCAGCTGGGAAATTTTCCTAACCAACAAAATCCCCAAGACAAGGCAATACTACAGGTCTGGCTATTGCTACAAAATGGGAAAGGAAGAACAAAACACAAAAAAAGAAAACAAAACAAAATAAAAAAAATAGAGAGAGCAATTATAAGTTAATTATGTCAATAAATTATCTCACCACATCCATACCTTTTTCATTTGTTGTACTTGGATGTAATCCAGATGCCTAGCACATAGTAAGAAATCAGAAAATGATTTTGAACAAATGAGTTATTATAGGAAAAAGTGAAAAACTATAGGCCGCATTTTCTTTTCAATGCAAAGAAATGAAATAATAAAATGTAGATAAGCAATGAATAATTTTTCCCTCAAATATTTACTCAGATTGTATGAAAATTATGGGAACTATATAAAGGCAAGAGATGTGTCTGCGAATACATTATCTTAAGCTATATATGCAAATGGAGTGGAAAACACAAGAAAAATAATTTTCTTCTGAAACATTCTGATAATTGAGTCAAGCGTTGCATTTTTGGTTTGAATTAGCTGAGCTGAACCAGTTATTCATTTCACTTTGTATGGGAGGCCACAGTCATAGAGGGGCCTTATCCTGGGCTCACTTCAATAAACAGCTGTGGACTAGGGTCAGTTCCTATTTTATTTAGCATTATTCATTCGTTAGGATTCCATATTCAGCTAATTACTTGCAGGAACAGTACTCATTAAGAAGACTATAACTCATTTACATGGAAGGAGTCTCCAGCTCGGTCTTTTGCTTTTATCTCCCTTCCTTCCCTTTGCAGTTTATTCTTCTTTGATCTGGAGGAACGTAAAGCACAAAAATCAAATCAAGGCACTTTCAATTCTGATTTCTTGTTTCCCAAACATTCAAACCTTTTTTGTGGACAGAAATTAGCCTTTGCCAGGTAATTCAAACAAGAATTTGCATTTCATTTTATCTTCTTTTCAAGCCAGTGGGTGTTTTTTTGTTTGTTTGTTTGTTTGTTTGTTTTTTTTTTTTTTTTGCTATGTTTATCACATTTTTCTGTCTGCTCACAGACCACTCTGCAGCCATGGAGAGCTCAGCTGATTGCCGGTGTTCAGTGGAAAGCTTCAGATGCCAGTATTTTCTCTACTGTTTACAAAAGCAGAAAAGAATTTCACACTTTTTTGAGCATTGCAGCTGTTTCAGCACTTTAAATGCCACTTATAAGCCATTCTAAACAAACCAACCAGCCTACCAGGAAACCAAAATACCTGTGAGCACTCTTGTTTTTTTTTTTCCCCCCATGAAGAATGAAGAGTTTTCTTTAATGCACCAAATGAATTCAAGGAATGCATTTTCTTTCTAGGTCTTCATGCAATGACAGAAATGTAGGTTCCTCAACATGAATGATGAAGATAAAAGTAATTTCTATTTTTATCAACAGTGGGACTTGAGTGTGTGGGAGAGTAGTGGTTATTCTTTAATAGCAATCTTATAGAAAAATATATTATGTTAAGTCTATTTTGTTGAACTCAGCCCCTAGGTTAATGGTTCTTAAAATTGTTTGCACACAGGAATTACCTGGGGAGTTAAAAAAATATGTATAGGAATGGCTGTATCTACCCTCGTCTGTAATTGTCTGGGATGTGGTTGAGCATTGGGAGTTTGGAAAGCTCCTCTGGGGATTAAAATGTGCAGATGAGTATGGAAGCCCTTGCCCTAGGTTGAGTTTTAACTTCAAGGACTACTATAGTGTTGCCTACGAGAGCTTCCAGAGGTGATGCAGATGGTAACTGAACTAAATGCTGCTACTCCTGTGCAGGAGGAACAAAGGAAAGAACTCAGTGTTCCCTAAGCCAGAGAGCTCAAGAGGATCCTACAGAACTAAGAGTCATACCTCTGAGAACACTTACCCAGTTGGTACCAGGCCAGCATGCTGAGGGAAAAGGCACCCTTTTGGGAGTGGGGGAAGAAGACGGAATCCATGGCTCTTGGAACCAGATGCTGCTGCCTAGAAAAGAACCAGTGCTGGGAACACTGACCAGACAGACAATCCAGGAGGCAGTCTTGCTCTGTCCTGTTCTGTTGAGCCTCAGGTGTCCCTAGTCACAGAAACTGCAGGCTGAATATCCCTTATGCACAATGCCTGGGACTAAACATGTCCTGGATTTTGGATTTCTGGGTGTTTTGAAATATTTACATACACATATGAGATATTTTGGAGATGGGACATAAGTCTAAACACAAAATTCATTTATGTTTCCTTTGCATCTTATGCATATAACCTGAAAATGTTAGTTTTTCATTGCTTTGAACTTAATACTCAACAGGAACAACTTAAAGGAGGAAAAGTTTATTTTGGCTCATGGTTTCAGAGGTTTGGTTCACGGTCAGTCAACCCCATTGCTCCGGGTCGAACGTGAGGTAGAGCATCATGGCAGAAGAACATGAAAGAGGAAAGCAGCTCAGGACATGGTGGTCAGGAAGCAGAGAGAGCAAGGGCAACTGGAAAGAAGAAGGCACACCTTCTTACATTTTAGAAGGTACCCACCTTCTCCAGCCACACCACACCAGCCTACAGTTACCATCCTCTTAGTACATTCAAACTCGGATGGACTGATGAGATTACAGCTCTCATAATCATTTCACCTCTGAATGTTCCTGTGTTAACTCAGGGGAGGATACCTCATATCCAGATCATTTTTTCTCTTTCTTTTCTACCTCCTCCTCTTGCTTTTTCCTTCTCCTTCTCCCTCTGTTACCAAAAGCTCACCCTTGTCCCCCATGCCAATAATAAGAACACTGTGGGCTGGGGATGTGGCTCAGGCTGTAGCACACTCGCCTGGCATGCGTGCGGCCCAGGTTCAATCCTCAGCACCACATACCAACAAAGATGTTGTGTCTGCCAAGAACTAAAAATAAATAAATATTAAATTTCTAAAAAAAAAAAAATAAGAACACTGTTTTGAGAAAAAGGAAAAAGGTTTATGGCTTTGCTAGCATAGGAGAAGCAGAGGGGATTCCTGTCCCAGGGGCTGTGATTCTACACATCAGGAGGAATAAAGAGGGTTTTTCAAGAAGAGATTTATTCCAGGTATTCCCTGTAGAGGGTTGTGATTCACTTGATAATTTGGGAGATAGTCATCCCCTAGATCTTCTGATGCCAAACCTGTAGTCTGAATTATTGCTTCCTGTGGTGGGTGTGTGCTCAATGACAGATAAGTTGGCCTAGGATGGGAAAAAGGTAATCCTGTTTTCCTAGAGGTTAGGAAGGGGGATAGGGAAAAGAGGAAAAGAAAATATGTCCATTTTAAATTAAGCCTCAGTTGCAGAGCCACAAGGGCTATATTCAAACCCTGAGGTGGACCACTGTTACTCCTCCTCTCACTTTCTCACCCCCTCCCCCTTTGCTTTTCCTTCTTTTTTAAAAAAAAAAAAATAATTAATTTATTTAAGTTGTTGATGGACCTTTATTTATATTCGGTGCTGAGAACTGAACCCAGTGCCTCACACATTCAAGGAAAGTGCACTACCACTGAGCCACAACCCCAGCCCCACTTTTCCTTCTTCCTCTTCTTCTTCTCTCTTTCCTTTTTTCAGAACCGGAGAATGTACTCAGGGCTTGGAACATGCTAGGCAGGTAATCTCCTGCAGAGCTACATCCCCAGCCCTGAAAAACCATATTCAATGCCCAGCATAATTGTGATAAAACACACATTGATGCAAAATAAACGTTTTCATGTATCCAATTAATAGAGTTTTCCAAGGCACTACTACTACAGGAACTGTGAGCAGCAATCTCATGTATTAGTGTTGGATGTGTGAATGAGCACAGCTTTCCTGGGAACTAGCAGGGCTAGCCCTGAAGTGTTTATAACCCTTGATGGGCCAGTTTTGCTTTTAGAAATTTATCCCAAACACAATGAAAACTATGATCTAAGATTTATGTACAAAGTATTTACTGAGATATTGTTCATGCTAATAAAATCTTAATGACCCCAAATAGAAAATGATTCAGTATATTAAGGTGAATAAATATTATTTAAATTTATGAACTGATGAAAATTATGTATATAGTGCAACTTATGGCTAGAAACATTTTTATGGTATAATAATTGAGATATCCTTTCTTTCCTCTTAATATTTTATAAGCTTTGTTGTTGTTATATTTTCTCTCTATGAATTCCTGTGTTTTATGTTAACTATAATTTGTCAATCTGACAAAAATAACAATAAGGTCATACAAAGAATAAAATAAATTAGTCCATTATTTTAATAGCACTAAAATAAAGATTTTGTATCTAAATAAAACATGTAATAAAAACAGTACATTGATACAAATTTATAGCACATATGGAAATTTTTCTTTAATGTGTAATTAGTTTATAAAGATTTATAAGAAAAACATTTACATCATCAATGGTTCAATGAGTGAAGGAAGAACAACATTTACATCATCAATAAATAAATGAGTGAAGGATCCAAATGATTTATAAAAGGAAAAATACATGTGAATGAAGTACTTAAAGGAAAATGTTGACTGTCAAAATAATGAATATCACAAAAGTTGATGGGAATAGCACTGCTGGATGTAGTATAAAATTATGGGATCATTTCAGCAAAAATCTGGATTATTAATAGTTAACATACACATTTCTTAACTTTGTGAACACGATTTTTAGAATATATCCCAGGATTATAAATTGAAATACAGAAAAGATTTTACTCCCCCAAATATTTATAATTTTCTTATTTAAAATAAAAAATAATTAGAAACAACCTAATGTCTAAACATGTATGGATATTGAATTAACAATGCTTTAAATAGTAAAATTTAATAAACCTATTAAAATCATTCATAAAGATTTTTAAAAGGATTGGAAAATTTTCAAGTTTTAACATTACCATGGCATGCAGATTGCATACTCTAATAGTGTTCACTCAAGTATGCAGCATTATGAATATTAAAAATATAGATTACTAAGAGGTAAGCTGTCACTTCTTCTATTACTAAGAGGTAAGCTGTTGCTTCTACATACATGACCTTTTATTTCTTTGTACATTTCTCAGTTTTTCAAAAATTCTAATTTTTTTTCTCAGAATTTCAAAGATAAACAATACTAAAATTTAAATCTCATAGTTATATGAGAATAAAATCTTCCCTGTTTTAAGTTACCTAGATTTTAAGTTACTGAGAATATCTGGTTTTTGTAGGGCCATTGCTTAAAACATGTTGGAATTTTGACATATGTTCTTTTTTTAACATTTTTAAAGTTGTTGATGGACCTTTATTTTTATTTATTTATATGTGGTGCTAAGAATCGAACCCAGTGCTTCACAAGGTGAAGATTGCTAGGCAAGAGCTCTACCACTGAGCCATAACCCCAGCCCCTGACAATATGTTCTTGAAAGACTAAAATGAGAGGAAACCCTATGGGTTCATTCAAGATTTAATTTATTCTGTTTTTTTTTTGTTTTGTTTTGTTTTGTTTTTTTTTTACAGACAGTTTTGGTTTTGGTCAGGAATTGACAAACTTTCTATAAAAAATCAGATAGTAAATATTTTGGGATTTATGAATCTCTGGTCACATATTTGTCTTTGCTTGTTTATGACTTTTAAAATGTGAAAAACACTCTTAGTTGTGGGTCATATGAAAACAGGTCACAGACTGGATTTGACTTGAGGGTCATAGGTTGCTGACCCCTGGTTTAGATCACATACATAGTGCACAGCTGGAGATTTTTTGTGATGTTTTCTTGTGAGTGCAAATCCTGGGAAATCCTACTCACTTCTCTGTCATTCATATCTTCTGTAATTACAACCATCAAAAGGAGGGAAAGAAATTGATAAGTCAGTGTTAGCTATCACCCAAAGCATGAAAAGCAATAAAGCTGTCCAAAACACCTCAAAATTCAGATGCTTATTACAAGTCATTTGTTCTCACAGTTCTTTGTCAATTGTTGACTCAGGCTGAGCTCAGTGGGATGGCTCAGCCTGACTTAGTACTGAACTAGGCTGGCCACAGCCAGGGCTGTGTCACCCTCCTCCTGGGAAAGTGGGCTCACCTGTGGTCTTTTTCCATGGCAATGGCAAGTCTCCAAGAGAGCAAGTCCCAACATGCAAGCACTTTCCAAGTCTTTGGTGAAGGAGTTTTTTAGCCACAGCAAAAACTAAAGTAGAAATGGTGGCCAACGGAAGCAGACAAGACAGAGAAAAGATGTGATGTCAGATGTTTCCAGTAGGATCTCCCTCTTAAATCATTGCCACCTTCCCTGTTCCCAAGTTCCCATCCTACACTATTGCCCCTTAGGAGAGAACTGGTCATAATTCTCCTGGAAGTCTTAACAGGGTTAACAGTGAAATAAATTAGTATCCATACAGATGTAGCTGGGTCTACCTGGGTCAGAAGTCTATCAGGTCAATCTTTGTGACTAGGGTCCTGGATACTAGAAGGAGGATTTAGAGAGTGTTGTTTCCAGAAGGTGGGGATGTTGCATAACAATAGGAAAATATGTCCAACAAAATAAAAATGGCTACCTATGTTATGTTTACACCAGAGGCTGTGTCTAGTGAACAGTACACACACAAAGCCCTTCCATATTATAATCACCCAATGAAGTAATTTCAACTCATTTCTATATCTGATGAAGGAGGTATTACTGATTTCAGATTAAATCTAAGAAATAAAAGATAAAGTATTTTGCATGTTCAAGATCATTTAGAGAATTGTGGTAAAATCTTGTTGAAAACCTCAATTCATAAGGCTAGATTCTTATGAGCAAAGCTCTACTGCTTCCTGTCTTTGATATCAAATTTATTTCTCTAATTTTTACTTTCAGCATTATCTTGGAAATTATTTTCCTTGATGTTCTGTTTTCTCATGCTTCCGTTTTAATGTACAACTACTCTACCTAACCAACAACCAGTGTCCACAATCTACCCAAATTTCAGCCTTTTGTGATTGTCTAATTTACAGTTCATCTAATATCTATTTCCCATTGAGTTTGCATCTGTCTGTCAGACATGCTCTGGTTAGTTGAATGCTTGTGGACACATGTTGATGTCACAAATAGGTGCTTTAAAAATGTTTTTTGGATAAGGTTTGCTTCAGGTGATTTGTTTGTACCATAAGGAGATTATGCTAGTGCAGTGTAGGTCTCAGAATAAGACAGGAGGCCAGCAGCCCAACAAAGCACATCTGTTATGGTTTGAATATAAGGTGTTCCCCCAAAACTCCTTTATTATTCAGTAATATTCAGAGATAAAACAATTGGATTTTGAGAGCCATAATCTAATCAGTTTGTCCTAGTTTGAATGGACTAACTGGGTGATAATTTCTAAGCAGGCAGGGCATGGCTGGAGGAAGTGGATCATTGGGGGCATACCATAGAAGGTTTCATTGTCCCTGCAGCCTCTTCCCCTTGCTCTTTCTGCTTCTGGCAACCACAAGGGAGCATCACTCCCCCATGACTCCCTACTGCCATGATGTTCTGCCTCACTGTGAGCCCAGAGCAATAGAGTTGGCCCACCACAGACTGAACCTCTGAAGCTGTGAGTGAGGATAAACTTTTTCTCTAAGTTGTTCTTGTCAGGTATTTTGGTCACAGTGACACAAACTTAACTAACACAACATTTGAGATTGGAAGAATCATAGTTGATCTGAAGACTCATGCATGACAATAAAAACTTCTTCTGAGCTACTGAGTTTTAAAGCAGTTTATTATCCAGCAATATTATAGAAACAGCAGGCTGAGTTGTTCCTTAGCCCTCCCCTTTGGCTTTTTAGTTCGCTTAAAAACTTCTAGTAAACTAGAGCTGCTTTTTAAATAGTAAAGAGTATTCTCAAAAGAGAAAAAAAAAATGTATGGAAGTTCTCTGAGGTGTAGCCAGAATAGTATTGTCTCAATAACTGCTGGTTTCTTTTCCTTCCTTGGGAAGCAACAAGATTGTCATTCTTGTAGGAAATTTTGAAATAGTATATAGCCATAACTAGACAGTAATTTCTTGGTAACATGAACTTTTAAGCTGTTCTATCTCATAAGAACTTAAGTCCATAGTAATCAATAATGCATAGTGATTGCTTTAAAGTAGCAATTCTTGCATTTTCAAGCATCTCATTGATTACCTATTATTTCCAAGGCATTGTATATCAATCTTCTCATTTGATTTTAACATTGTTACATCTAATTAAGAAAGGAATTAAGTCTAGAAAAGGTGATAATCATTGGTATGATCAAAATGAATATTTAAGGTACCAGAGAGGGGGAGCCAAAGCCAGACCTTGAACTGTGAGTAGGATTTAGTGCACAAGAAGGCATCCCAATATGGGGCAAAGTCTGCTAGAGCAGAGACTGTAGGAGGATGGGATAGAAATCAGTTTGGATTCCACCATACACTTACTTCAGATATTGGTAGTAAATATGTTAGAGATTTGCAATGGAGAAATAGTGTCAAAGACATTAAAAAGGTGATAAAGAAATTTATACTTGATGGAAAGGCAGGTGAAAACTTATAAAAAGTCATGTTGGAAATACCACTTTATAAAAATTTGGTGATGATATTTAGTTGAAAATTTTAGAATTTGCTTTCTATATGCTTATGATGTGCCAAACACTGTGCTTGAAAGTTACATTCATGCAAGTAGAAAATTGGCCATTATAATGGTTAAAAAAGTAAATAACTCAAATATCAGTGGAGCAGATAGATATTTCTATGGCTATCGTACAACTTATAGTTTAATAAGTGCTATAACAAAGGTGAAAAGACTAAGAGAATCTAGATGAGGAAATATTAATTACTGTTAAGAGGTACAAAGCAGTTTTATAGAAAAGATGGCAAGTAGACTACTAGTAAAATGCTCATAATAAGCAAAGAGGTCAGAAGAAACAATGATGTTGGAACTTTCAGCTCAGAAGACCAGAAAAATTGTGTTGGCATAGATAGAAATATAAAATTTGGAAATTTTGATAATATTAACAAGAACTCTATCGATTTCATAATTGGAATGAATTGTGAAGAGTTAACTACACTTTAAAATTCAATTCTAAATATTTTACAGGTCATGAGCTTAATACATTATGACATGTTTGTGTTTAATGGTCAAACTTGTTGAACTCAAGATGATTAACTCAAATAGGCTTGGTATTTAAATGAGTACAAAATGAGGTGATTTATCCTCATTTGATAGTTCTTGGATATAAATAATAGATTGTACAAATTGTGAAAAACAATACTTATCTTTGCTATTACTTTTAGTATCTTGCTTTTCAAAAGTTTTGGAGTTGGCCTAGAAACAAACAAAGAATTATCTACAGCCTTGAAAAGTTTGATAATAATCAAGACACACAGACATACTAGAAGAGGGATCTCATATTGTGTTACTATAGAATTTTAAGAAACTTGAGTTTTGGTCTAAAGAAAGAAAAGTCAAAGCCAAGTCCATGAAGTCTTGGAAAATATGTACAAAGTCACTGCCAGTAACATTACATTCTAATCAGTAACACAGGCTTTTCTTGAGGTTAAAATTTCTATTTATTTTCAGTACCAGGGACTGAACCCAAGGATGCTTACCCACTGAGTAACATTCTCAGCTCTTTAACATATTTTAGGTACAGGGTCTTCCTGAGTTGCTCTAGGACCTTGCTAAGTAGCTGAAGCTGGGTTTGAACTTGCGATCCTTCTGCCTCAGCCTCTCGAGCTGCTGGGATTCCTGGCATGAGTCACTGTGTCAGCCTCTAAAATTGCTATTTTAAATAAGACAACAAAGACATTAAAATTTCTGAGGTTGATATTATTTTTTAAGTTTATTTTTGATGCTGTACAGCAAACTCCCCTCTTACACATAATATAGCTATTATCTGGCCTTGCATCTCTAACATGTTATTTCAGTAAATCAGATAAAACACTGACCTCAGGACCTCAGTTTCCTCATCTGAGAAATGGAGACGTTAGTCTTGCCTTCTTCCATCCCTCTTCTTTTCACAACCACTTTCTCTTTCCCTCTTTCCTCCTTCCAGAAATTTTAGAGGACCTTCTTTATGTTTTAGTTTACACTCTCACATTTAACCAGCATATTATGATCCTGAATCTCTTTCTACCTCTATAATTGTCTTTCTCAAAGTCATTATCAAAAAAATGGCCCTCTTTTAGTCAGATTTTTCACTGCTGTAACTAAAAGACCCGACTGGAACAATTGTAGAGGAGGAAAAGTTTATTTGGAGGCTCACAGTTTTAGAGGTATCAGTTCATAGAAGTCTAGCTTCATTCCTTGGGGCTTGAGATGAGGCTCGGTAGAAGAGTGTGGCAGAGTAATGGCTCACATGATGATCAAGAAGCAGAGAGAGAGATTCCATTTGTCAGATACAAAATATATACCCCAAGTGTAAGCCCCAATGACCCAACTGCTCCAGCAACCTTATCCCTATCCACCTTCAGTTACCACTCAGTTAATCCCACCAGGGAATAATTCACTGATTGGGTTAAGGCTCTCATAACCTAATTATTTCTCCTCTAAACCTTCTTGCATTGTCTCACACATGAGCTTTTGGGAGATACCTCTCATCCAAACCATAAAATGGCCCCAGTAATGAGTCTAAAGTTTCAATGTGATTATTTGATGTCCTTTCTTAGTCTGGGCTGGATAGTTCTACCTGAGGTGGCTCCCATTGACCTTTCCATGTCTTACTCTCAGGTCCCTTTCTCCCACCCTCTCATCACCCAGGTACTGAAGCATTCTCTGCAAGTAGCAAGTACCTTCTCTGGCTTCTTATTCTCCAAACTTTTATCAAATGTCTTTTCCTCTGTGATACCTCCAAGAAGAGCGCTCATCTTTCCCTTCTCTTTAGCTTCCATCCTTGGTGTTTTTCTCTATTGAAGCAGTTATTCTGTTATATTATATGTAGACATCTTATGTCTTACTCTTTTGGCCTGGACACAGAGCTTGGCACATGATGTGTGGTCCAGAAATATGTATTGAGATGTGGAAAATTTTGTGAATTTTTTTTTTTTAGGGAGAGGTTAAATTACATAAATGCATTCAATTTTCAACTTCTTTCTGATAAGTCCCGAAGTCACTGAAAATCAAAGAAGCAGAAAAATGTGATTTTGGTATATTTAATCTAAAAAAATTATATCTGAGATGTGATTCTTTACTATGGTAACTAAATAAATCACTGAAATTTGTGTTCAGGTTGAGGTGGGTAAACACATCTGGGCTTCAAGGTGTTGAGAAGCTGTGGGGTGATTGCTCATATTTTTGGCTCCTGAGCTGTTTCATAATAAACTGCCCAAAAGCAACACATCTGTGTCCTGAGTTCAGGAAAAAATGCTTTGCCCACGTGTACCTTGACTTCTGACATGCACTCAGAAAGCCCGTGGTGACACATTTCCTGTGAATTTGGCTACAGCTTTCACTTGAGCAAGCTTGACCACTTGGCCTTATAAAAACTCTGTAAATTCCAAGATCTAATTGGCACACTTCTTACTTCTTTTCCACAGAGAAAGCCAGATTCAGAGCAGCTCACTAGTTATGGTAACATAATGACATCCTGCCTCCCCTACCCTCACCCAAAAGTATCCTTTTAAACAATATCAGATAATTAAGCAGAAAAAATTCTTTTGAGGGGTAGGTGAGCCACACTTTGAAGAAATATATAGAAAGTGTAATCTTTACATATTTACAACCTATTTTTTTTGTGTACCTATAAAATCTTTACAAAAACTTCTTTTAATATGCAGATAAGTACTTCCTTGTCATGGTTTCTAGTATAAATATTTCAATGGAAAACTTTACATCTTACATAGTTGTTAAAGAGCAATATTTTAGAAAGAATAGTATCAAAAACATTTTTGCTTTATTAATATTAAGAATAAAACAATTAAAGTGAAGGTTGAGAGAGGAAATCTGGAGTTGACTCATGTAGTCAACATGCCAGGTCACCAATTCCACATGTAACTGAGAGTTAACAGGCTTTCAACTCACTGAGGAATTATTTGCTAGTGACTTTTATATGGACATGTTTAACAAAGTGGTAAAAAAAAATTAAAAACTTTTATAGTAAATAAGGTAATGGTTGGCAAGAAAAAATAAATCCACTGTAGGTAAAATTTATTTTAACAAACTTGAAAGGGAAGAGAAAGATGCTAACCAAAGGTTTTGGGGGACATCATGATCAAATAAAATTATTTAATTTCATGATTATTTATTATTAGAAAGTAATGAAGAATAGACCAAAGCAAGTAAAATCTCATGGCAATCTAAGCCTTGAAATATGGGTGATACTTATGTTCATTTTTCCTTTAGAGTTAGTGGGTGATATGGGTGGGCAGAACTCAGGCAGAAAACCAGTCTTATTATTTTGTGACTTTCATAGTGACTGGGAATTGAGAAGGAGATTCTGAAAAGGATGAATCCAAAGATAGGGATCATCTAAATCTTTGTATAAACTGTCATTCAACTGCATACTCATTAGAAAGAGTTCAAGGAACTTAGCAGAAAGTAACAGAAGGCTGAAAATAGTGAATGGAGGTTCTAAGTTGCTGCTAAATTAGACTGGCTAAAAATAATAAAACAATTGACCATAACGAGTGTTTTGGATGAACTGCAATTTCAGTCCACTTCTGGTAAGAATGCAGAATGGTAGACCACTATGGATTTTGATAGTTTCTTATCTACCATATGACTCACTGTTAAGTCTTAGGTATGTGCCGAACCAAAATGAAAAAAAGTGTATGTTGGCATGAAGACCTGCATATGAATGCTCCTACCACCTTTATTTGTCATCGTTTCAAAATAGAAACAATCCACATGTTCAACTTGGGAATGAATAAGCAATTGTGGTGTGTCTGTGCAATGGAACATTACTCAGTCATAAATATGAATACATTATTAATACGTTCAATAACATGAAGAACCTCAAAATCATTATTTTGAGTGAAAGATGTAGGAAATAAAACAGCCTATTCTGTATTATGACATACATATAAAATTCTATAAATCACAAATTTATCTAGTTAACAAAATAAATCAATGGTTACCCGGTGAGGGGTAGTAGGTAGAAGTAGGAGGAAGAGGTTATAAAAGTCAAGAAAAAACATGGGAGCTATTAGAAATATTTGTTATATTGATGGGACAAATATGTAAGTAACAAAAAAAATGTATATTATAATTGTGCAATATTTGTTGTTTTTCAGTTGAACTTCAATAACCTTTTGCTTTAGTATTTTTGTGTTATCTGCTAAAGTACATGCTGCCTGCTTTACTTATTCATTCAGGGAAATTTAATAGTCTTGGAGACTCGAAATCCAGTATCGGAACACATTAGGCACTGCCTTGAACTGTTGAGGCACGGAGAGGTTGTTTTCCAGTTTCCAAGACAGATATGCTTTTGTCTCTCAGTATCCACAGGGGACTGGTTCCAATAGCTCTGCCCACATTCCAAAATATAAGGATATCAAGTACTTTAATAATCTCTAGGTTATTTATAATGTTTAACGTTATTTTTAACGTTTAACACAGTAGTGTTAAGTAAATAGTTGTTATATTGGATTATTTAAGAAATAAAACAAGAAAAAAATCTCTATATATTTAGTACAGATTTAATTTCTTTTACCAGAATATTTTTTCAACCAGAGTTGGTAAAAACCTCAGTTATGGATCCCATAGATATGGAGGGCTGATTGTACAGACCTGTGTGAAAATTTCTCATCAAACTTATAAATGACCAGGAATGTCAATGGTAGCACATAAAATTAATCTAGGAGAGACTTTAATTGGCCTAATTAACAATTCTACTATCAACCTCCATATATTCTTTATCATCATTAAAATAATTCTCCTTCTCATGTACAGTTTCATAAAAACTTCAAACCATTCTGTGCACTTAAAGGATGCTTTTCTAAAACCAGAATTTCTAAATGATCTTTCAACAATGAAACTACTATCCCAGTCTTTTTTTTTTTTTGGTCAGCCCTAAGGGTTTGAACAATGTGTTCATTTTGTAAACAATATGCTTTTTATCTAGAATAAACCAATCTCCACTGTGATCTAATAAATATTGGGCTTTAGTCTTAACTAACTTTACCATATTAATTTGCAAAATACTAATTGTGAAAGGTATGCAGTGCAGTCTTCATTTTTCCAGATGAAAAATTGCAAAGAAAATACACATATGCTTTCCATACAGAGGCAATATTAGCATCCATTAAAACTCAAGAATCCTTAAATAATCAGATTATTAATAATTTTCTGTCTTGATAAAAGAGAAATGTTTTCATAAGTGGAACCAGGGACCAGTGCATCAATTTAATGATACAAAATTCTACCAGCTTTACAAAAATTATGCATAAAAACTTGGTCTGTATTGTCAGTTAAGATCGTTCTTATATTTTATATGATAGTTATCTGCTTAGTTTGCTTAAAGTGTTCTTACGTACTTACATAACTTAATCCTAACAAGTTCTCCATAAAAGGTGAAGTGAGAAATATTATGATTAAATTTTTAAAGGCAGGAAAATAAAACTTAAATATGCCTGGTGAAACCCAATACTTATTTCATAGCAAATCTTATGGTCTGTTAACCAGATTGCAGTTTTGCAAGCATTTTAAAATTAACTTTAAAGAAAAAATTAAAATATATTGTTAGTATGTAAGAAACAAGTACTTTGCAGCATTGTTTTTTACAATCACTACCCATATACTACTTATCTCTAAAGAACTTAGAAGTATTAACAAATTGAGCCTCCCCTTCCCACCCCGCCCCCCGTCATAATCTCTCTTCAAAGTAGGTTAACTGAAGGAATGAGCTTCATTTTGAAGTTTGGAGCTTTGAGGTGACTTGTCACTTGGTTCCAACATGATGCTTGGTCTGGGAAAAGCCTGGAGAATCCTAAATTGGGGCAACACCACTGTCAGTAATCTGAGGTGCACTTTGGGACTGGGCTCACATAGATGGAGAAATTAGGGGGTAAAATCTGTTGTCAAGACCCCTCTGCTAAGGAGATAGGGCTGGTACATATAGTTCCTCAAAAAAAAAAAAAAAAAAAGTTAGACTGGCTTGGTTCTCTATAATGAGATTCAATTAAGTATTTTTGTGTGTGTTTGTTTTTCTAATTAGCACTTATCTTCTAGCTAGAATCCAAAGATAAAGAAGGGAGCTTAAGATATCTTCTAACCTAGTAAAACTAGGAATAACTCTTACCAACATTTAGAAAAGAAATCTAAATATAATTAAAAAATATAATTGGAAGTGCAAGAACGATATCCAAATGGGCTGGGGATTTCATTAACCTGGGATGATAGTTACTTTCAATAGAAATAAGTATTAGTAAAGAAGTCAAGGTGTTATGATTTCAAGTTATTTCATTCAACTCTTTCCCATTGGAATGTTTTTTATGTTCTAGGGTTAGGAGAGTCTGAAGGACATTACACATTTCTATGTGATTTTTAAAAATTATTGTTTTGAAAACACTACAACCTTAAGTTTCTATGTCTTTCTTCCATGTAGTGGGAAAATGAGTAGATGCAAAAGGGAAACTGTCTTGATTTGGCCTAACTTTATATTGTAGATATAACTTTGTTAGTTTAGGTTTATTAAATTAAGAAAGTTTAAAATGGAAGAATAGTAGCAGAAAAAGTAATAAACTCCTTTTTTTATTTATAAAAAATTAAATGTTAATGTCAATTAAATTAGTACCCCCCAGATTATTTTTGGAGAAAGTCCTAAAGTTTCCATGTTTTGAAGAGCAGTTTGTTATTAATTATATAATTCTAATTGTTTCTTAAGAGAGAGTGGCAAGAAGAAAAAGTAGGCCCAAATCTTCATCATGTCAGATTAGGCCCTGACTTCCTTAACAAGACTCCTAAAGTGCAAGAAATAAAATCAAGAATCAATAAATGGGATGGATTCAAACTTAAAAGCTTTTTCTCAGCAAAAGAAACAATCAATGAGGTGAAGAGAGAGCCTACATTTTGGGAGCAAACTGTTTGCCACACACATGTCAGATAGAGCCCTAATCTCCAGGATATACAAAGAACTCAAAAAATCTAACACCAAAAAAACAAACAACCCAATCAATAAATGGCCTAAGGAGCTGAACAAACACTTCTCAGAAGAAGATATACAATTGGTCAACAAACATGAAAAAAATGTTTAACATCTCTAGTAATTAGAGAAATATAAATAAAAATTACTATAAGATTTCATCTCACTCCAGTCAGAATGGCAGTTATCAAGAATACAGACAACAATAAGTATTGGTGAGCATGTGGGAAAAAGGCACACTCATACATTGCTGGTGGAACTGCAAAATGGTGCAGACAATCTGGGAATCAGTATGAAGATTCCTTAAAAAACTTGAAATGGAACCACCATTTGACCCAGCTATCTCAATCATCTGTTTATACCCAAAGGACTTAAAATCAGCATACTACAGTGATGCAGCCACATCAATGTTTATAGCAGCACAATTCATAATAGCTAAACTGTGAAAGCCCTTCAAAAGATGAATGGATAAAGAAACTAGTACATATATCCAATGGAATATTAATCAGCATTAAAAGAGAATAAAATTATGACATTTGCAGGTAAATAGATGGAGTTGGAGAATATTGTGCTAAAGCGAATCCCCTAAAACTAGGGGCTGAATGTTTTCTCTGATAAGTGGATGCTAATCCATAATGTGAGGGGGATGGGATGAGTAGAGGAATTTTGGAGCAGGCAAAGGGGAGGGGGAAGGGGAACAGGGGGGAGGAGAGATGATGGAATGAGAGGGTCATCATTCCCCTAGGTACATGTATGATTGTGCAAATGAATGGTGTGACTCTACTTCATGTACAACCAGAAAAGTAAAAAATTCTGCTCCATTTGTGTTCAATGAATAAAAGAGGTTTCTACTGGCATGTATAACTGATTAGAATTAATACAAAATAATTTTTTTAAATCCACAATTTAAAATAAATAAATAAATAAAGACAAATAAAACTGGAGGGGGGAGGGAGGGAAGGAGGGGGAGGGAGGAGGGAAGAGTTTGGGAAGAGAAACAAAAGTTAATATTTTGCATAGAGAAGTTTTCAAAGGAGTGTCTGTCTACAAAGTTTACACTCAAAATACCAAAGTCTATGAAGTATATCTTGTAAAAAAGAGGTGTTTTCCCCTGGAGTTGTAATTTTCTCTCATAAGAATTTATTTCCTGATTTAGCATTAAATTGAATAGATTACAACTGTCTTCCCCCAAAGTGAAGTGTGTGTGTGTGTGTGTGTGTGTGTGTGTGTGTGTACATGTGAAAAATCCTTGGGATCAATCTGAGGCTGAATAGTTTCATAGAAATAGGATTTTTCTCCCTGTGCTTATGTTTTTCAACAGCTCACACAAGTCAGGCAGGGGCTGCCAATGCCTTGGTTGATAATTCTCTGTACTAGTTCTCATAGAGAGGGACAAGGGATGAACCATGGGAATAATCTATTCTTTCTCATCTTCTTTAGTAATCTATATAAACTGAAGATAGATGAAGAGAAATAGAGGAAGGGAGAGAGGGAAGGAGGGCTGGAGGAAAAAGGGAGGAAAAATCAGGAAAAAAGGAGCTGGGCATAGTAGTATATGCCTATATTCCCAGAGACTGAGACAGGAGGATCTTGAAGCCAGCCTCAGCAACCACAAGGTGCATAGCAACTCAGTGAGACCCTGTCTCTGAATAAAATATAAAATAGGACTCGGGATGTGGTTCAGTGTTTGAACGTCCTTGAGTTCAATTCCTGGTACCCCCAAATAGAAAAAAAAAAGAAATTAAGGAAGGTAGAAAGAGGAAAAGAACAGATTGAAAGAAGAAGAAACAAAGGAAGGCAGCAAGCAGACAGACAGAGGAAGGAAGAAGTGCCAGGGGAAAGGGAAAACAGAGAGAAGGGTAGAGGGGCCAGTAAGAGAATGACCCTTTCAGTTGACATCACCAGAGGCAACACCTCCTGAGATGAAAATGTCTTTCATTCCTCTGGCAAACTTGCATTGGCTGTTTGCTTTGGTTCTTCTCAGACAGGGCTTTATTTAGTCATGCCAGCTGGCCATCTCACCTGTGATGATTAAATTTAGGGCACTATTTATAATTCAAGGTATGTGTAAAGAAAGGAAGGAGGAGATTTCATAAAGGTAGGGGCATTAGTAAAGAGGACAAGACAGAGGTGGCTCTCTTGAATAATATGACTTTTATTTAAAGTTTTTCTGTGTCTTGGACTCTTTCCCTTGAGGCACCTTTTGGCTCACTAGTGAAGAAGAACTAGAAGAATCCTAAATATCATCAGGGTCTCTACTGATTCTTCAGATGTGCCTTTTCAAGAAGTTTACTGCTGGTAGGAAGGGTGGGCATACCTTGATTATTCAGTAACTTCTATAGTTTTACCTAGCGTTCATGTCAAATAAGGAATTTTCCATTGCTCCAACTATATACAATCTTCTTCTGGCTTTAAATTCTAACAAAGATTGATTGCTTGAGTTGAGAGTTAATTTTAGGATTTAAGTGACCAGCTCCTTAACTTGCTGGATTACATTCTTTGTCTCTGATTTACTCCATAGAATCCTGGTTATTCTTAAAGAATATGTATAAAAGTCTTTGCTTTCAGATGTCCTAAGGTTTAGGATGATTCTGAATCCTTACCCTACTAACTTGTGACATCACTTTGACATGAAATATAAAACTCCAGGCAGAAAAATATGCTAGACTTTCCCTAAAAGTTAGACTTCCGTCCACCATGGGATTTACAGAACAAAATATTCTCTTTTTCCTGTTTGTTTTAAATTAAGAAATTGCAGTCTCTTGAGTTCTAGAGTTTCTGTAAGAACAACAGAAGGAACACTCAGCAAATGTTTAGTATCCATATGCTTCACTAAAGTGACCAGATGTCCTGAGTTTGTCAGAGGAAAGGGAGTTGTTTAGTCTTCTTTTTTTTTTAATTCTCTTTCTCTCTTGATTATTTCCTTCAAAGAGTCAATCACTGATATGTTTTGTGCCTCCACTGATCTATTCTTATGGTTATTTTTCATACCTTGCTATGATAAGAACATCATAATTGAAAATCTACTGCTTTTATACCTGGGTTTAGATTTTTTAAAGAAAAAAGTTGATTGTATCTGTTGCTCCTTTGTGGCTCTGTAGTTATTGTCATAAAAATTTTATATCAAAATTCTCATCCTGCCTATGTAGCCCTATAAACTACATTTATAATTTAAAGCAGGCATGAACCTGTGGTTTTTGTTTCTTTTTTTTAAAGGCTGAGCTCTACTACTCATTTTTAATCTTCTCTCAAGTACTGAATTTAAATAGTAAAAAAGTGGCCTCTTTACTGGGTAAATACTGTCAGGAAAAAATTTTCCAAGGCTTGGAAATGAAAGAAAGAGATTACTGGGCATCCTTCAAATAGAGCTCTGTGGTTTGTTTCTCAGATTCTCCCAGGTTTATTGGATTCTGAAGAGGTGTGTTCCTTTGAGACCCAGTCTGTGGTCGAGGTCAGGTGTCTCAAAGACTTCAGTGACAGGACTCTTTTATTCTCTTAAATAATTTTAAGGACCCTGAAGATTTTTTATATAAGTTTTTATCTACTGATATTTACCACAAAGAGTAAGTAAATAAAGACTAAGAAATTAAAGCATATATTAGGATAAATTTATCTTGAATAACATTGTCCATTACCTATCAATGTAGACACCTGCTTATTTTTTTTGACAAATAATATTTGTCAAAATTAAATATTTAGGGAAAGAGTAACATTGTTTTATAACTTTACAAGTGTGTAAATTTCCAGCCTTATATAAGAGAGCTGGATCTCATGTCTGTTTTAGCTTTCAGTTGGTTGAAATCTTTGTTTTTGGTTAAAATATTTATTAAAATATCTGATCTATATAGATGCATAATTGCAAAAGAGAGGAGAATTTGATAGACCTTTCATATAATTGTAGATATTCTTTGATATTACACCAAAAGTTGACAAGAAGTAGTTTCTTAAATATCAATTGCAATGTAAAATCTGCAATCATACTGATGACCTTTTCAAACTATTTGTTTTAAATCGATTGGTGTTTCTTGCACTTTAAATAGACTGTTTATCTATGCTGGATTATAAAACTTTATGCATTGGTCACTTGGAAATTATTCATTTGTGGATATATGCAAATTTCCTAATGTTGATTTAGATCTCTCAATGCTAATAACTAATTTTTTTCTAATCTCATTAGACGTTTTTGCAAGTCAGTGATCTAATGACAATAATCATTTACTGTGCTTAAAGAATAACTTTAAAATGAACATGCCATTAATCCTAGGGATCTCATTGAAATATATTTTAAAAGAGATAACTGACCAAATATGTAAAAAGCAGTATGTAAAAACATCAACAAGAAGAGTCAGTGTGCACCTTGTGGTCCCATGCATTTGGGAGGTTGAGATAGGAGAATCACTTGAATATATGAGTTCAAGACCATCCTAAGCAACATAGTGAGAATCTACCTAAAAAAAGTCTGTATTTGTACTTATAGTTCATAATAGCTAGATTTTTCATAATAGCTAGTTGGTTATACAAAGTGCAGGGATATAAGAAGCAAAGATTATTTTATATGCATTAAAATATTGTGCAAATATATTTAGTGGCATGAGAGAATATATGTTTTCCATTATAGAGTGAAAAATTTTGTTATAGAATGGCATCATATCCTGTTTTCATTTATAGAATATTTGTATAAGTGTATCGAAAATCTGCATAGCTATTCAGATAAATAGATAGGAAGGAAGAACAGATAAAGTTTTTAAAGGTATTCATCAAAATATCATTAATACACCTGGGTTGAAAGATTTGAGGGATTTATTTTCCCTTGTATTATTTTTACTGTTTAACTTTTGTTAATAGAAGTAGATATACATTTTTACAGTCATAGAAAATAATAAGCTGTTTTCTTCTTGGAAGTGAAAGTCAGTTTTGTTTCTAAAACTGGAAAATTTCAATGTGGTTTATTTTGACAGCCCAAGTTGGCAAAGGTTCAAGGCAATGAATGGTGTGTCTATCAGTACTGCAAATATCAGGACAATCCTCCTGGCAAGAAATTTGACTTAAAAGTCTAAAAATTTTTATTCTTTTGAATTGAGCCAATTTACTTCAATTAACTAATCCTATATTCAGTGAATATACCCAAAGATATATTCAGTACTATACTCAAAGATTTCCATCAGAGAAATCCTAAGAAGTAAGAAATAATTTTAAAATATTATGGTGTATCCATTTGATAGATTACCATGTTGAGAATATCATGAGACACTTTCATATTTCTGTCTGATTGGGTGTTCATAGCTGCATGCTACTGTGATTTGAGAAAGGATATCAGAAGGAGATAAATGGGGTTCATAAGCCAAGTTTCTCTCTTCTTGGTAGGTTCTAGGGGTTTTTGCTTCTTCATTTCTTCCTTTCCTTAGCCCTACTTGGACCTCTAGCTCCACTTGCTCTTTGACTTCAGCCTGGCCACAACCCTGGTGGTTAGTGGCCCATAATTCTAGATGCTGCTCCCAAGGGAAGGTCCACATTCTTAAGTCTTTATATGGTGTTTTGCTTCAGAGACTCTAAAATACTATTTTAACAAACACTGAAAACAAGAATGAAAGGTTTTTACACTACTATCCTACCTTTAAATTATTTATTTATTTATTTCTTACATACATGACAATAGTGTAATGCATTACATTCATAATTATCCATTCACTGCACAATTTTTCATAACTCTGTATTACAAAGTATGTCTATGCCAAATTATGCCATTATACATGAGCTCTCTCTTTTTTTTAAAGGGGTATGCAAATGAGTATGGATATACCTGAGGTACTCAGAGATGCTAGAGTATACATTTTCTATTTTCAGTAATATTAGATGTTTAATAGTTGCATGTTTTTTTGAGGATGGCATAAATATAATTTTTCATTTGCTTATTATATGACTATTAAAATTATTTGAATGTATTTCTTAATTATACTTTGACATTTTTTGAAAAACTTTTTTAATATTCGATTTATGTTTCTGTGTGCTTGAGACCAACTCTAAAGAGCACTAAACTTACAATCCAGAAGACATGGATTTTCAGGGCTACCAGCTAAAAACAGTCTTCGGAAATAAAATTTAATTGCTGATCTGCAAGATCTCAGTCTTTACCCACTTTCACAGTATAAGAGAGATTCCCATTTTGTACAAATGATTACATACATTTAATTTTCTTTCTTTTCGTAAATAGGGTTCTGTAATCCAAGGTTCATAGAGATAGAAAATATCCATATTTTAAAATATAAATTGTGATTTTCCAATAAGCAAAGTGTTTATATTGAATTAATAATGAAATAGTGTCAATTTTTAATATTAGAACATATTTTTGTAGTCAAGTTCAGCTCTGAAGACAGGTATCACTAATGCATTCATAGGAATCATGGTTACTTTATCTGATGCCAATACAGAAGGGGAAAAGTAAACACATGAAATACATTCAAAAGCCAATTTGAAAATAATTTTTCATTTTAGTCTTGTGAAAGTTATATTTATTGTCTAATAATCTTCCTATACTTCACTCATAAAAAGACATACCCACTACTGCTGGACAATCTCAAATTTATTTTTTACACATTCCTATTTTATTACTATATTAAATAATTAAATATTTTAAAAAATTACTAAAAGTAAGCATAAAAGGCAGCAATGACAACAACAGAAAGGAGAAAAAGAAAATAGTTTTCACTAAAGGATAATAAATTTTGATTTAGTTTCTTAGTATGATAATATTTTTGTTGTTATTTAAGTGGTATTGCTTGTATGGATAATTTAAAGTGATATGAAATTTTAGGGGAAAATGCACAGGATTTGAGGTTTTAGTTCATGAGGATTCACCCACCGTAGCTTTATTTATGTTGGGTTTCAAGTAAACCCCAATTTTCTAAATAAGGTCTGATATTACTGCCAATATTGACCTGGTTTAGCATGTAAACTATTATAAACCCTAATGATAATGAAAACAAGGATTACATACTTCTCTAAGTACTAATTGAACACAGAATGCCTAATAACCTTTTCATCATTTAAAAGAGCTGCTTTTACGGCATATGAATTTGAACATATTTAGATGGCTGATTTTATAAAATCTTAGTCAATTGGAAACTACATGTAATTTAGATTGAAAAAATAAAGTCACTCTTTATGAATAAATAAAATATTATAATCATCATCATTAAAATTGTTGAATCATACATATATCTATATGTCCTAAAAATAATTGAAATACTATTAAGAAAATGTTTTTTCAAAAAGTCCATTTCCAAAAGGTGCTTTAATGTGTGTCCCGAGGGTTGTGTTATTTCTCCTCAATCCTGCTTCTATATTTTACTATCTATTGACTTCACTTTTTTGCTAAATCGACTATAGTAATGACTTACTACAGAAAAGTTCATACAACCTAAATGAAGTAAGATTTAGGGAATATGATGTGGGATGGCACATGGAGTGAGTTTTCACAACAGTGGCATTATATTTACATAGCATTTCATATTTACAAAATTATTTACGTGTAGATTTCATTGCTCATCAAAACAGCTCAATTTTGTAAATATTATCTGTAGTGATCAGAGGTAAAACTATGGCCCAGAGAAATTAATAATTACTTGTTAAATGGTGAATCTGAAAAAAAGCATGCAATTCTCCTGACCTCTTATTGAATGTTCTTCTCACCACCATGCTGAGGGAGGGGATCATTAACTCAGATACTGGAGGCTATCACACTGACATGAATCCTTGATCATAATTGACCTAAATTATTCTGATCTACAACTGTTTAAATTAAAATTCAACAAATAATTGCTCAACTTCATTTTATGCTGACTGTAGAGACCTGGCCTTGGAGGGCCTGAAAAGGGAAACTATTACTCAGAAAATAAAGAAAAGCTTTTATTGGATTGAATTAAAGTGATTCATTTCTTTTTTCTTCTTTAAAGATCTTTGCATTGATTGTGATTTTAAGAAAATCCTTTAGGAAATTCTTTATAAATGAACAAGGTTGATTTTGTGATAAAACTAAGTTCTTGCTGCTTACTTCTTTTTTTCCTTGGAATGCTTGGAACATCTTTTTTTCTTCATGTCTCCTTTTGACCTCTTCTACATACCCATGACCCCCACAGTAGCTTTTACTTTTTTTTTTCTGCTCTAAGTACAATAGATTTTTCTGGAAAGATACATTTCAAGCTATGGTAGGGTATTATGTTTGTCAACTTTCCATTGTTGTAACCAAGTACTTTAGATAAACAACTTAAAAAGAGGAAAGATTTACTTTGGCTCATGGTTGCCGAGGTTTCAGCCTGTGGTTGGCTGGGTCCATTGTTTTAGGGTGAGGCAGTGGGAACATGTGGCAGAGTATGTTGCTCACACTTCATGGTGTCCAGAATGAAGAGAGGAAGGTGTGTAAATGTGGGGAGTGGGGTAGAATAAACCTTCCAGAGCCACAGCACTAATGACCCACCTTTTCCAACTAGTTCCATCTTTTACAGTTTCATAGTTCATTCAATTATGAGCCCATCAATGAATTAATCCACCAATGAAGTCAGAGCCCTCAGGATCCAATCACTTCCCCAAAGCCCCACCTCTGAATATTGTTGCACTGGGAAATAAACCTTCAACACACGAGGCTTTGAAGGACACTGCAAATCCGTCTTAAAGATGATTAAGACCCAGTTCTTGATCTTAAGAATTCTTGAGTAAATTCTCCAAGTTGAGGAGATTGACATGTTTCTTTTTGGCCTATTTCCAGATTGATTGATTGATTTTGGTCCTGGGGACTGAACTCAGAGCTCACATCTGAGCATCATCTTTGTTTTGAGTGGCTCCCAGATGCTAAGGAACTTCCCTTTTGCTTTTGCAAGAATCAAAGAAAGAAATGAAGAAAAATTATATGAGAAATAATGTTTTTTAAGCTATTTTATCAAATGCTAGGTACAGCATTTACCACTTTAATGGTTCAGAGCTCAGGGTAATTTATGATGCAGCTGCATTGTTCCCATTCTGTTGGTTACAACAGTGAGCCTTGGAGTAATTAAGTACCTTGCCCAAGGTGGCGCAGTGAACAGATTCCAGTGCTCAGGTACTTTACCACTGTGTTCTAACATCAGAGCACAAGTTCAGTCCACTCTATCATCATTCAATACTTAATAAAATAGATGATCTGAACTTTCTGGAAATATATGACCCAAACTCTCTGAAGATCCTTTCCAGATTTAAAAAATACGATTATTCTATGAAGGAAAGGTGGGAAAAATGTGATATGAGAACACCTATATTTGGCTTTTTATCAATTCACTTCTTTATATGTTTCTTATATTTAAAACATAAATGATAGCATCTTAGTTTTGCATGACACAGTGGGATATTAATGACGTCTTTCTAGACAGCAAGGTTATGTACAGAGGGATGTTTAATGTGTCTACATCCCTTCAGCCCACACTGTGAGAGGAGTACTATTCTGAAAGTAAAGGAATGCAGTGTGCCATCACTATGGTTCATCTTCTAGATTTGGCTAATGAGAAGAATCTATTTCTTTAACAGATTCAAATTTGTAGTAATTGCTCTATTTTCCAGGGGCTTCTGGATTTTTCTCATCCCACATTTTGGGAAAGAGGACAAAAGATAGGAAAAAAGAGAAATAAGAGAGAATGCAAACTCCAGAAGTCAGAGAATTAACTTCCCTATTGTTTGATTCATAACTCAGAACAGATTCAGCAGGGCTAACTCAGAGTGTGATCATCTGGTAGAGGAACATTCTACGTGGTGTAGTGTGTCATGTAATCATATAATTAGTGAGGAAGAATACTTCTAGAGGTTTTGATCATTAGTGTAGCTAAAGCTCTGTTATGTGCAGTACATGATTCGGGCAGTGACATAATTGTTTGAATATTGGATTTCTTTCTTTTAGGTTTGATTTTCCTAATGATCAAATTAATAGTCAGTAGTTTACTGTCTTATTCAGGAAAGTCAAATAAACACAAAATGAATTCTTTTTTTCTAAGCTCACTTGATAGTGGTAAAATGTTCACATTCTTAATCTCTTACAAAATTCTAAAAATTTCAGTGGCTTTTCCACTGGCAGCAGGATATGATATGAATTGGATGTTATGTGCAAGTGCTGTACCCCAGACAATTCAACCTTTTCTGTGTATCTTAGGGACTGGTTTAGAATTTGAATACTTTTAGGAATGGTTGGTTCTTAAAGAATACTTTCAAAATGAATGAAATAATAATAATAAAAAAAAACACAGCATTTAAAATGAATCTAAACAGCAAGTAAAGAAATTGCTTAGAAGTTGTATATATTTTTGAAACACAATTTAAAAAATAAAATATGAAAATCACTTTTGATAATTTCATCTTAGTTCATTTCTAACTGAAGAATTATATTTTTGCCACCATTTTAGAATAATTTTTAGAGTTATCTTGAAACATAAATATGTATTTTAAGTGCTTGTCCAAAACAAAAAGATTTTTTTTTTAAATCAGAGAAAGAGGGGGAAAAAGATAGGGGGAAGGGAAAAATGAAAATTAGAAAATGTAATAAGCAAAAGGAAGCTGGTTCCATGGCATCTGATCTCTGAATTACTCTGCTTTGTTCTCCCACAGAAACAGGAAGTGCTATGTCACATGAAATCACTGAAATAATAAATTCTCATATCTTCTTGAGGGAAAATTATGTAGAGTCTGATTAAAAAATAATGTGGTGACCAAAGCAGGAGATTAGCAGAGAATATCATTGCCCTTGATTGTCCTTCAGTAGGCCTCTGATTCTAAGGTTATTATTCTCTCATTTGTAATGAGGCAGCTCATCTCCTGTGCCAATTATTATGTCAAAATCCTTCAAGAATCTCTACTGCTTCCAGAGTACTGACATAATGCAAAGACTCACATGTTTTGTGAGCAAGTTGTATACCAAAAAGTATTGTATCCACCAAAATTAAAGTCATTTTATGTCTTCTTATGTCTTAATTGAG